>NC_083225.1:78189286-78491786 GCF_032191835.1 Heteronotia binoei | reverse complement strand
TCAGTGTTTTTATCTCACCTTTCCTCATCTTCTGCATTATCTCTGATGTGCTATTTACGCTCCTGGTATCTGATGTTTTATTTATATATATATCTATTTGGATAGAAATACATATAATAAAGAGCTTCAGAGAATAATAAATAAATACTGAAAGTGCTTATTCTAAAACTATACAGCCACATGTAGGGACCCAAAGCTTTGGAAATATCAGCTTTTTTGCCATCATGGAACCAAATCTTACAGTGCATTATTTTACTTAAAACACTAATAGTCTGCCCTCAGAGTATCTAACAGTAAAAGTTAAAGCAACCTCTTCAATTCAAAATAAATTACTAGAAATTTATAACAAAATTACCCCACAATCATACAATAAAAACTATCATCCTCAGAATCACTTCTGTGCAGCCAACAAATGTTCATCTCAATCCGCATGCATTTTAGATGTCAGTGAAAAGCCCTCAAACTTTTTAAAGACAAAACTATCCTTACAATATGTGGGTCATGAAGTGCTTTAAAGGTACCACAGGGAAACCTGCACTTATTTGCATGATAAAAAGCACTTCTATTTAAGTACCTGGTTTTGAGGAATTGAGTTTAAGTAAATATAAAATAATGAACTATCTATAAAAATACACAAGATAAGAGTACCTAATTGTCATACCATTCATATTAATCACACATAGTGGAAAATTGTTCATGAAGGTCTCCACCTTAAACAGTAAGAGAACATAGACCATAGTCAATTACACTTCTTCCTTGTGAGGAAATAAAAGTGAAGCTCACAGATGTAGGGAATTCTGATAGACCATTTAATGTTATTAAATTATATTCTATACAGAACTCTATCACTTTACAACCAACCTTGTTATAACATAGATCTTTAGACTGATGGGGGAGCCCTAGTTGGGGTGGCCATGGTTCTTCCCCTTCAAAGCCCATCGAAGAGGTCCAACTCTGATTATTAGATGCAATTTATAAGAAAGGTGATCCCTATTTATCCTAAAATTTTGGTCCTATTAGTCTCCTATCAATTGTGGGCAAATTATATGCAAAGCATTTTGAACGCTGTTTACTTGATTGGGTCCAATCTAATGCAATCATAGGTTCAGAACAAATTGGCTTTTTCAAAAACAAGTCTACCTTAGATCACTGCTTAATCTTTATCTTGGCTGAAAAATATATGAAATCATTGAATGTAGCCTTCATTGACTTAAAAAGTGCTTTTGACTCTATTTCAAGAGAAAAACTGTGGGTCAAATTGATTAATCTTGAAATTGACTTACTTCTTTTTCTAATAAAAAAAACTACACACAGCTACTATGAGTCAAGTTAAATATTCTCCAACTGGGCAGCTCAAATGTAGGGCTATAAAACTGGTGGGGATTTCCCTTTCCCAACTCAAGTCTTTCTTCTTTGCTAATGGCAATCAATATGTCCCTGCTGCAATTAGAATATTCAACTCTAAAATCCTACCTCAGGTCCTGTTTGGAATCCCTATTTGGTTCAGTGCCCTTAATCACAATGTTGAGAATATCCAAGCAATTTTTATCAGACAAATTATGGGTGTCCCTAAATGCGTGCCTTATTTTACAATCTGCTCTGAAGTTGGACAAAAACTAATTGAGACCAAAGCCTGGATTTTAACATCACACTATTGGCTTAGGCTCTATTTTAGAACTGAACCAGGCTCACTTTTATCTCTTTTGCAAAAAGAACTGCACAATGCCACCTGGAATTCCAAAATTATATCTAAATTAAGCCAATTTGGTATCCCTCTCGATGATTTAACATTATTGTAGGAATCTTATATTTATAAACTAATCAAACAACAATTACTTGATTTTGAACAGCAAAAGCTATTCTCCACCCAACCCCATATCTGTTCTCCTGCTATGCTCAGTCTCACTAATCACTTTGAGAAAATGCTCCAATATTTTTACAATCTTGATAGCCCTCTCCAACCCAGAGTCTTTCTTTTGCCAAGGGTTAACTCACTCCCCTCTAGAATGCTCTATGGCAGATACCATCAGATCCCAGGACAAGAACAGCTATGTAATCTTAACTATCTGGACACAACAGAGCACATAATTGTGGAAAGTCCTCTGTATGAGTTACCCCACAAAAAACTGGTCTTAACTTGGCTCTGTCCCAAAAGGTATCTGAATACTAAGTCGAAATGTCATTTTTTTAAAATGATCTGGTCCCTGAGATCACTAATGCTGTTGCCAATTTTCTTATAGAAGTTCTTAAAGTTCAAAATATTTAGAAAACAACATCCTTTACTGTTCTTATCTGTATGGAATCTTAGATCTGATTCCTTTGGCTCAATTTTTATATGCTGCTAATTCTTTTAGGAATTTTTACATTTTCAAATTTCCACCAGTACTGCTTTTAAATGCACTTAATTTTTCCTAGAGTGTATTGCTATGTTATAATACTTTATTTGTTTCTGACTGTAGATATGTCAATAAAGGTCTTTGAATTGAATTGAACCTTAAAGAGTAGAAAACTTACAGCACAAAAATGTAAATTAAAAAAGGAAAGAGATTAGTGTCTATCAGGACCATATTAACGCAGTAGTTGGGCCCCCTCAATAACAGTAGAAGTTATTGTTACTCTATGGAAAAGTCACTATATATAGACAGGTTCCATAGCTGTTTCTCTTAAGCAGTAAGCATAGACTATCCCCTAGGATAAAGGTTTCAATGTAGTTACACTGATATATTCCACTGATATAACATGAGTCAGTACAATGCAGCGATTGAAGTGCTGGACAAGGACTGGAATGCCTCATCTAATCCTCACTCAGCTACAAAGTTTGCTGAGTGATGCTGGACAGGTTCATCAAGGCATCACAGGGATGTTATAGGAAACAACGGAGAAAACATTGCATGTTGTCCTAAGCTTCCTGAAAGAAGGTGAGAATAAAAATGTCTCATATAAACATAACAAATTCCTTCCCAAGAGCTACTTCCCCAGATGCTGGATAGCTGTGAGATAGTGTTTTTCACACTGGAAAAGGGAAGCATAATGAGGAATGGAACTCTCTTGCATAATTGTGTATGGCATCCCACGTACAATACTCTTTGGTGCTTTAAATATATGCCGCTTGTTTGTAAAATCCTGAAAAGTGGAACAGAATCATGCCTCAGTTACAGTAACACAAACAAATATTTTCCCACTTTTTATTTTTAATGGATCCATGGGATCAGAATGTAAAGCTCTCAACATAACCATGATACTTATGCATATGTAAATCATTCACATGTGGCACAATTTGCTTTGTGCTCTGGCAAAAGATGGTTGTGCATATGAACATCATTACTCAATTTGGTTTTCATTCCAGGAACAATGGCTGACAAGTGGGCTGTGTATTGAGTGACGCATTATTACCCAAATTATACAATGCATACATAAAATGGGAAGAAATAGATATTGTTAGCATTCTAGAGAGAGAGAATTATTTTTCCCCAGTGTTGAAAGGGTGCTCTTTTTTAGCACACACTTTTTGCTATCAGTCCTTTTTGTAAATTCTAGAATGCCTTATCTCCACACGTCATCACATAAATCACTGCTAGAAAAGCAACTCAGTCAATGGATCCTTGGAGAATGTCAGGGACAAGGAAAGATGGATCACTGCTGCATGCTCCCTTTTTCATATTATAATTACTAGAATTGTTTAAACTGCTGCCACCCACTGTAATTATAAGCATTTAACTTCATTTTCCATTCAGTGAGAGAGAGAGAATGCAAAATTGTTTAAAGGTTTTCTCCTGAAGTATTGTTTCAGATGCCATCTAATGATAACTCCCCTTGTTTATAAACTTCTCATGGATTTTTTTCAGCCTGACTCATATGCATGATGAGGAGTCTCTTTTGGCCCACCCACCCGATACCATTTCTCATTTTGCCTTCAATTTCTTCTGTCATTTTTTGTAATCTTATACATTGCAGGCTGTTCTGCATATAATAGACTCTGGAACAAACTTCACTTATACCAGGGGTGGCCAAACTTGCTTATCTTAAGAGCCATCTGGAATTAACTTCAGATGTTTGAGAGTCACAAGACATGAACATCAGATGTTTGAGGGCTACAAGTCATGGAAGGAAGGAAGGAAGGAAGGAAGGAAGGAAGGAAGGAAGGAAGGAAGGAAGGAAGGAAGGAAGGAAGGAAGGAAGGAAGGAAGGAAGGAAGGAAGGAAGGAAGGAAGGCAACTTTAAGTGCATTCTCCAAGCCACTTGGCTTGAAGAAGTGATTCAAAGAGAAATGTCTTTTCCAAGTTGGCCGAAGGGGCAGTGGGGGCTTCAAGAGCCACACAATACATGTGAAAGAACCACATGTGGCTCCTGAGCCACAGTTTGGCTACCCTTGCCTAATACCTTCAGCATCAGACCAAGGTTTCTTGCTATGAATGATAACTTTTCTGTATCTTTCACTATATTTTCACTGTTTACTCCTATGATCTCATCACTAAAAATAATCTTCAAATATAGTGTGCCAGGAAAATTCTAGAGGAATGGTATTATTATACAACCAAACTGATGGTATAACTGCACAATACTTCCAAACATGCATCAGGTCCTGGGTTCACGACTGGACTCACACTCAAATGTACATGGGAAAGTTGCCTTAAAAATTGTTTGTTTGCTCTGTGTTGCAAGAAAGAGAATTTCCAATTTCCTTCCCAATAGGGGTGTGTGACAAGAAAAAAAAAACCCTTATGCTTTTATATCTGGGATTCAGGGTGGGAGGAATTTCTTGGCATAATTGCTTATGTTCATATAGGACATCACAATGTCTGGATTCAAATCTGTATTTTTTTCAGGTTCTGGAGCTGCAGGTACATTACTTCCAATGGGAAGCTATTTATAAAGATAATAGCAACAAATTTGCTATTATCCTCCTTCCTCTAATCTGAAGACATCACCCCCCCCCCAAAAAAGTATAAAGTTGTACCAAGAGGTCCAGTTGTACAGACCCCTGAAGTAAAAGCCTCTCAGTGCAGGTTCTGTTCTCTCCACTGATTCTTACTGGGTGTGTGTGCAGGGGACTGATGGTGCAGGCTACAAGCATTTAAAAGAAATCCCTATTTATATTCATTTCTTTTTCCTCCTCATATAGTGACTGACTGGTTTTACACACACATATATAAGACACACACATTTCCCACTCTTCTTTGTTGTGAGCTATTTGTTATACAAAGTGAGGAAAGAGATTGGCAGCTTTTCCATTATTCCTTAGGAGCATTTTTTCAGGGGGCTGGAGTGGCTGTTTTCCCAAACCAGCTTACAACAAAATCGCAGGGGAATAAGAACTGCCTCGTGGCACAGAGTGGTACTGCAGTACTGTGGTCTGAACTCTGCTCATGACCTGAGTTTGATTCCAGTGGAAGCTGGATTCTGGTAGCCAGCCCAAGGTTTACTCAGCCTTCCATCCTTCCGAGGTCAGTAAAATGAGTACCCAGCTTGCTGGGGGGAAAGTGTAAAAGACTAGGGAAGGCAATGGCAAACCCGTAAAAAGTCTGTCATAAAAACATTGTGAAAGTAACGTCACCCCAGAGTTGGAAATGACTGCTGCTTGCACAGGGGACCTTTTCTTTCCTTCCCTCTCATGGATTGCTGCCTTGTCGTGGCAAGAGGGCTTGCATGGTTCAATGAGGCTGTGGGCTATGCCATGCAGGGTCACCCAAGATGGACAGGCCACAGCTGAGAACCCAGACTAAATGTGATCCACTGGAGAAGGAAATGGCAAACCACTCCAGTATCCTTTCCAAGAAAACCCCATGAAAAGAAACAAAAAGCTAAAAGATATGGCCAAGAAAACCCACAAACAGAAACAAAAGGCTAAAAGATATGGTGCTGGAAAATGAGCCCCTCAGGTCAGAAGGTGCCCAATATGCTACTGGGCAAGAATGTTCAAGTAACCACAGAAAGAGTGAAGCGGCTGGGCCAAAGCCGAAAGGACGCTCAGCTGTGGATGTGTCTGATTGTGAAAGAACAGTCCGATGCTGCAAAGAACAATACTGCATTGGAACATGGAATGTAAGATCTATGAATCAAGGTAAGCTAGATGTGGTCAAACAAGAGATGGCAAGACTGAACATCGACATTTCGGGAATCAGGGGACTGAAATGGACGGGAATGGGTGAATTTAACTCAGAGGATCACTACATCTATTATTGTGGGCAAGAGTCCCGTAGAAGAAATGGTGTGGCCTTTATAGTTAACAAGAGAGTGAGGAAGGCAGTAATGGGATACAATCTCAAAAATGACAGAATGATCTCGGTCCGTATCCAAGGCAAACCATTCAATATCACAGTAATTCAAGTCTATGCCCCAACCACTGATGCAGAAGAGGTTGAAGTGGACCAGTTCTGTGAAGATCTACAACACCTTCTAGAATTAACACCAAAAAAAAGATGTTCTCCTCATCACAGGGGACTGGAATGCCAAAGTAGGAAGTCAAAAGATGACTGGAACAACTAAGTTTGGCCTTGGAGAACCAAATGAAGCCAGGCAAAGGCTAATAGAGTTTTGTCAAGAGAACAAGCTGGTCATAGCGAACACCCTCTTCCAACAACCTAAAAGGCGACTCTACACGTGGACATCACCTGATTGGCAACACAGAAATCAGATTGATTATATACTCTGCAGTCAAAGATGGAGAAGCTCAGCAAAAACAAGACCTGGCACTGACTGCAGCTCAGATCATGAGTTACTCATCGCAAAATTCAGGCTTAAACTGAAGAAAACTGGGGAAGCCATTAGACCATTCAGGTTTGACCTTGATCACATCCCTTATGAATATACAGTGGAGGTGAAGAATAGGTTTAAGGAACTAGAGTTGATAGACAGAGTGCCTGAAAAACTATGGGCGGAGGTTCATGACATTGTACAGAAGGCAGCAATCAGCACATCCCAAAGAAAAAGAAATGCAAGAAAGCAAAGCAGCTGTCTGATAAGGCTTTACAAATAGCTGAGAAAAGAAGGAAAGTGAAAGGCAAAGGTGAAAAGGAAAGATTCACCCAACTGAATGCAGATTTCCAGAGAACAGCAGGGAGAGATAAGGAGGCCTTCCTGGAGGAACAATGCAAAGCAATAGAGGAAAATAATAGAATGGGAAGGACAAGAGATCTATTCAAGAAAATTGGAGAAATCAAGGGAACATTTCATGCAAAGATGGTCGTGACAGAGGACAAAAATGGTAGGGACCTAACAGAAGCAGGAGAGATCGGGAAGAGATGGCAAGAATACACAGAAGAATTATACAAGAAGGATCTCAGTGTCCCGGACCATCATGACAGTGAAATCAGTGACCTTGAGCCAGACATCCAGGAGTGTGAAGTCAAATGGGCTTTAGAAAGCGTTATTAACAACAAAGCGAGTGGAGATGATGGTATCCCAGTTGAGCTATTCAAAGTACTAAAAGATGATGCTGTTAAAGTGATGCACACATTATGTCAACAAATTTGGAAAATACAACAGTGGCCACAGGATTGGAAAAGATCAGTTTATATTCCAATCTCAAAGAAGGGTAATGCCAAGGAATGTTCAAACTATCGCACCATTGCACTCATTTCACATGCCAGCAAAGTCATGTTAAAGACCCTACAAGCTAGGCTTCAGCAGTATGTCGATTGGGAACTACCAGAAGTTCAAGCTGAGTTTCGGAGAGGTAGAGGAACTAGAGATCAAATTGCCAACATTCAATGGATTATGGAGAAAGCACGGAAGTATCAGAAAAATGTCTATTTCTGCTTCACTGACTATGCTAAAGCCTTTGACTGTGTGGATCACAACAAACTGTGGAAAGTCCATAAAGAGATGGGAGTACCAGACCACCTCACATGCCTCCTGAGAAACCGGTATAAGGGTCAAGAAGCAACCGTCAGAACGGGAAATGGAACAACTGATTGGTTTAGAAAAGGAAAAGGAGTTCGACAAGGATGTATATTGTCACCCTGCTTATTTAATTTATATGCAGAGTACATCATGCAGAATGCTGGCCTGGATGAAACACAAACTAGAATTAAGATTGCTGGGAAAAACAACAACAACCTCATATATGCAGATGACACCACTCTAATGGCAGAAAGTGCAGAGGACCTAAAGAACCTCTTGTTGAGGGTGAAAGAGGAGAGCACAAAAGTAGGCTTAAAACTCAACATCAAAAAAACTAAGATCATGGCATCCGGCCCCATCACACCTTGGCAAATAGAAGGGGAAGACATAGAAGTAGTGACAGACTTCACATTTCTGGGATCCAAGTTCACTGTAGATGGTGACTGTAACTGTGAAATTAAAAGACGTTTGCTCCTTGGGAGGACAGTTATGGTGAACCTGGGCAGTATAATAAAAAGTAGAGATATCACCCTGCCAACAAAAGTCCGTACAGTCAAAGCGATGGTATTCCTAGTAGTAATGTATGATTGTGAGAGCTGGACCATAAGGAAGGCTGAGCGCAGAAGAATAGATGCTTTTGAGATGTGGTGCTGGAGAAGATTCTTGAGAGTCCCTTGGACTGCAAGAGGATCAAATCAGTCAGTCCTAAGGGAAATCAACCAGACTGTTCACTGGACGGTCAGATACTGAAGCTGAAGCTGAAATACTTTGGCCACCAAATGAGAAGGGAGCACTTCCTGGAGAAGATCCTGATTCTGGAAAAGGCAGAAGGCAAAAGAAGAAGGGGACGGCAAAAGATGAGATGGCTGGACAGTGTTACTGATGTAACAAACACAAATTTGAGCAGACTTCGGAGGATGGTGGAAGACAGGAGGGCCTGGCGTGACCTTGTCCGTGGGGTCGCAAGAGTCGGACTCGACTGTGTGACTGAACAACAACAACAATAAATCCCTTCAAGGCCAACCAAACTTCAAACAAACTGGATAATGGGCTTCAGTTCTATGGGCCCTTGATCAAAATGTCCTAGGTTTATTCTTAGCAACTGTCGTTACCTGTAGTCCCAACAGTCTGGGACTTTTCAATTTAGAAGAAAGACAACTAAGGGGTACATGATAAAGGTTTATGAAAGTTGTTTCCTGATAAGACAAGCTGTACCTGGCCAACCACCAAAAGTGAAAGAACAGGATGAAAGGATGGGTTTCCCACCATGAATCTCATAGGCCTCGATTGTCAAGTTCATAAATGTATAGCTATGTACACTGTAAAAATGTCTTCAGTTACACTTACGCAATGCATCCTCAATTAGTTAAATGTATGTATCCTAAATTAGCTTCCACTGTTGCCAAAATTGCCCACTGGGAGGGTGAAGACCCCCAGCTTCCCCTCCAAGTTTGAAGGTCTTGCCTCTATGTCTCCTGATGCCCAACACCTGTTTACCATGCACACCCCTAGAGGAATAACCACTTGACAAGTGTTGCCTTCCCCCTGGTACAACTTTTTAAAATAGTGTGCCCAAGACAGCGGAGGTCTATGTGGTATAGAGCACAGTATCAAGAGTTATAAATTATTTATTAAAAAGAAAATGTTCACAAGCATACTTTTAGTGCAGCACCACATTGAGCAAGGGATACAAAAGAAATGATAAAATGCAAATCCTCTGTCTCTCTCTCTATACATCTCCTATCAGATGTTAACATAGGCTCTTTAGTGTTGGAGTTTTAGATCTCCACAAAGTCACAATTACCCTGAAGCTCTCTTCAGATGTCCAAGCCAACCACATGGTTACTGGCTGCCTCCTCAATTGAGGTCCTGTCTCTTCTCATGGCTCTGCACCCCAAATAAAATAGACCTCCTTCCTATTGCAAGGAGATTTCGTTGCTAGCAGCCAGCAGCAACACTGCTAGGCTGCAGGGACAAAATTTGCCTCCCTGGAAGGGAAGGGAGGATTGGCAGCCCATTTGGGCATGTGTTGGAGGGGGTGGGGCTCGGCAGTTGTAATGGCTCATCCTCCCCCCAGCTTCAGTCCTTGTTGAAGATCGGGTCGACGGGAGCGTTTTCTTTTGCTTCTAGCTGCTTGGGGGTTTCTCAGGATGCTTATCAGTGATCGGATCGCTGATAAGCGGGGAAGGAGCGGCACTATGGACTGCTGAGTGCTGGGCTAGCCTTGGACTAACAGTCTGGGCATTGGGCTTCATCTGATGGCCTGTTCCCAATCTGTGGTTATCACCCCCGCCCTCTGTTTTTGCTGAAATTGTGTGGGGCTAATTGTCTTCCTTTTGTTGAAGGGAGGAGATGGTTTGTCCTTTTCCTTATCTTAAACGGCAAAAGGGAGTTTGAGTGGTGATTTCCTGGTGGGGGTTGGGTGGGAGCAGAGTCAGCCATATTTTGCTTCCTCTTCTTTGTGTGGGATGGCGGCCATATTTGGTTCCCTTTCTTCTTGGTGGGACAGTGGCCATTTTAAGAGGTTTTTGAAGGGAAGCCATTTTGTGGGTCTGCTCTAGTTTGAGACAGCTTCGCATAAGCAAGCAATTTCTACCGGTGCCAGAGGCTGCTATTTTAGTTGTGTGATGTGGGTTTTGGGGCGGTTTTGTGAGGGACCACTTGGGTGTATTTTGTGTACCATCATTGGCCTTGGGTATTGCAAAGATGTTGGGTAGAAAGGGGTCTGGAAAATCTAAGGGTAAGCAACCTGCGCTGAAGACCCCTAAGGCCCTGACAAAAAGGCCACCACTGCCTTTATCTTCTTCCGATGATGGGGGCGAGGATGAAGTTAATGCAGCTATTATACAAAGGCTGCTGGTGCTTGAGGAAGCATCTGGTATTCCTCCCTCGGAGAGCGTAGGATTGGGAAAGGTGTTTAAAAGGGTGCTTCAGGTGAATTTGTTAACAAGGTTATCTATTCTCAAGGGCAGCTCTGGTGGAAACATCGCTGGTACTGCCGTGGGTCTCAGTGGTCCGGATGAGGGATCAGTGCCATCGTCGGGAGCTGCTGGGCCTGGGTCGACGTTGGTGCCTATTGGATCTTTAGGTAAGGTTGGGGACTTTTCACAGGCTTATTCTGGGCTGGCTTGGCCATTGAGGTCCATGGGGGCAGGCCACACCTGCTGCACCTGGCGGGGCTGCTGGGAGTTCTGGTTTTTCTTCTCCCACAGGTATTGGCTCGCAGCCAAGTTGGTCTTGGCCACCTAGACAGTGTGGCCCTTAAGGAGTTTGGCCAGGTGTGGGGCAGCAGGGTTTTGCAGGCTCTTTTATGGGGGGTTGGGGCGTCCTTTCTCCTTACGGGGCGGTCGCCTTATCTTTTGGGGATGTAGCATTACCTTTAGGGGATCATTTGTTGCCTGCAACAAAATATAAGATCCTAAATGGTGAGTATGTCAATATCATCTCTCTCCTGTTCCAGAAGTTGGAGAAGAAGGATAAGGAGGACTTGGATGACAAGGAAAAAGAAAAATTGAAGAAGTGCAAAGTGGCTCAGACTTGGGCCAACTGACTGCCAGGGTTTTTTATCTATGCTGGAGTGATTGCACGTGCCCAGCCTTGGAGGGCGGCTGCACTTATCCAATACATGGATATAATTTATAAAGGGTACACAATGTTTAGTGGGCCTGCCTGGATTCAATATGATGAGAAATTCAAGATGAAGGCTGCATCGTATCTTTCCCTTCAGTGGGATCGCATTCACCAGCAGCTGTGGCTACAGGTCATGTCTCCTGTGCGACCAAATTTGGGCGACCGCTCCAATAGCGGTCATTTGGTGGCCAGGTCAGCAGCAACCTATTCAGCTTTGGCAGGGTTCAGCGGAGCAGGTGGTTCAACCCCCGCCTGCTTTGTTGGGAGTTTGGTTTCCAAGGAATGTGTAGTAGAAAAGCTTGTCAGTTCAAGCATGAATGCCCCATGTGTGGCGGCTCTCACTCCTTCAGTAATGGCCCAAAAACGCAGCTGTGTAGGAACCAAAAGAGACCAGGAGGGGGTGGAGGTAATTACCAGGCTGGAAAAGGGGCCCAGTCCAATAAAGGTGGGACCTCTTGAACACTGGCTGTCCAGGAATCTGCGAAGGGTTGATAGTGTTTACCTGCTGAAAGATTTCAGATTCAGATTTAGGATTCCTTTTTAAGGGCCCCGGGTCACATTTCAGTCCAGGAATCTTAGTTCTATTAAAGGTTTAGAGCAGGTGGTCAGGGATAAGATGGCCAAGGAGTTGGCTGAGGGCAGGATTTTGGGCTCATTTTCTAATCCCCCTGTGCCTAACCTTAGGGTTTCCCCCTTGGGCGTGGTGCCTAAAAAGGCACCTGGGGAATTTCATTTGAATCACCATCTATCCTTCCCCAAAGGGAAGTCTGTTAATGATGGGATTCCCGAGTATACCAGCTTTGATCAGACCGTGAGCGTGGTCCGACGCTGCGGTAAGAGGGCAGAGTTGGCCAAATGCGATATTAAATCTGCATTTCGCCTTCTACCTGTTCATCCTGATGATTTTGAGCTTTTGGGATTTTCCTTTGAAGGCCAATTTTACATGGACAGAGTGTTGCCAATGGGCTGCTCCGTCTCGTGTGCGGCTTTTGAGATTTTCAGATTTTTGAGATTGCGAAAAAGTATTGTATGCAGGATGTTGTCCATTATTTGGATGACTACTCTTGGTGGGTCCTGCGGGGACTGGGCGTTGAGCACAGCTGTTGTCTGACTTTATTGAGCTGGCTGCAGAACTGGGGGTTCCATTGGCTCAGGAAATAATGGAGGGTCTCGCCCAAAAACTTATCTTTTCGAGGATTGAACTGGATACCCTGGCACAATTGTCCAGAATACCTTTTCAAAAAATAGCAGATTTAAGGAACAGGATTCATTCCTTTCTTCTTAAACAAAAGGTCACTTTGATTGAGTTGCAGCAGCTGGTCGGGCATCTTAACTTTGCTTGCAAAGTGGTGGCTCCAGGACGAGCTTTTCTTCGTAGACTATGTGAAGGTATGGCAGGCCTACACTTGCCTCAACATAGAACACGGGTTACCAGCAGCATGAGGGAAGATTTGAGGGTTTGGCAAGAATTTTTGGAGTCCTTTAATGGGATCCCCTTTTGGAGAGATGACATGCGGCTTGAAGCTGAGCTGCAGGTCATGTCTGATGCTGCTGGGTCTTTAGGTTTTGCGGTTTATTTCCACAGACATTGGTGCACGGATATTTGGCCAGACTCATGGGTTAAGGCAGGTGTGAACCGAGATCTTACATTTCTCGCGTTCTTTCCTATTCTTGTTGCAGTTTGGCTGTGGGGGAATTATATAGCCAATTGCACAATTCATTTTTGGTGCAATAACATGGCAGTGGTCCATGTCATTAATTCCCTTTCATCCAAATCTCAGCGGGTTATGAGACTGGTGAAGGCCTTCACTCTGCGTTGTCTGCAGCTTAACGTATTGGTTTTAGCCAAGCATGTTCCTGGGGTGAATAACGGGATGGCTGACACTTTCTCTCATAAACAGATGGAGAGGTTTCGTCAGCTGGCCCTGGATGCCGATCAAGAGCCAGCACCAATGCCCCAGGAGCTATGGCTGATTGGAGTGCCGAGGCCTGCAGAGCGATAGGCCTAGCCATTGTGCCTAGCACCAGGAAGTCTTACAAATGTGCTGTGCGGCAGTTGAGGACTTTAGGGCTGAGGTAGGGTATTGGATTGTTTGGCCCCTCCCGGTGGAGCTGTTGCTCCACTACTGTGTTTCTTTAAGAGGTAAGGGACTGGCCATGAGATCCATTAGGGGGCACCTGTCTGCATTGGCTTTTGCTAGCAAGGCGCTGGGATATAAGGAGGAAACAGCTGACTTTCATCTTCGAAAGATGCTGGGGGGATGGGCCAGAGAGGCTGGGCCTAGGCCTGACACGTGGAAACCTATTTCCCCTTTGACTCTTAAGAGCCTGAAGGGGGTTTGGGGCACAGTGTGTGCCTCTTATTTCGAGGCAACTCTGTTTCATGCAGCGTCCTTGGTAGCCTTTTTCAGGGCCCTTAGAGTCAGTGAGCTAGTGGCAGGTTCCAGAAATGATGTTTCTGGTAATGCTTTGTTGCTACAAGACCTGAGGTTAGTAGGGAAAAAGGCGGTCATTACTGTCCGTCACTCTAAGACGGACCAGCTTCAAAAAGGTACCGTGTTGAAGCTGGGCACCTGCTTGGAGCTGGAGTTGTGCCCAGTTTCTGCTTTGGCTGCTTATTTGGCAGTTTTGGGGCCCAAGGAGGGGTTTTTGTTTTGACACATTAATAGTAGCCTGCTGACAAAACATCAGTTTTGGGCTGTGACATCCCGGGCTTTTACTAAGCTCGGGTTGTCCGGGGTGAGGTTTGGTACCCCCTCCTTTAGAATTTGGGCAGCCTCTACAGCTGCTGCCCTGGGATATCCTTCCTCATCCATTCAAAGTCTGGGCCATTGGTGCTCATTGGCCTACAAATCTTATGTTTGACCTTTGCTCAGCTCCTAGCTTTGTTTGTTTGGTTGAAATGTTACCGGTTCTTGAGCTAGTTTGACTGTTTTTTCTTTTTAGATGCTGTTGTTCCTGGCCAGATAGTCGAGTTCTCGTCTATGCACACAGATATGTGTTTTGGGCTACTCATCAGGCTCGGAAAACTTTGGTCGGCTCTCAGCTGGGACTCAGCCAATATGTTCCTATCGAGTGGCAGGGGCGACGGGGCCTTCAGTGGCCTGGCCTGCTGCCTTTGTTACTCCACGGGATTGTGGGCCTCCTCCTCAGGTTTTAATTATTCACCTGGGAGGGAATGATCTTGGGTTGGTAAAAGGCAAGGCATTTGTCTTGCAGGCCCATGAGGATTTTTGGCACATTTGGGAGAGATGGCCTGGGACCACCATAATTTAGTCAGCCATGATTCCCTGCCTTATGTGGCATAGTTCTTGGGACCCTGCAGGTATAGAGAGGGCTTGTTATAAAGCTAACAAAGAAATTAGGAAGGCATTGGAAGGGGAGTTGGGCTACTATTTGTCCCATCCAGATATTTCTATGAAATTTCCTGACCTCTACAGGGGGGATGGTGTGCATCTCTCTGAAAAGGGTAACATGCTTTTCTTGAGAGATCTCCGGCAAGGGCTGCAGGTAGCCTTGGGTGCTAAGCCCTAAGCAGAGACTTGGCCTTAGTAGTGGCAGTTTTACTGGGTTTATGGTACTATGCAGCTAGGGGAGGACCATGAAGCATCCCCCTTTTGGGGAGTTAGGGTTCTGGCAGAATTAACCTTTGAGTTTGATGACCAGGGTGGGAGAATGCAGACCATCCTGGAGGGTTGACTAGAGGGTGCCTTCCATTGAGACGTGCATCTGGTGGTTGGGCCCTCTGGGGTGTGCATCCTTGCTGGGCCGGCCTGGCAGGGGCTGTGTCATATGGCTCCAGCTGGGGGCTGGGTCTCTCACCCATGAATGGCAGGGGAGTGATTTGTTGAAACCCTTGGCCCTGACCAGGCCGCAGTTCTAGGTGCCCTTGCTGTTTTTATTATTATGCTTAATAAAGTGGCCCATAGTTATACCAACATCTTGTGTCCGACTCTTCATTCCGACTTGGGGGGGGGGGCAATTCATTGCTGGGCTGCAGGGTACAGACTTTTCTCTTTCATCAGGTGCACCCTTCCTGACCCTCCCTCTTGTTTGTTTTTAATTGTTTGTATTTATATGTACTATTTGTGGCCTTGAGGGCCTTAATTGGATGTATAGGCAGCATACAAATGTTTTAAAATAAATAATAAAATATCAAGAAGATTCACTTTGCCTAATACAATTCTCGGGGAGGGGGGGTGTATGGGCATCAGTGCCCTTGTTCTTAATTTATTATAGACTTTTCATTTTATGTGTAAACCAGGTAACAGAATTCTGTTATTATGTCCAAAACTGAAATTAAGCTTTCAAAACTTACTGCAGTTTATCAGTGGTAAATCCATTGTTAGACCTTTATTTTTAGGACAACTATGGTTAATCTATCAGACACCAAAGCATATGTTGAAAGTAAAACAAGCACAGATTGAAATAAAAAGAAGGGCACATTGATAGCATTGCTAATTTTTTTAAAAAATGTATCAGTTGGGCTTAAATTAAAACAACAGGATGTGTTAAATTAAAATAATTAGATGTGTTACTTTTAAAAAATGGAACAGATATATTTTTTTAAATTTGTAGTAAGATCATGACATTGGCTGTTATATCAGCTCTTGGTTCAGTGTTGCTTTGAAATAATGTTCAGTATTGAAGATAAAAGAAATTTAGGCTTACGGTTTGAGTGTGAGTATGTGTATTATAAAAGGTCATACATTTTCTTTTGTGGCAGAAGTAAAATTAGAAGTATAATTAGGGCTTTTAAACTTAAATCGAGTAAGTAGGTTTCTGGGTCATAGCAAAATGTTACCCTTTTGCAGTGTACCATAGTGTTGACTTTTTATCTGCCAAGAAAGAATATTTTTGCAATGAAATCTTTTCTTCAAGAAGAAATCCATGGTTTTGTATGGCATAATCTAAACTGTTTTCCAAAATATCAATTTATTCAGATTAAATCAACACACCCTATAAAATCAATCACTAACACTGCAATGTGAATGTGTATGATAAGTCTTGGCTTACTTATCTTATTCCTTGCATCCAGAACTCTTTTTTGTGTCTCCTCCTAATTGTTGTTGTTATTTAAATTTCTGAATTGATTTACAACATTTGATTAAAAACATCAAAAACCATAGGTCTTGCATCTACACCATTTCATGTCTCTAACTAAATTGTGTAAGATTCTGTTTCTTAAGAATAATTTGGGATCTCATTTGGAACAGTGTGAAGTTAGTATGTCTGTTAAGTTCACTTGCCCAAATTATGGTAATATTGAGATGTTGCAATGGATTTTCTGCATATCATATTAACTAGTGATTCTGGGAGATTTTTGCTTCTAACATTTGGCACAAGCCCCCTTAAGTTGTCTGGAGTTCATTGTTCCAATTGTTCTGTGGCATGATATTGCACTGGGTCTGTTGATCCTTGTACAAACCATGGACAGGATTCCATCTATGTGGAAGCACAGTTCATTATTCCTTATCATCTCTGTAGCTCTCCTCTTCCTTGTCCTCCTCCTCCCCCCTCTCTCTGTATGAGAGAAAGAGACTTAGCATTTACTCAGTGTTCATGGTAGCTTTCTAATAGTAATTAAATATATTTACATAGAAATAAGTCCTATTGAAATTAATGGAACTCCCCAGTAAGTATGCTTAGGTAGTTTCCCCTGGAAGTCTGAAATTAAAAGGGAGCAAGTTACTATGTGGCAATAATAGTTTCAGCTTTTTTTCCAGTGCCCTGTAGAGATGCTAAATATTTGGCATAGCATCCATTTATCCATTTTGTGAATAATGTTTCAAATTATACATGACAGCTAGTGTAGTTTAAAAAAAAAATGAAAGGGTTTTGTGTGTCACTGAATAAAAGGGAAATATTAAAAGTAAATTTCCAAAAAGAGAGTTCTTTCTGTAACTTTATCCCTTCCCATAACATTGCAGCACTTTTGATGTGAATAATAACCCTCATTACCCTGGAATGCGTAGAAGAGGTATTTTTTCTTTGTGTTTTTATCTTGGATAAATGCTGTCCGTAGTACAGTTCTATGTGTTTTTTTTGCTGAAGGGCACAGGATAGTTAAAGTCTTATCAATAACTTTAACAGAATAGAGTTAACAGCTATAGTTCTGCAAACTGCTACTTTGTATGTTTATGATCCTAAGCAACCCTCAGTTGATGAAAATTTTCCTTTCATCATATCTAAATGCAATCTATCAAATATGAAGAACTGCAATTTTGGCTGCAATCCAAAGAAACTGATCAGATACATCTATGAAAATTGCACACAGATGCTGCTGTTTTTTTTTTTTTCAGCCCCCCTCCCCCCCCAGTTTTGGAGCAATGCTGCAGGAAAAAAATTAACAAAAATGCCACTTTTACATTCTCTTCCTTACACTGCACAATAGCTTTCTAAGAAGTGCACTTGGAAAAAAAAAACATATTTGTTGGATTCATATTTTGGGAATGGGTTATATACCATTATCCTGAAGTATCTGGGTCCCCTCAAATCATTTCAAACTTATATTTGTTTTGGGGGTTTTGTTTCAATTCTGAATTTTTGACCTTTATGAATGGACAATTACCAGAGTACAGGAGTGGCCATTTCTAAATCACATGAAACTAAAATTGTAGATAATCTAGTTCTTCCTGCCCATTAAAAACTCCCCAGATTTCAAGAAGTCTTGGGATGTCTCAGATCTTTCCAGCCAGCTTCAGTTCTTTTCCTTACCTGGGGAAACTTCTGGGCCATCTGGAAGCCAGGAAAAAGGAGATGTAACAATCCTTCCAGCTGCCATGAGGGGAGAGTTGCTGTTCATCTGGGTCCTGGTAAGCACTAGTGTGATACTCCAGAAGGATGCTTTATCCACCACCATAAACACCTGTCCTGGCGCATCCCAAAGGGCCAAATGCTAGGTGGCAGAAGAATTCAAGGGCTGATGGGGAAGCAGCTGCAGGAACAAGCCTATCCCTCTGTGGAACAGGGGAGAGGCCAAAAGTAACTTCCTGCAAAGAAGAACATCCCAAGACTGAGTGGAAAGTGGTTGTTGGGGTGGGGATATTTATATTTTGATTTATATTTTGATTTATATCCCGCCCTTCCCACCGAAGTGGCTCAGTATAAAATGTATGTATATAAATACAATGTTTGGGGGGGGGGGGGATTAAAAAAAGCTTCACCTGACCCATATTGGGTTGCTGGAGGCACAGCCATTAGGGAAGGTAAGGTGGTGGGGCCAGGGAATGGAACAGACCCATTGGGTCCAACGAGTGAAAGGGTGCAGCAACATCCTCTTAAATAGAAGGGATTCCAGAGGGCTGAGAAGGAAGAAGCCTGCAGCTTTCTGTGCATAGGGAACCAACCAGCTAGGCTAAGAAAGCATTGAAGTGTAGTTTAACCTCTTCTACACCCCTTCTGAGCCCTGAGAAGTCTCCTAGTGCTGCTGCAGTGAGACATGGAGGAAAGACAGGCAAGGCCAACCAAGGAAGCAGCTCACACTAGATCAAGGGGCCACATTCCTAACAATGTGCCCTCAGCCATTCTACTTGTCCCCATTGTTTTGTATGGGGAAAATGTCATTCTTTCTCCAGGGCAAAGAAGTCAATAGTTAAACATACAAAAGCAAATACTGACCAAAAATGTCAAAATGCAAGGAGAACAAACAAGCCCACACAATATTAAACCAGAGAATCCCAGCAGAACCAAGGCACTTTGTCAAGTCCAGAAAAGCTAATGCCAAACCAGAAAGGCAAACCAACTGAGGCAATGTGGTCTGTTGCAAACCCAACAGAACCAATGTCAAACCACAGAAGCCGAGTGGAGACCAAGAGTATCAGAGAATCCAACACAATCAGCCTGGCAAACCAGTACCAGTGAAGCCAGACAGACCTGGCAAGACACCAGGATGCGCACATGCATACTAATATCAATTCCCCAAGGAAGGTACTGGAAAGTAAAAGAGAGAGGGTAGTAAAGGGCAACTGAGTTCTTTTCTCTGTATAATCTGCAGGATATACAATATTAAATGAAGTTCAACATAGTCAAGTGCAAAGTAATGCACACTGGGGCCAAAAATCCTAACAATAAATGCAAGTTGATGGGGTGTACTGGCGGAGATGGTAGATAACTCACTGAAAATGTCGAGACAGTGTGCAATTGCAATAAAAAAGGCCAATGCCTTGCTGGGAATTCTTAGGAAGGGAACTGAAAACAAATCAGCCAGTATCATAACCCCCTTTTTATAAATCAGCGTCGTGGCCTCATTTGGAATACTGTATACAATTCTGGTCACCTCACCTCACCTCAAAAAAGATATTATAGCATTGGGAAAAGTGCAGAAAAGGGCAACTAGAATGATTAAAGGGTTGGAACACTTTCCCTATGAAGAAAGGTTAAAACGCTTGGGGATCTTTAGCTTGGAGAAACATCGACTGAGGGGTGACATGAGAGAGGTTTACAAGATTATGCATGTGATAGAGAAGGTAGTGAAAGAAGTACTTTTCTCCCTCTCTCACAATACGAGAACTTGTGGACATTGAATGAAATTGCTGAGCAGTCAGGTTAGAATGGATAAAAGGAAGTACTTCTTCACCCAAAGGGTGATTAACACATGGAATTCACTGCCACAGGAGGTAGTCGTGCTACAAGCATAGATAGCTTCAAGAGGGGATTGGACTGGATAAGCATATGGAGCTATTAGCCACAGCGTATTGTTGGAACTCTCTGCTGCAGCAGTGATGCTCTGTATTCTTGATGCTTTGGGGTGGGGGCACAGTGGGAGGGCTTCTAGTGTCTTGGCCGCACTGGTGGACCTCCTGATGGCACTTGTGTTTTTTTGGCCACCGTATGACACAGAGTGTTGGACTGGATGAGCCATTGGCCTGATCCAACATGGCTTCTCTTATGTTCTTATGATATTCCACAGCTCTGATGAATGTATAAAACTCATTGTAAAGCAAAGGGAGTCTTGAATTGTGGCTGTCCTCATCCCTGATGTGACTGTGGAAGCTTACACATGGACGGAATTGCTGACCAATCTTGTCTTCTCTGTCTTTTGCTAATGGCCGGAAGCTATACTGCACCATTCAGCTCAGCAAGGATCAAGTGACCAAAGGAACCAGTGAGGTCCTATTTGAATCTACAAAGAAGAAGAAGAAGATGATATTGGATTTATATCCCGCCCTCCACTCCGAAGAGTCTCAGAGCGGCTCATAATCTCCTTTACCTTCCTCCCCCACAACAGACACCCTGTGAGGTGGGTGGGGCTGGAGAGGGCTCTCACAGCAGCTGCCCTTTCAAGGACAACCTCTGCCAGGGCTATGGCTGACCCAAGGCCATGCTAGCAGGTGCAAGTGGAGGAGTGGGGAATCAAACCTGGTTCTCCCAGATGAGAGTCTGCACACTTAACCACTACACCAAACTGATCACTCTGGGCCTGGACCCTCAACATGAACTGCTGAACTGCTTCTACCTGCTTGACTCCTTGCAGAAACACCTGTGGCCCTGTTTCTCTTAAGGCCAGAACAGATACGAAAACTAATTAAATACCATCAGTATAAAGCTAGGAATGATGCTGATCATACTTATATATTAAAATAGGTATATGCTGATGTTTCTACTAATCATGGAAACTCAAGGTAGCTTTACAAAAAGCTTAGCCCACAGAAAGCGAGGAGGAGGAGAAGAAGAATTGAAGTCCAGATTAGAATCTGCTGCTACAAACTGCTGGAGAGCCAGTTTGGTGTAGTGGTTAAGTGTGAGAACTCTTATCTGGGAGAACCGGGTTTGATTTCCCACTTCTCCACTTGCACCTGCTAGAATGGTCTTGGGTCAGCCATAGCTCTGGCAGAGGTTGTCCTTGAAAGGGCAGCTGCTGTGAGAGTCCTCTCAGCCCCACCCACCTCACAGGGTGTCTGTTCTGGGGGAGGAAGGTAAAGGAGATTGTGAGCCGCTCTGAGACTCTTCGGAGTGGAGGGCGGGATATAAATCGAATATCTTCTACTAACCGCTACACCAAACTGGCTTTCAGTGACAGTTTCCTTCAAGATTATACACCCTCATTAAAGAAATAAATGCAAATGCCCACCTAAAAATAATGACCTTGCATTTCTTAGGAAAGGCAGTGTATGGGAGAACATTCCATACTACACTGAAAAAGGGCAGAGCTGTGTAGAAAACCTTGGACAGATAAAAGGGAGTGCTTAGCCAGGAGTGGAAAGGGCTTCAGAACATAAATTTGTGTATTTTGCTTGTTCCAAATCAGACACAATCCTTTACTGAGTTAAGGCTCCATTCAGAATGTGTTCATCTGATAACTAGCTTTCAACACAGCCACTGTTTAACACCCTGTCACTTTTCAACATGAATTTATGTTGCTGTGGTGACAGCACTGATGGGGAGGATTACAGAGAGAGTCTTGATTGTTCCATTGAATGTTGGTTAAATTGATATGCGAACCCTTCTAGTGATACAATTGGGCATCAGGAAAATGTATTTTTGGAGGGATCAACATTTCATCAAGTCTATTCTGAATTAAGCCAGGTTTGGTAGAAGGGAGATTATCCTATAATTATTTATAAAACAATATTTTAATGAGCAAAAATACTTATTTGGAGTAACTATTAATGAGGGTACTGATATTTAACATTGATTAGCTTTAATCCATTGCTATTTGGCTGTCATTAGTAGATAGATTGATCAATATATTCCCTCTTTTCCATATATCTCCATGAGCATTTTTAAAAAAGCAGAAAATAGTCTCTCACACAAGTTTCTTAATCTTGTTTAGGTTAAATATATTTGATTCCAGGCATTCAGTTTACCTCTGCCTGTTTTTGTGTTCTTGACAGCTGAAAAACCAGATGATGACTATGTTACTGAGAACTGTGTAAGGTTAGACTCTTGATTAGGTCTGGAGATGGCAAAACATGTACGGTGCTAAAATCTTATCTCAACTGTGATGTTTATTGGGTCATCTAGGCACTATCTCTGAGCTTCACAGTAACCCTGTGAAGTTTTTTTTTTAAAAAAGATATATGTTCTTCCCTAAGAACCTTGGCTGTAAGATAGTGTCTGGGGATGATGCTGTCCCCCCTCATTTTCCATGACCAGGGCTGATGAGAGCTTTCTTTCCCACTGGAAGGATAACACCAAGCAGGCCAAGCTCAAGAGGAAACCCCAGGAGTTCAGCAGTGCAGGGTAGTGGTGGTAAGGCCCTAAGCCTTTCATTACTGTGGGACATGACAGGGCAAACAGCTCTGGTGCTGCTAGGAGTGAGGAGACCAGCTCAGCTGCTGAACATGCCAGGAAGGGAGAAGTATCTGGGGAAGAGGGGAAGTAGGTAGGTGTGTGGGAGGATGCCCTGCAGCATATTGAGAGGAGTAACACAAAAAAGGAAGGAGAGCCTTGCCCAAAGCACAGCTCTTTAGAGGTGCACAGAAAGGTGAGGAAGAATGCAGGGATCTTTGACTGACTTCTCATGGGCCAGGCAAACCCTGCCTCCCATGAAGGAACAGTAAGTCCAGGGAGGCTCTGCCTCAAGGAGGGAATTTAAAAGGCAAGAGGAAGTTGGGATGAGGAGGAAAAGCATGGACATGGCTCAGAGAAGATTGGGTAGTGTTCTGGAGTGAATAGGGAACAGGGAACTGGGAACTGGGTGATGACAAACCTCCCTCCATCTTTTGCTTTCTGGGGCTTGCCAGGAAGCTCAGGGGGTGGGGAGGAACCTTGGAGAACCCAGCCTTGTTGAATTTACCATTGAAACCCCCCTACACTGGCAAGTTAAAAATATGATACATAAATTGATGGATAGTAGAAATTTAAGCAGAAAACCATGTACATTCCTAGGAGTCCAATTTTTATACCTCACCAAAGATATTCTAAATCCAGATATTCTAAATCCAAAGATACTCTAAATATCCTAGTGGAACTCTCATATTGTAGAGCAGCACATACATGTGTATGAAGTTAGATGCATAAACACATCTGCAATGCCCTCCTGAGTTACTGAATCCTTGCAGTATATTTTACTAATTGAATCCTTGCAGTATATTTTACAAATTCAGACATCTAGTAAGCCTGGTTTTTTTCCATGATGCTTCTGAACTGACCTAAAGAAAACAGAAGATGCAACTAGTAAAGGAGATTGGTCTGAACTTGATTGTAGGTTAATTAAATTCATCCCTGAACCTGGTTCAGATTGATTGCATTTATCATCTGCATCTCCCACAAGGCATGTTCTGCAGTATCATGAGAACATGATAGCATTACCAGATATTTGACCATGATCCACTATGTTGCCATAATCAAAGAATGGGATGTCAAAGAATATCATATAAGCTTTCTGACCACTACTGAATGCAAAAGAAAATCTCTTTTAATAATTCTTTCTGGCAATTTCATTCTGTTTTGATATAACTGTAAATGGACACATGGGGTTTTAAAAAATCTGTACAAAAAGTAAAAGAAAGATGATGTAGATTCTTGTGAATACTATATGCACATTTCCTTGCAATGGTGATACGAAAAGCATGGCAGCAACTACAGCTACATCACTCCTAACTGTTTCAGAAAATATGTCCTGTGTTACAACGAAAACAGTTCACCAGCTGTTTATGTGAAATTATTTGAAGAAAAACAGGCATGGCCATATGGTGCTCCAGCAATACAGTGGGAGCATGAGGAATAAATTGTGTAGGCTGTGGTAGATAATGGTCATGCTAAGTAGGGTGTCAAATGTTGCAAGCACATTGCATTAATAGTTAATCTCCCCTTTTATCCTGTAAATGCTTACATTTCTTAGCAGCTTGTAGTTGGGAAAATGAGTTAATAAGTCATTCTGATGAAGAATTAATTTTTGTGGAGTGACAAAATATTTAATATACTGCACAAATCCAAAACAGTCCCTAATTAAATGATTTTTAAAAGGAGAAAAATGCATTAATTATGTGATTTCTGAGTAATAAAACATCTGCTAGTCTCTTTGTGGAGGTACAACAAAGAAAGCATTTCATAGAGCCTACAACAGCTAATGCTTATGGGCTAAATCAAAGATTTGTCATGAAACTCAAGTAAAATTGGAAGGGGGAAAACAAAAAGCTGCCCTTTACTATAGTGACAGAATTTCTAACTCAAGTTTTAGGGAACTTGGTGTTTGAAACTTCCCCTAAGATCACATGACCTTAGTTCTAGAACACTAGTTATTAACATTGTCTTAAGCAATTTTTAAATTATGTTTGTCCTTATTCATGGACAGAGGAATATCATATTTGCCTTCAGCAGTTTTGGCATGGACAACTTTTCTCTCTGTAATTATTTAACAGACCTCCTTTCATGCTTGAGGTGAGAGTAACAGCAGGGTCAGTGGAGAAAAAAAAAGAAATAACTCAGCAAATAATCTAGCTGACAGAAGCATCAGCCAGCCAGCAATGTTAGCAGAGGATCCTACAAAGAGGATTCTCCCAATATCCATTTCTCTATACAGCATTTCTACTTTATGATGCAAAAAGACTGGGTGGAAACCTCTCTGTGTGAGGTATCAGTAAGGACAACATTTCTGAGATTTCACAGCCTCTTCATATAGAAGCTGCAATGCTCTTTATACAATACAAATTGTTGGTCAATTCCAACTATAATTTAGTTGGTAGGGGAAGAAAGAGTCAAACCGCATTCACATATAAAGAAAACATGGATGGAGATTTACTTCTAAACAAAAACAGAAAATGTAGGTAATGCAGTTAAATTCTACTGTCCCACATGCTGCTCTGTTGTTTAAATCATGTTTCTCCCAATCCTGCTGTGATATCAGAAGTAGCCCAGCTGGAGGGGGGTGGGATGCTGAACTTACCTGAGAATTATAAGGCTCAGCAAACCTTCACCTGCCTGCTGTGTTTTTGTTTTAAAATAGATCTCTCATTACTTGACAAAGAAATGTAGTCATACTACTTATGACCACTCTTAAAGAGTCTATTTTAATTGCCCTAAAATGTGCATGTTTTCCCCCATCAGTCTAAAATTTGACAAGGATTTATCTTTAATTTTTTTAACTAATTTCCCAAGAATGCAATCCTAATCAGTTGGCCAAGAAAAGGATACATTTTGAAATATATTTCCAATTTAAAGACAGTTAAATGAAAACTGAATATCATAAGTAATTACCGGTACATTTATTACCAAGAATAAAGAATCTGAATCAATTTTTAAAGTAAAGGTACAAAATGCACAGCATCAATATTATGTTCTCTCTGTGTGTATTCTAATAGCCACCCGTGGTCTTCATCTGCAGATAACCAAATCAATGGATTGGAGCCATATGGAAGTGTTATGTATTGGAACTGGAGTTTGGTCTTAGGGCCAGCAGAGACTTGGCTGAGCTTGAGATTCTAAAACAATAGCCACCTGGATTCAGGAAGGAGACCCATCAGGGATCCTTAGGCCAGCTATTAACCTATAGATGTGTGAAATGGGATTATGGTAATGGGATTCAGGAAGGAGGCCCATCAGGGATCGTTAGGCCAATTATTAACCTATAGTTGTGTGTAATGGGATGATGGTAATGGGTTTTTGAGTGGGGAGGTTTGCATGAATATAAGCAGGGTCGTTGGTCCTGTCAAACAGTCTGTTCCTATCTCATTATGCTGAATCACTGAATAAAGAGCTGAACTCACTATTTCTTGAGCATCCTCGTGCTTTGAACCCAGTACATTATACTGGTGATGAGGATGGAATCCTAGTGAGCGAGGAGCCCCGGCCATTGGCACCACACCATGCATCACTGCGCTCTGCTTCCAGCATCGCACAATGCATCGCTGCCACCAGACTACACGGCTGCCACTCCAGGACACTTTGATGAGTTAGACGCCACCACCGAGGACTGGGAATCCTACGCCTCCTGCTTCGCTTTCTGCCTGGAGTCTTCGGACATCAAGGAAAAAGCAAAGAAATGGGCCACCTTTTTCCATGTCTGCGGTTGCTCGACATTTGAGTTTGCCCGTTCCCTGATGGCTCCGGCCAACCTCAAAGACACGTCGTACTGGACCATCTTGAACAGGCTTCAAGAGCACTTCGTGCCTAAACCCTCCATCGTAGTGGCCCACCACGCATTCTATGGAAGGAACCAGGCAGTGGGTGAGTCAATTACGGCTTTCGTTATGACTCTCCGAGGGGTGTCCTGCCACTGCAATTTCAGCAACCTGGAGGAGGCCCTCTGGGACCGGCTAGTGTGTGGCCTCAGGAATGAAAGAATCCAACAGAGGCTCCTTGCTAAGAAGGACCCCACGTTCCAGGTCATGATGGAAGAGGCCCTCGCCGCAGAGGCAGCAGACCAGTTTACCACAGAGGTCCAACTGCTGCCAAGCCCACCAGTTTCCAAGAAGGCTACCACAGCAGCCCACCACATGGAATCGGCTGAAAAAGTGGAAGAGGTCCTACAGCTGCCCTGACCTACTCACCGTGCCTCATGTCTGACCACAACGCCACCTCATGCTGCAATCTCAACTCCCTGCACCAGCTGTGGAGAGCTCCACGAGCAGAAGACCTGCAGGTTCCAAGATGCCCAATACCAGAACTGTGGTAAGGTTGGCCACATCGCTGGAGTCTGTTGCTCCAAAGGGACCCGAAGGCAACAAACCGCGCACCAGGAGTCAACGGACGAGATGGAGCTCCACACCACAGCACTCCAACCACTACAGGTACTGCATCTGCTCTTGGACACCCCAGATAAAATCAAGGTGACTGTTAAGTTAGAGGGAGCCCCTTGCCTGATGGAATTGGATACAGGATCCTCCATTTCAATTATTTTGGAGGAGATCCTCAGGAAAAACTGTCCCAATGGATGGTCTCGCCTTCAGCCCATGGGGTTCATCCTCAGAGACTTTTCACAGAACAATGTAGAAATAAGGGGCTGGGAAAAGTTCCAGGTGAAGTACAGAAATTTTGACAGACTTTTGGACTTGCTGGTGGTGGATGGCTGACGCACAAGTTTGCTGGGTGTGGCATGGTTCGCGCCTTTGGGGTTTGCAGTCATGGAAGTGCATAGCTTAACCCCCATAGTCTTGGGAAGGGTTTGCAATGAATTTCTGTCCATCTTTGGTACCTTGGGCTGTTACAAAGGGCTGCCAGTGTCCCTAGATCTAGACCCCCAAATGTGGCCAATCAGAATGAAGGCCAGGAGCATCCCTTTCGCGCTCAAACCTAAAATTGAGGCAGAACTAGACCACTTCGTGGCCCAAGGGGTGTTAGAACCAGTGCCCAATGCAACCTGGGAAACCCCCATTGTCACCCCCATAATGACTAATGGAGATGTTCGCATCTGTGCAGACTACAAGTGTACACTGAACAAGGCGCTACAAGACCACGCCTAACCAGTGCCGGTGGTCAGCCATGTTCTAGCTTCCCTCGCTGGAGCAAAAATCTTTGGCAAATTGGATCTGGCACAGGCATACCAACAACTGCCAGTCGATGAAGTCACCACCAAGGCGCAAATGATTGTTACGCACAGGGGGGCATTCAAGGTAAGATAATGCAATTTGGTGTCAGCGTAGCCCTGGGGGTCTTCCAAAACTTAATGGACTCCCTCTTAAAAGGTATCCCCAGGGTCCAGCCCTTCTTTGATGATGTTCTGATCGCCACCCTGATGGAAGAGGACTTCATCAATCGTCTCTGCACTGTCCTACAATGTTTTGACTCGCCTGGGCTAAAAGTGAAGCGGGAAAAGTATCTCCTGGGAGTCCCGCAGGTCGAGTTCCTGGGATTCTTAGTTGATGCAGATGGCATCCATCCAGCTTCCAGCAAAGTCAGTGCCATAGGCGATGCCCTGGAACCCAAATCCAAACAGGAGCTACAAGCATTTTTGGGGCTCCTGAACTTTTATCATTCCTTTCTGCCCCTCAAAGCCACATTCATGGAATCCCTTCACTGTCTCCTCGACAAGAATGTTCCTTGGGTCTGGGGTAAGAAGTAAGCATCCGCATTCCAGGCTGTCAAAGACCTACTGACCTCCAACAAGATCCTGGCATACTTTGATGGATCCTTGCCAGTCATCCTCGCCTGCGACGCTTCCCTGTACAGTGTCAGGGCAGTCCTCGACCATCACCTCCCGGGTGGCAGGGAGGTGCCAGTGGCTTATTACTCCTGCACCCTGAATTCAGCCAAACGCAACTATTGACAAATTGACAAAGAAGCACTGGCCTTTGTTGTAGGAGTAAAAAAAGTTCCACAACTACCTCTACGGGTGACCGTACACCATTGCCACAGACCACAAGCCCTTGCTGGGTCTACTCGCTCCCGACCAGCAAACCCCCCAGATGGTTTTGCCCCAGGTCCTGTGCTTGTCTATTTTTCTCGCAAGCAACCAATACATTCTGCAGTGCAAGACAGGAAAAGCAATGGGGCATGCCGACGCCCTCAGTTGCCTGCCGTTCCCTGTCCAAGACCCAGATCTGGACCCGGCCCGCCAGATCCTACTCATTGAGGATCCCCCCGACCAACCATTGCAAGCTGCTGACATCGCCTGCCATTCAGGTAGGGACTGCATCTTATCCCGCATCCTCAACTGGGTGGGGAGGGGGTGGTCTACTGGCCAGCAGGCCCCAAATTTACAGCCTTTTCCTCATGCTGGGATGAACTCTCTTCCCACAAGGGTTGCTTACTCTGGGGCAGCTGGGTGGTGGTTCCTTTTGCCTTGCGCCAACAAGTTTTGAAAGCCCTGCACAAGACTCACCCGGGCATCATTAAAATGAAAGTGCTCGCCTGGAGCTATGTATGGCTGGACAGTGAGATTGTGGAATGGACAGTGAGATTGTGGAATAGGTCAAACAATGCCAGGCCTGCCAGGAAACCCAGCCAGAACTACCCAGCACCCCTGTGCAACACTGGGAGTCCACCCGCAACCCATGATCCCAGTTGAGCTTGGACTTTGCAGGCCCCCTCCAGGGGCAAATATTCTTTATTTTGGTGGACTCATACACCAAGTGGTTGGAGGTAATCCCAGTCACTTCCACCTCCTCCCGAGTGGCAATCTGAGCACTCAGTAGGATTTTCTGCACACACAGCATTCCGGACACGGTGGTCACAGACAATGGAATGGCCTTCACTTCAGAGGAGTTCCAAGAGTTTCTGGGTCGCTACCTCATCAGGCACTTCCACTCTACCCCGTTCCACCCAGCCACCAACAGGCAGGCAGAACAGATGGTGCGCTCCACAGAAGAGTCTCTCCGGAGATTAATTCTGGGACCACCGATAAGCTGCGTTCCTTTTCGGCCATCGAGTGACCCCTAGTGCTACCACAGGTTGTAGCCCAGAGCTTCTCATGCGCCACCGCCTGATGACCAGACTGGACCGTCTCCACCCAGATGTTGGGGGTGAAGGAAGCCTCATGGGCTGGCACCACTCAGACTGTGGTGCTAACTGCCTCTCTCTCCCTACAGATACTGGCCAGATACTGCATTGGGATGATGACCCCTATTGTTGCCTCCACCTGCTAATGGACCATCTCATCCATTTCTTGCTTGTGCTGTATGTTTGGATGGCACAATAATGCTGGAAAAGACTGCAAGCTAGGCAATGTAGTATAGATTTTGAATGAAGGTCTCTTGTCTGAAATAGATTGGAATGGTAGCCTCAAAAGTGGAATGACAGATCCTTGGACTAGTAGAAGTATATTGCAATTGGAATGACAGCCCCCAGAGTGGAATGACTGTCCATGGGGAAATATAAACTACTATGAGACAGAAATGACAGTCTCAGAGCACTGATTCTGGTTTGATAGGATTCTAGGGATGGGAACAAACCATGAAAATGAGGTTTGGTTCAGTTCATGGCTTGTGGATATGCCCAGTTCAGAAACCATGAACCATCACAAACTTTTAGGGGCTGAACAAACCAGTTTGGTAAGTGAGGTTCATGACTCAGTAGAATGGCTCCTGCTGTGTACTAGAGGCAGCAAACTCACAGAGATACTCTGGATGACTCTCCTCTACCTGACCTCGAAATTTAGTGAAGACTGGATCTATGAAGTCCACGTTATGGTCTCCCAAGGTGCCCCCAGAAAAGTACTTTCTGGAGAAATGACAGGTGGTCATTTTGACAGCTCAGTTTCAGGATGTTCATAAGAACATAAGAGAAGCCATGTTGGATCAGGCCACCGGCCCATCAAGTCCAACACTCTGTGTCACACAGTGGCAAAAATTTTTATATACACACATCTCTCTCTCTCTCTCTCTCTCGGCTTGGCTTCGCGAACGAAGATTTAAGAAGGGTGCAATAGTCCACGTTTGCTGCAGGCTCGCTGGTGGCTGACAAGACCAATGTGGGACAGGCAGGTCCGGCCACAGCGTACACTGTGGCTAATAGCCACTGATGGACCTGTGCTCCATATTTTTATCTAAACCCCTCTTAAAGGTGGCTATACTTGTGGCCGCCACCACCTCCTGTGGCAGTGAATTCCACATGTTAATCACCCTTTGGGTGAAGAAGTACTTCCTTTTATCCGTTTTAACCTTTCTGCTCAGCAATTTCATTGAATGCCCACGAGTTCTTGTATTGTGAGAAAGGGAGAAAAGTACTTCTTTCTCTACTTTCTCCATCCCATGCATTATCTTGTAAACCTCTATCATGTCACCCCGCAGTCGACGTTTCTCCAAGCTAAAGAGTCCCAAGCGTTTCAACCTTTCTTCATAGGGAAAGTGCTCCAGCCCTTTAATCAATCTAGTTGCCCTTCTCTGGACTTTCTCCAATGCTATAATATCCTTTTTGAGGTGCGGCGACCAGAACTGCACACAGTACTCCAAATGAGACCGCACCATCGATTTATACAGTGGCATTATGATACTGGCTGATTTGTTTTCAATTCCCTTCCTAATAATTCCCAGCATGGCGTTGGCCTTTTTTATTGCAGACGCACACTGTCTTGACATTTTCAGTGAGTTATCTACCATGACCCCAAGATCTCTCTCTTGGTCAGTCTCTGCCAGTTCACACCCCATCAACTTGTATTTGTAGCTGGTATTCTTGGCCCCAATGTGCATTACTTTGCACTTGGCCACATTGAACTGCATCTGCCACGTTGACGCCCACTCACCCAGCCTCAACAGATCCCTTTGGAGTTCCTCACAATCCTCTCTGGTTCTCACCACCCTGAACAATTTAGTGTCATCCGCAAACTTGGCCACTTCACTGCTCACTCCCAACTCTAAATCATTTATGATTTATATAATAGATAATATATAATAATTTATATAATATATAATAGTGTATATAATAGATCCTGTGCAAGCTAGAGACACCAAGCTCACAGTGCATCTCTGGATGATACTCCTCCACCTGCAGTCCAAGTTTGGTGAGGATTGGATTTCCAGGATCCATGTTACACCTCTCTAAAGGGGGTGCCCCCAGAAAAGTGCTATCTGGGGAAATGACATTAACAAGTGGACATTTTGACAGGCACAGGATGAGGAGGTTCAGGAGTGTATAGAATGGATCCTGTGCAAGCCAGAGACATCGAAGTCACAGGGAACCTGTTCCACATGCTCCTCTCTATGCCCTCCAAATCCCACTTCCCCCATGTTGCTTTGAAGTCTGGTAAACATTTAGAATGTTCAGAGACAGTCTGTCTGGAAATGTATCCATTCAAGAACCACCAAAAACACTGTGAACTGCTTCAAAGTTCATGGAAAGTTCAAGATAGTTGACCCACTACAAACTTTATTTTGTGACTTATGAACCAGCCAAAATTCATAATGAACTTGAGTTTCTGAACTGGTTCAAGCCCAAACCTAGCCATTCTACTCTGGGGGCTGTCATTCCAGTTGCAAGGGTAGAGCGACCACCTCATCTCTTAAGAGAGCATTAACTAATTCTTGAGCCCAGTTAGCCAGCTGTGAGAGATTAATTAAACAGGAAGGGGAAGGGTCATGCAAACAGGTGGTAGGCCTCAAACCTCCAAGGATCCTACCACATCCTAAGACTGAATAAACTGAAAAGTATTCCACACAATTGGACAAGTTGGCACCCTGGCACCAACCAACCCTGTCAGTGTAGAGTCTAAATATTCAGAGCCGGTCGTAGATCCTCTGGTGCCCTAGGAAAAATGAACTACTTGGACCACCCCTCCCCCATTCTATCCTGTGAGCCCATAAAATAGAATGGAGGGATTAGGCTGCTGCTGCAGTGCTATACTAGATAAGGGGTTTTAAACTTTAAACCCCTTCTCTGGGGTCACGCCACAGAGGCAGCCCGATCCCTCCACTCTATGAACTCCATTCTATCCTATGGGCACATAGGATAGAATGGAGGGGGGAAGAGATTATCTTCCTGCTTTTGCACCCCAAAGGTGCAAAAGCAGGAAGAAAGCCCCTGCTGCTGCACCTCTTGGGAGACTGGGTTGAGAGGCATCCCACAGGGGCAAAAGCAGGGGAAAAGCCCCTGCCATCAAGCCTCTTGGAGACTCTGAATAGGCATTGGGGGGGGAGACTCTCTCCCTTCTCTGGGGGTGCAAATGCATGGAGAAAGCTCCTGCTATCCCGTTTGGCATAGTGGTTAAGTGTGTGGACTCTTATCTGGGAGAACTGGGTTTGATTCCCCACTCCTTCACTTGCACCTGCTGGAATGGCCTTGGGTCAGCTATAGCTCTGGCAGAGGTTGTCCTTGAAAGGACAGTTGCTGTGAGAATCCTCTCAGCCCCACCCACCTCACAGGGTGTCTGTTGTGGGGGAGGAAGATAAAGAAGATTGTGAGCCACTCTGAGACTCTTTGCACCCCTGAGGTGTGTTGTGGGGGAAGAAAATATGGGAGATTGTAAGCCACTCTGAGTCTCTGATTCAGAGAGAAGGGTGGGGTAAAAATCTGCAGTCTTCTTCTTAGTTTGCCTAGTGGCAGGACCGGCCCTGCTAGTGTTAACAGTTCTCCCAAACTAAAGTTCCTGATGAATTTTGGCTTGTTTGTGGTTTGTGAACTGAAGTTCATGGCAGGTCAACTGGCACAAACTTTCCACAAACTTTCAAGCAGTTCATGGAGATTCATGGTGGTCCATGAATGGATATATTACCAGAGGGACTGGCTCTGAGAAACAAAATGTTTACAAAACTTCAAAGCAACAGGATGGTGGAATTTTCCAGCCTTGGAAACACTCTTGTGAGTTTCAAATGAGTCATGTCAGTTTCAAGAGGGTCCCCCCACTTTGTTGGCATTCTTTTTTATTCCCCTTCCCATTCTCCTGCACACAGCTTGCAAAATCCCATCCCACCCCCTTGGTAGGATTTGTGACTCTGGGCTTTGAGATCAGTCCTTTCAAGCTTGCAGTGCCAGTGGCACTGGGTTCTTCTGGGCATTCTGCACATTGTAACTGGTTGTGCTTGGCTGGAAAAAAGTCCTCTTTCAGTTTGTACTGTAGGGATTCTCTGGTTTGACATTAGTCCTCTTTTACTTGCATGCTATAGTGACACTGGGTTTTGCTAGGCATTGTGCTGGGCTTGCAAATCCTCCCTTGCTTGGATCGCGATTCTGTACTTCACATCAGTCCTATTGAGCTGGCATTGCCATAATGGCATTGAGTTCTGATGGGCACTGTACATTGTATTGGTTCTGCTGGGCTTACACTCCTCCTTGCTTGGATTGTGATTTTGTACTTCACAACAGTCCTGTTGAGCTGGCATTGCCATAATGGCATTGAGTTCTGATGGGCACTGCATATTGTATTGGTTCTGCTGAGCTTACACTTCTCCTTGCTAGGAGAGTGACTCTGTACTTCACATCAGTCTTGTGGAGCTGTCATTGCCACAATGGCACTGGGTACTAATACATTGCACTGGTTCTGCTGGGCACTCTGTTCACTGTGCTGGTTCTCTGGCTTGGCCTTAGTCCTGTTGGGTTTGCACTGTCACAGTGACACTGATTCTGCTAGGCACATTGCATTGGTTCTACTACACTTGCAAAATGCCCCCCTTCAGTTTCTACTGCAGAGGTTCTCTGGGACTTTGATTTTTTTCTTATTCTGAGCTTCTATTGCTCTTGTTTTTTGCTGTTTTTTCTTCATTGGAAAATGGAGGATGGGGGCAACTTCTTTGGAGGTCATTACTGGGACCCTGTAATTTCCAATTCTCATCAAAATTGGAGGGGAGGTAGAGGAGAGTCAACCAGAGACACCCTGTAAGTTTGGTGTCTCTAGCATGCTGGGAGGGGGCATTGCACTACATCACGAACCTCATGAACTGAATTAGTTTGTTTAGCCCCTAGAAGTTCATAATGGTTCATGGTTTGTGAACTGGGCATACCACAAACTACAAACCATATATTTCCATTTCATGCCTATCTCTATTTATATTATTGTTATGTATGTATTTGTTGTATGTGTGGTGGGAGCACACAGAGCATTAATCATGTGACTCCTTTGGTTGATGGCAATTGTGAATGTGGCTCTCTGAGAACTATAAAATAAGTACCACTACTTTAAACTAAATGGAGGTTAAAGATTGCTTATAAGACTAACTAAACCATTGGTTAAAAAGAAAGTAGCACCAGGACCTGTCTCTTCAGTCCTATTTTGGTGTCAGCTTTGCTACAGCACTTCACCTTGTGGGAGTATATAATTTGTGGGGGATAAAACATAAATGTGTGGTGCAGAAGGTCCCTAAGTACAGCTTTGGTTCTGGATTTTTGATTTTCATTTTAGAATGCTTACTTCCATATCTGGACAAAAATAATTTCTCCTTGTTTAAATAAGTAGATGAAAATAATTTATGCTCATGTATGTAATTATAAATTGCATGTAAAAAAACCTTTTCTTATTTATTTTAGATTCATATAAAGAGTGGTGTGTAGAGATTGCTCTCATGTGGTATCATAACTCACTGTTCAGCTTAGTCAGTCTCTTCCATTCCTCAGCCAGATCTAGTCAGCGGGGTATCTGAAGATGACATGGAAGCAAATAGCAAATACCTTGGAAATGACTTGGAAGCAAATACTCTTTGACTGGGGAAATGTCTGGGTTGTTGAATGCTCCAGATACCCTCCACAATTTATAGCCAGATCCATATATACATACAAGCTCTTCATCAGAATTATAGCCCACCTTTGAGGATGAGGACCATCGCCTCACCCATGCTATTAGAGTGTCAGAGAGGAATAAAAAACAGAAGTAGAGGAAAACTTGCCCATAAGTGATCACAGCTGGATAAACTGAACACTCCTTTTTAGAACAAGCAACACCTGGTTGGGAGGGGCTGCAGTTCCATAAATACCAAACTGTTGCAGCAAGACCCTCATTGGCAATATTCATAGCAGCTCCCTGATGTGACTCCCAGGATTAGCCTTTTTTTCTTGCCTCCGTGTGCTCTGACCTTCATTCTGAACCTTTTGGACTTTGCCTTGATACCTGACTCCTTATAAAATGACTTCTGTTCTGGATCTGACCAAGCCTCTTGGACTCTGTCTAGCATCTTGTCTCCTTGTGCAGCAGCCTCTGTTCTGAACCTGACTATGCCCTGTGGACTCGCCAGGGATCCTGACTCCTTTTATTTCTTGACCTTAAAGCAGACCAGACCTCATATCTTGGACCTTGCCTTGAATTGCTATGTAGCATTGTTGCCCTGGTGCCTGGGCCTCTTGTGTTAGGTTGGAACTGTCTCTTGAAACCCAAACTCCACAGCCTTCCTGTGACTTGCTGGCACCAGACAGTTGACCCTGACTATGGGACATGACAGTAGGGGGTCAACATTCTATAAAAATGTATCTTTGTTCAAATAGAAGTACCTTTCATTGACAAAAGTGTGCATTAATATGCAACCAAATATCTAAAATCACCCCTCTACTATAATTCACCCAAGGTGAGTAATAACATCGCTACTTTACATCTTTCATCTCTTTTTACATCTTTTCTTCAGACTCATTATAACAAGATTATTATAAGCTTTTTTACCCATAAGAAGTTATGTTTCTGTTCCCAGTAGAGTCATGCTTTTGTCAGCTCTAATTAAAAATAAATTCCTTGGTTACAAAAAAGCTGTATATGGGTGTTACACTTCTGAAGCCTTTATTTGATGGGGAGGGGCAGATAGTGGATAAATTGGACACATAGTTACTGAATTTTATTAAGAGGAATTTCCTGACCAGTGAATTTATTAGTTCGTGTCTCTTGTGACTACTGCTAATAACAGATGCTGGACTAAGGGAAATGAAAGAGTCTTGGAAATTTATGTGGAAAAATAAATTATACTGACCTAAGTGGAAATTGTGAGCATTTCCCAGTTCCTATCCTCTCCATATCTATTTAATCAAAATTGGGGAGGGAGCAGAAGTAAGAATTTTAGAACAGGGAAAAACTGGAGGTTTCCAATCTAAACTAATTGTATGGCAAGGATACAACTAATAAAATTTAGGTTTTTTCACTTTTTTGAACTGTCCACTTACTGTGTAGTCCTAAGCTAAAACCTTCTTGGGAAAAGAATTACTTTTTATTAATACATCTATATGCTTGTGTACGATACACAGCAATTGACCACATATGTGCTTGGGAAACATTTTCTGCATGAAGTTGTCATTGTAGTTCCCTGTTAGGTGTAAACAAAAGCTATCTTGTAACAGCAGCAAAATAAATTCTACATAATACTTTGAACTGAACAAACTGCTGTTTATTGTTAAGAAGTGTTTAAAAAGTGTTTAAAAATCCTTAGTTTCTACTTGAGATTTTTGAACACATTTTATTTTCTCAATATATCATCTGTTACTATGCCATATTTAGGTTTTGATTCTGATATACATATTCATGTATATTATTAAATTCCTGTATTCTAAATGAAAATAATCAATCTGTTAAAATTAGGACATAAAATGAAAATCTGTTGTAAGATCAAGCAACATGCCCAACAGATACTTTGACCTTCTACCAAAAAAGCTTTATTTGCCCCCCCAGTCGGAATGAAGAAGCAGACACAAATGTTGGGTTTTAAACCGGGCCGCTTTATTAAACTTAATTACTGAGAACTGGCAGGGGTGAAAACCTAAACCAGACAAGCCCTGGGGTCAACCCCGGACCCCGCCTTGTCCAAAGGGCGAGCCACCCTGCCCCCAGCACAAGCCCGCCATATTCGGGTTGTAGCTGAGCGGCCAGGCCTCCAGCCATACACCACCTGGGCAGCATCAATCCCCATGGAAAGATCCGCCCCAGGTGAGGCTCCCTGTGATCTGCATTCCCCGCACTGAGCCGTGTAGCCCATCTACGGTTCATACAGACCACCGCACCAACGGTGCTAGGCCATAGGTGCTCCCCTGAAAACCTGTGGCCAAACCACCTCCAGCCTACGACCATAACAAATACCAATAACAAACCTAACACTACTAGGCAGTACAAGGTAGGCGAAAAAACACCCCCACATGGGCCAATTATGTGGAAGTGGAAAAATTCCTACCTGGCCCCTAATAAGGCGACCAGCAGATGCCTGTACTGCCAAAGGGAGGGTGGGCGGGCAGAGAGCCAAAGGAGACTGCATGAGAAGGGGCGGGGAGCCGGGGCTTATATAGCCCCGACTCCCGCCCGAACTAAACACCCATATATCGGGTGATGCAGCTCCTCCCTCCTTCCGGGGAGGCAAAAGCGGCCCCCAGCTCGAGCACCGCGAGCCGGCTTGGCTGGGAGGGGCCGAACCTTGCCCCCCCAGTCGGAATGAAGAAGCAGACACAAATGTTGGGTTTTAAACCGGGCCGCTTTATTAAACTTAATTACTGAGAACTGGCAGGGGTGAAAACCTAAACCAGACAAGCCCTGGGGTCAACCCCGGACCCCGCCTTGTCCAAAGGGCGAGCCACCCTGCCCCCAGCACAAGCCCGCCGTATTCGGGTTGTAGCTGAGCGGCCAGGCCTCCAGCCATTCACCACCTGGGCTAGCATCAATCCCCATGGAAAGATCCGCCCAGGTGAGGCTCCCTGTGATCTGCATTCCCCGCACTGAGCCGTGTAGCCCATCTACGGTTCATATAGACCACCGCACCAACGGTGCTAGGCCATAGGTGCTCCCCTGAAAACCTGTGGCCAAACCACCTCCAGCCACCACCAATGCCAAGCCTCTGCTTAGGCATTAGCGCCCCACCGGGTGGCCCAGAGCCAACCGCAACCCCTGCCATATCTCGTCTAAAAAGGCCCGGTTGCCCAACTCTGAAAGATGAACACCATCCGGCCGATACAGGTCAGCCTGCTCTACCCGTATGGCCGGATGCAGGAGAAGATTCCCAGTCCCACTTCCATAGCTTTCTGAATGGCCTTATTGGCCTTGCGCCTAGCGCGTTCGACTACCGGGCCCTATGGCCTTGCGCCTAGCGCGCTCCATCCTCCCAGGTGAAAAAAGGGGGGGGCACCTCCGGTCTTGCATGGCGATCTAGCTGCCCCGACCGGGACCAGCCAAGAAGGACAAGCCCTGGGGTCAACCCCGGACCCCACCTTGTCCAAAGGGTGAACCACCCTGCCCCCAGCACAAGCCCGCCAGATTCGGGTTGTTGCTGAGCGGCCAGGCCCCAAGCCATTCACCACCTGCGCTAGCGTCAATCCCCTATGGAAAGATACGCTCAGGTGAGGCTGTCCAGTGATCTGTAGTCCCCACACTGAGCCATGTAGCCCATCTGCGGTTCATACATACCACCTGCACACATGGTGCTGGGCCATAGGTGTTCCCCTGAACGCCCAAGTGAAAGACCCAGATGAGCGGAGAAGGTGCCCTGCCTCACTCCGCACTACGGCCACACCGGCCCCTCGTGACCCAGCCATTCCCCAACTGCCCCGACGCTGAGGCCCAGCTGGGTGCCTGTTGAAGACCGCCTGGCCCAAAGGGCCGCCTGGACGCCCTGCTGTGCGCGCAGATGAGGACACGCTGCCACTCACTACGAGCCACAGCACCTGAAAAACAGAAAAATTGTCAGAACAAATCATGACCAAGAGGCGATAAAAACCCTCACCCACTAAAAATGCCCCCTAGGCAACCAGCGGGCGTGCCTGGTTCAACAGGTTGCCTCCCTCCGCAGGCCAACCAATGTTGAATCCCGACCTGGGGCGCCCATCCCGCAGTGTCAGTCATTAGACTGGACTGCTAACGAGCTAATACATAGCACCCAAAACAAGCCATCAACAAGGCTGCATGAAGCAGCCGATCCGAAAGGGGGACAGCATCCTGCGGTGCTACCAATTGCCCGGAAGCCGAATAGTCCTCCACTCCAACTACTCTCACTGCGACTCGCAGGATTGCACAATATGCGCCGTCTAAATCGGCCAGTAATCCTGCAGCCAGCGGCCCCATGGAACTCCTGCATAGGAAAGCCGCTCTACTATAATCCCCCTGGAACTAGGTGCCAAAGCCAGCTGAATGTCCCTACCAGCTTCAACTTCCCAAATCGCCAAGGGTCCGGGGAGAATCGCGCCAGCAGCAAGTCCACTTCCGGGGCGAGCTGCCAAAAGCACCACAGCTATTGACAATATAGAGCGTCCGCCGCCCCATTACAGCCACCGGGTACGTGCCCTACCAGGAACCAAATATTCCACCGGAGGTAATGAAATGTGAATAACCTAACCAGGGTCATTGCCCACACCACTTAGAAGTCCTGGAGTTGGTAACATATACTACCGCCATGCTATTGCCCCTGACTAGCCCAAGACCAGTCGGCGAGTAGCTCATACCAAAGGCAAACGGCTACTAGACTTGGGAAAATCCAAAAAATGGCAGAGCCCTACTGGACCCGGTGTCCACGCAGTCGGCCCCTAGCGTCCCAAATACGCCTCAAGGAGGCCGTGCCAAGTGCCACCACATTACAAGCAAAGTTAAGGTGATCAACCCCCTACTGTAATTAAAGCGGCGACACCTTACGTTGCCCACTAAGAGCAGCCAACCGGCCCTTAAATCAGCAACCTTTTTCACCCGCAGCCGAAATGCCTGCTGGTGGGTATAGAGATCAATGCCCAAGGAATGTAAACGCCGTAGTGGGCCCCTCAGAATTCACGTACACTAAAGGTACCCCAACTTGATGGCCAACTCCTGAAAAACATGCAAGAGCCAGCGCATCACCTTGTACCTGCTGGACCGACAAAGGTAGGCACCCCGATAGTGCGCCACGTCATTGAACCCGGTCCTGTCCTATAATGCCCAGTCCAACAAAGAGCCAAAGCGCTTGAATGCAGCGCGGAAGACCGATGGGGTGCCCAGTCCATGTAAGATTTGCTCTCAAAACAAAAGAAAAACCCCAGAACTCAAAATCCTTGTGATAAACTGACAAGAGGTGAAATGGTGCCTTAATTGCATATTGCCATTGCTGCATCAACATCATAAACCCCACGCTGCTTTAACCGACAGGTCAAAGGAAGTGTGCTTCATACCGAACACAATTCCATAATTCACCGTCACCCCTCTGGGTAGGACGGAAAAGAGTGAGGCGATATTCCCCAGGCACTTCATTAAGCCCCACCCCGGGGGAAATACGCACAATGTGGGTCCTGGCGGCGTACCAAAGGGGGGTCCTAAGACCCCGCCTTCCTGGCACTCTTTGGCCATCTTAGCCCCAACTACGTGCTCCAGACCAGCCACTGACTAGCCATCAACAACGCCCGATCCATATAGAATTTCCCTTCAAAGGAAAGCCCTATAACTCAAAATCCTTGGGGCGGGCAGGCAAGAGGCGAAATGCTGACTTGGTGACGCATATCGCCATCTCGGCCCCCCAACCCTACACCCCGAACTACTTTGACCGCCTAGTCAAAGGAAGTATAGCACACTGAGCATAGCCCCTCAGGGCTGGCATCGTTCACCGATGTTCCCTTGGGGAAGACAGGTGGTGGATAATACGATAATCCCCTGCTGCCTTCTTGGGCACAACCCCAAAGGGGATACCCTCAACATGGAGACCGGCGGTGCATCAAAGGGTCCAAGGACCCTGCTTTCCTGACATTCCTTGGCTGTTTTGCCCAGACCACCTGCTCGAGACCCAACAACTGAACGCAGATTAGGAGCAAAAAAAAAAAAGAAAGAAAGAAAAAGAAGGGGGGCCCTAGGCCCCCAGTAAGGAATTCGAAAACACCAGGTAAACCCATCCTGTGAGTATCGAACGCCTGCCATCCACGGGTATGTACTCCCCAGCATATTGAGTGCCGTCAGGCGAATGGGGCTGGGCCCCTTTTTCAAAGGGCTGCTGACCGCCACCGCCGCCACCGGGGCGCTTACCGCCCGCTCTGGGCTTTGATCTGCTACAGGCAGAAATTGCCTGGGCCCCGCTGCAGGGCGGGCACTCATGTCGGAACTTACAGGGGTTTCCTGGGGCACACACCCTTGGATGCGAACTCCCAACTAACAGCCAGATATGAACCGGCTGGCCCTCGGTAACGCAGGCCCCTGTGGAAAACCGTTGTTGCTGCAACCTCTGCACTAGATGGCTACTGTCAGATCTGTCTCCGCATTTGGTTTTGCTGAGGACATCAACTACAGCCGCAGCTGCTGATTTATTTAGCCCCACGGCATCCCAGGGTTGACGGCAGCCCTCATACTGAAGGCCACGTCGTATTGCAGCCATGCTGCACCGACAAAGTCCATATACGCCCTAGGAATGCTAGCATGAGGGTTCGGGGGGGGGGTAAAACCACCCGCCACCCTGGGCCGCCGGCCATGCCCCTTAAAATTGAGCATACTGATGACCGCTCCAAGGCAAAATTGGCCGGAGGTGGGGACGAGGAGGCCGGGACAGCAGGCGGCGCAACAGCGCATGCCTGTTGGCCCACCGGGGAGAAAACTGGACTGGCAAGCGGGCTAGCTCCCTGAAAACCCCAAGCCCACGTCTGGCCAGGACCTAACTGCCAACAACTTCAACTTGCTCAGCGCCCCATGCCACCCCTCCTGACACCGGCGGAGGGGGGAGTCATTTGAATAGGACCCCACGGCCACCCTTGAACTGGCGGAAGAGGGGGCTTACCACCGTCACTCGGGAAAACTCCAGCCCCTCCAGGGGCCTGCTGCACACCACTACCCGATGTGCCGCCGCCCATTGCCGCAACCGATGGGCCCTCCTCTGGATCCTCCTCCTGGTCCGGTTCCAGCGATGATTCAGGGTCAATGGCCCACCCTTTCCCCTGTGGACTGTGCCATTTATGTACAGCTTGAAGTTCCTCATATATTTGCAGTTCTAAGTGTAGAGGAGGGCACCATGAAGATAAAAGAAAAGGAACACATACAAAGTAAACATGAGAGATGTGTGGAATAAAACAGGCTACAGGACAAGGCTGACGGCCTTTCATTTGGGCAGATCATTCTTCCCCAGTTGAATCACAATGACTTCAGGAGGACCCTGAGGGCCCGACCTGACTGATCATCTTTGGCAGAAGAAACCAGCTTGCTGCATAGTCAGGAAAAAAAAAAAAGATTGAAAAAGCAGCCTGGAATAAGGTGGCTCCAGTGGGCTCTGAGACCTTGAAGAGCCACTATCAGTCAGAGCAGACAACACTGACCACGACTGACCAGTAGTCTGATTCAGGACAAGGCAGCTTCATTGAGATGAATGGTCATATGTTTAGGACCACACTGTTAATGTAGCACTATAGTCCCGCACTGAAATCTAGCACTGTGGGCTCCCACACAAAGGAAAAATCTAATAGTGCATTGCTAGTCAAGGACTGCAGCCTTAAAACAAATCCCTATTATGTTTACTCAGAAGTAAGTCCAATTCAGTTCAGCAGGATTTATTCTCTACAAAATATGGTAGGCAAATGACTGCTCCCTGCGGGCCTGCGCTAAAACTCCCCCCAATATATGGGAGAGGGGGGGGGAGAGCAGCTAGCTCCAAGGGGCCGGCTACGGGCCAGGCCGCTACGGGCCGCACCAACAACGCCTACTATGAGGCAAGGAAAAACCATCCACTGGCCAGCCGCTTGCGAACTGCCCCAAACGGGAGCCGCTGCGCACTTCCCCCTCACCGAGGGGGAAGGAAGGAAAGACTCTACACACCGTCACCAAGGGGCTAGCGAAAGCCCGGGGACACCGCGCTGGCTTCACGCGCTCAGCCCTCCCGGCCGAGTACCACCCACGCTGCGCGTGAAACAACAAAAACAACAAACGACTCAGCCTCGCAAGCGCTGCACGCGTCCCGAAGCAGCAGTCTCCGTCGCGCCGGTCCTCCGATGAAGGCCGTGACCTCGCTGCGACCAGCACGCGGCTCTCACACAGAGAGCCAAAGGAGACTGCATGAGAAGGGGCGGGGAGCCGGGGCTTATATAGCCCCGACTCCCGCCCGAACTAAACACCCGTATATCGGGTGATGCAGCTCCTCCCTCCTTCCGGGGAGGCAAAAGCGGCCCCCAGCTCGAGCGCCGCGAGCCGGCTTGGCTGGGAGGGGCCGAACCTTGTTTTTATGAGGCAGGGATTAATCAGAAGGATCAATTATTATTGTTGCCATCCTATGCACACTTAGAATTGTTCCACTGTACATAATCCGCTTCTGTGTGAACTGCCCTTATACAGCCAACCCTAATATTACTGCCCCACATTTCCAGAGTGTTGATTTTCACATTAACCTAAAAGCATAAGTATTGTTGGATCACAGGTCCATTCGGTCCAGCATTCTGTTCTCAACTGCACAGAGAATTCATAAAAACACATATTCTAAAAACAAACATTTGATATGACAAATGTTTCTTTTCCACTGTGTAAGACAAAAATAACATTAGACTTCTTTGGAAGTATGTTCATGGACAACGGCCTGAACATAACATCTGTGTTGGCTTGGCACATTTGTAGATGAAATAAAAAACAAATTTGCAACGTGAACCTAGCAAATTTTACAAATATACCGAGTGTGATACAGTTGTCAGATACAGTTGCCATTTTATTCACTTTAAAAAATCAGTTTCTGGGATATTTTGTTCAGACTTAGAGCAGCAAGGAGAACTAAACTATAGTAGCATACTTAGGGGTGGTAACTTGAACTGATTACCAGACTGAAGTAATTGCAGATGATACCCCCTCCCAAATTGTTGCCATGTGCCAAGTTGTACACATGTCAGATGAGTCAGAGATTTTTAAAATTCTATTTCAAATCTTTTTCTTTTAAGAGGTATGTTTAAACAAAATCACCCCTACCGTAAAGGAAACAAAACTAAAAACTAAGACCTGTAGTTTGCCAAGAAAATCCCTAGAAAAGACAAGTATGCAATTGAACTCAAAATAATTAAACAAAACAGATCAATGCATGTAGGAAAGGCTAGATTCCAAATGTTGGTTGAAATCAGTTTTCAAAGGGAAAAAAATTGGAATTAAACCATACATTCTCTCTCTCTCTCCTCTCTCTCTCTCCTGCTTTCTTGCCCCGCTCTTCACCAGTCTCAAGTGACGCCAGTGTTGAAATGCATGGCCTGCACAGTGCTGGCACAACACACCACTGGTTTGCAGCAAGATGAGCTTTCCCAGCTTCCTATCTCTTAAATACAATTAGTAATCTTTTTTAAAAGTCAGCTCAAAGCATAGACATTAGATATGTCAAGAGGCAAGGTTCTGTAGTAGAGGGAAGGAGGTTAAGGTTAACCAACACCATGTTCCTTGTCAGACAACACAACACTCCTTGTCACTATACACACAACACTTTCACTATGCACAGCCCAATCACACTAGACACAAGATACTTGCAATCACTCCTAACTGACGATGAGGCTCACATAAAGCAGCTGTTCCCTCTCTCTCATCCATAGCTATATGTGAAAGGGTACCGCTGAATGAAGCAGTCTGCTGCCCTCTCCTGATTGGCTAACCAGATTTGCCATGAGCCAACTGTATCTCATGTCTCATTTGAAGTTAATGAGGTCAAGGCTGTGAATGGCTCTTCTGCTGACCCTGCTCCTGGCTTTTAATATTAGGGTGACTGAGATATATGTTTAGCTAGTTTCAGAGGGTCACTGTTCTGGTCTGCAGAACAACAGCTAGATTCAAGTCCAGGAGCATCTTAGAGAACAACAATTCGGAGCTAGTATTTGCTGAAGCTTTTTTGGTGTGGAAAGAAATGGGCTTGGTGATGGATGGGATCCTATTTGCATAAGGGAGCACTATAGTGGCTTGATAGAGTCCACACTTTCTTTAGAAGAAGAAGAAATTGGATTTATATCCCGCCCTCCACTCTGAAGAGTCTCAGAGTGGCTCACAATCTCCTTTACCTTCCTCCCCCACAACAGAACACCCTGTGAGGTGGGTGGGGCTGGAGAAGGCTCTCACAGCAGCTGCTCTTTCAAGGACAACTCCTACAAGAGCTATGGCTGACCCAAGGCCATGCAAGCAGGTGCAAGTGGAGGAGTGGGGAATCAAACCCGGTTCTCCCAGATAAGAGTCTGCACACTTAACCACTACACCAAACTAGCTCTCCAAACTTAGCTGTATTAATGCTGTAGAAAAGAGAGTGTCACCACTGCAAAACTTTGATATTGGGACAGCATCTGTGGATTATCTTTCTTCTACATTCCATTCCATAGGGAGGCTGTGGAAACTCTGAACAGGTACCTGGAGGCAATTTTGGGATTAATGGGTTTTAACAAGCTGAAACTTCATTAGGAATGGGCACAAAGTGTGATAACTTAGTTTGGTTCAGGGTTCGTGGCATACATGGTTTCCAAACAATGGACTATCATGAATCATTTTGAGCTACACAAACTAGTTCAATTTGTGAAGCTCATGATGTGATAGAACATCTTCCTGACATGCTAGAGGCCTCAAACCCACAAAGGATCTCCAGATGACTCAACTATATCTGCCCTCCTCTCCAAAGCTTGGTGAGGATTGGATTCATGGAGTACAAACTATGGTTCCTCAAAGATGATGTCCTCAGTAAAGTGCTTTCTGGAGAAATTATAGACACAGGTTTAGGAGGTTCAGGACTGCTCATAGAGAATCCTGTGCAAGCTAGGGACACCAAACTTGCAGCAGATTTCCAGCTAACTCTCTTCTACTTACTCGTTAACTTTGGTGAGGATTGGATTTACAAGGCCTTAGTTACAGGCAGCCCTATAAAGATGGTGCTGCTTAGACCCCATAAATCAAATCCTCACCAAACTTGGAGAACAGATAGAGGAATGTCAACTGGAGATCTCCTAGGAGTGTGATGTCTCTAGCACATTGGAGGGGCATTCTACCACATCATGAGCCTTTACGGGACATGATAAATAGATCCCTCTTGGAGGGGCGCTTTCCAACACCCCTGAAAGAGGCTTTGGTCCGTCCCCTCCTGAAAAAAATGTACAGCAGATCCGGCCAAATTGGCAAATTACTGACCGATCTCTAACTTACTGTTTTTAGGTAAAATTATTGAGAGGGCAGTGGCGTTGCAGCTGCAGAGTTTTCTGGATGACGCTTCCATCCTAGACCCTTGCCAGTCCGGCTTTCGTCCAGGCCATGGGATGGAGACTGTGCTGGTCGCCTTGGTAGATGACCTCCAGCGGCAACTGGATCAAGGTGGCATCGCGGTGCTGATGTTGTTAGATCTGTCGGCAGCGTTCAACATGGTCGACCATCAGCTACTGACCCGCCGCCTTGCCGACATAGGGGTTAGGGGGTTGGCCCTACAATGGCTTTCCTCCTTCCTCAAGGGTCGGGGACAAAGGGTGGTAATCGGGAACGAGCGATCCCAGAGGCGCACACTAGATTGTGGGGTGCCTCAGGGAGCAGTTCTCCCCGATGTTATTTAACATCTATATGCGCCCCCTTGCCCAGATTGCATGGAGGTTTGGGCTTGGTTGTCATCAACATGCAGATGACACCCAGCTCTATCTGCTAATGGATGGCCGGCCTGACTGCGCCCCAGGGAATCTGGACCAGGCACTGCAGGCCGTGGCAACCTGGCTTAGGCTGAGTGGGTTGAAATTGAACCCGACGAAGACAGAGGTCCTTTGCGTGGGCCGCGGTGCTCCAGGGAGGGAAATACCTCTCCCGGTTTTTGACGGTGCGCCGCTGAAAGCGGCACGCCAGGTCAAGAGCCTGGGAGTTTTACTGGAGCCTTCACTATCAATGGAGGCCCAAATAGCAGCCACTGCCAAGTCAGCGTTTTTTCATCTGAAGCGGGCAAGGCAGTTTGCCCCTTTCCTGGAGCGTCAGACCTAGCAACAGTGATTCATGTGACGGTCACCTCAAGACTGGACTACTGTAATGCCCTCTACATGGGGCTGCCTTTGTGCTGAACCCGGAGGCTGCAGCTGGTGCAGAATGCGGCGGCTAGGCTGTTATTAGGACTCCCGAAGTGGGAGCACATACATCCAGGGCCGCGCAAGCTGCCCTGGCTTCCAGTTACATACCGGGTTCACTACAAAGTGCTGGTTATCACCTTTAAAGCCCTATATGCCTACCTGAGGGACTGTCTCTCCCCATATGAGCCCCAGAGAGCACTGAGGTCAGCTGGGAAGAACAAGCTGACCATCCCTGGGCCAAAGGAGGCAAAATTGCAGAACACCCGTGCACGGGCCTTCTCCATCGCAGCTCCATGCCTATGGAACCAGCTTCCAGAAGAGGTGCAGGCCCTGCAGAGTCTCGACCAATTCTGCAGGGCTTGCAAGACCATCCTTTTTAGGTTGGCCTTTGCAGACTGCTGACTATGGATTGCTGAATAATGGATCCGCTGAAATGATTTGGCCTCAGTGATCTCCGCTTCCATGTAAACTGACAGAATAGCGCCAGGAACATCACCGTTACTGTCATAATATGTTAAATGTGAATCAGAATGGTTTTAAGAAAATGTTGATTTTAAAGTTTTTATATAACTACTGTATTGTATAATTATTCTATGAATGCTGTTAGCCGCCCTGAGCCTGCCTCGGCGGGGAGGGTGGGATATAAATAAAATGTTGTTGTTGTTATTATTATTATTAAGTGAACCAGTTCATTTGGTAGCTAAACGTTTATGACAATTTGTAATTCGCAATCTGAGCATGCCAATAACCATGAATTGAACCACATTTTCCCAGTACATGCCATCCCTAGGTCTGACCCAGGAATGAGGATATCTCCTGTTCTGGATGGGATTATATTCCTCCCGAACAAGCAGGTTCATGACTTGGGGGTATTGCTGGACACAGGCTTCCTGTTGGATAAATAGGTGAGAGCTGTAGCAGGGGTGTTTTTCACCAGCTTTGGGTTTCCAGATGACTTTATTGGGTTCAAAAGGGATGATATTCAACAAGCTGCAATAATTAATGGGACTCTTGATGCAAACATATGCAATATACATATAAGACAATACAATGATATGTCACACAGAAGAAAGTATTGCAGAAAAAAACCTCAGATAAACACCTGTACAAGATGTACATAAATTTCAGTTTAAAAACAACAATAAAACTGAAGTTGTTTGAATATGACCTCTGACTCTCTTCTTCTTTGTATCCTGGACTATCTAAAAGCATCTTGAAGCTGTGTGCACAGATGACACCTGTAGCATGAAAGTACACACATAAAAGACAGCTTCAAGGGAGCCATTAATGCATTTGCTTTTTGTACTTGGGTCATGAACTTAAACAGACTTACTTGGCAGGGTAAATTATGGAACACTTAGGATTTAGTTCCAAGGTTAGGTTCAGAATGGTCAGGATTTAATTCCAATGTTAGGCTGCTTATATGGACTTACTTCTCTAGAAAAATGGGGCCAGATGATATGAAATCCACCAAAAGGCTTCAAAACTTTCTGGTGAATTTTTATAGAAACGTTCATGTTACTGTGAATGTCTACAAGGAAGTAGGTAGTCCCCTGTGCAAGCACCAGTCATTTTCGACTCTGGGCTTTCACAATGTTTTCACGGCAGAATTTTTACGGGGTGGTTTGCCATTGCCTTCTCCAGTCATCTATACTTTCCCCCCAGCAAGTTGGGTACTCATTTTACTGACCTCAGAAGGATGGAAGGCTGAGTCAACCTGGAGCCAGCTACCTGAATCAGCTTTCGCTGGGATCAAACTCAAGTAGTGAGCAGAGGGCTCTGACTGCAGTACTGCAGCTTTACCACTCTGTGCCACAGGTAAAAGTAAGAAAATGAGACTAAAGGTATTATGCATTGTTGCATCAAGTTTGTTGTTTGAGATGCATAGCTAATCTTTTACCAGCTGTCCCATGAATTCTTATTTTCGGATTTTTGGGAGATGATTTAGAATGATTTAGATGACCATATTAACACTTCACTGGGCTATAATATCTTGCTTTTAGAAGTTAGGTCAGCCACAAGCAGAACAGATGTCATTCTGGACAACAGGGCTGACCTGGCATGTATCACTGAGACCTTGCTGAGGGAGGCGGGAGCAGTTAATCTCTCCCAACTATATACCCTATGTTGGAATATAGCAGTGCCTTGTGTACAAAGAATAAGATGAAAGAAGATCCTGTGGGGGTCAGCAGACTGTAGCTGGAGAGGACTGTAGGGGGAGTACTTTCTTTCTAAAGAGGCTTCTTGCTATCTGTCTGCAGAATCATCTTTTTAAGATTTTCTTTTAGAATAGTCTAGAACTCTCTTTCTCAGGTAGTAAGACAGCTAGGCTTACTTCTTCTATGTCCTATCCTGTTTGTTAGTTCCTGAATAAAACTTTTGTTACTCTTTAATCAGTTCAGTGTCTTGACTGCTGCACAAGAACTCTACCAGTATCCCAGAGTACTCAGTGATATATAACTGTAGCCTTCCAGGAGGGGAGGAAGGAGTTCCTGTAGACTATCAGGATTCTATCCCCTTGATTAAATGGAATGTCCAGGACCATGCCAGGTTTGAAAGTGTGAATGTAGTGCTAGGAGTATGTAACAGGAACAGCATTCTGTTGATGTACTACCTATCCCATTGCTCAATTGTCTCCTTGCCTGAACTTGTGGATGTATTCTCAGATGTAGTGTTGAGGACTCCTAAGCTGGTATTCTTTGGGGGAACTTCAGCATCCATGCCAAGACTATCTAGTCAGAAGCAGTTCAGGATTTTACAATTTCCATGACAACCATGAGCCTGTCTCAAGCAATAACACGACCCACATACTGTACAAGTCACACTCTTGATCTGGTAGAAAAGATTCCAGTAGCACCTTAAATACTAGCAACATTCATGGTAGGGTGAATATGAGTTTTCATGAATCACTGCTCACTTCTTCAGATACAGCAGATCTAGTATTTGGATCTGGGCAGGAAGAAGGGCAAGGCTGAAGACAGTTTTCTTGTCATGAGCAGATCACTACTTGCTGGGGTTTAGACTTACAGGGATACCAAGAAGGTGGGATTGGTTATGATTATCTGCCCTTGTAGCCTGATGGATCCAACTGGTTTTGAAATAGCATTGGAGGATTTATCCTGTTGATATGATCAGCAGCCTTGGCAATGCCATGATTGATCTTTGAATGAGGAAATGACTTTGACAATCAACATTTTAGCTCATTATAAAGCATACTCTGGTTGTGATAGCACTGAAGAAGTGATATTGCTCTGATATCGATATATTCACAGTGTATCCAGGTGGAAATGACTTTAGTCAATATGTTGTGATTGTCACATCCATTCCTACTTGGACTCTACATTAGCAGTGACAGAGCTTTTCCAGTTGTGTGGGATACCTTTCAGCTTGTTCGGTCTGAGGATGTGAAGACGATTGTTGGAAGGTTGAAATCTGCCATTGACTTGAGTGACTCTTCTCCCTTCTGGCTGCTTAAATCTAGTTCAGGTGGGGTGGGGTCTTGGAGATATTAAATACTTTCCTGAGAGAAAAAGCAGTCAACCACAGTCTTGAAGTGGGCAGTGGCATATCAGCTCCTAAATATACCTATTCTGGACCCAGAAGAGTTGAATAATGACCACATAGTCTCAAATATACCATTTTTGAGCAAAGTGATAGAATAGGCAGCTGGGCAAGTTCAGAGATTCTTGAATGAAGCATATCATTTGAACCCGTTTCAATCTATTTTCAGGCATAGTCATGGGATTGAAACAGTCTTTAAGATAACAAGGGGAATATAACCCTACTATTTCTCCTAGTCCTCTTGGTGGCTATTGATACCATCAACCATGGCTTCCTCCTAGACTGGGTTTCTGAATTGGGATTGAGAGGCACTGGTTTGTAGTGGTTTGCATCCTACCTTGAAGGTTGGTTTCAGAGTGTAGTGCTAGGAAGATGCTTCTTGTCACTTGACTTCTGGTTTATGGGTTATAATAATAATAATATTTTATTTATATCCTGCCCTCCCTGCCACAGCAGGCTCAGGGCGGGTCACAACGTATAATAAATACAAAATTACAATATAAAACATTATATCAGTACAATATATAATTTGCTAATTAAAACTTATAATTAAAACCATCAAAAGTTAAAAACTAACATGTACAGGTGCTATGTTCTGGATGTTCTCCTCTTGTAATTTATGATGGCCATATGTAGTAGACTAAAATCCACATTAAGCGAAAGCCAGTTGGAAAAGGGTAGTCTTGCAGGCCCTACAGAATTGATCAAGACTCCGCAGGGCCCGCACTTCATCCGGTAGTTGGTTCCACCAGTGTGGAGTTGTGATTGAAAAGGCCCTTTCTTGCATACTCTTCAATTTGGCCTCCTTTGGCCCGGGGATTGTCAACAGATTTTGTGCACCTGATCTCAGCACTCTCTGGGGCACATATAGGAAGAGACGGTCCCTAAGGTAGGCAGGTCCTCAGCCATATAGGGCTTTAAAGGTAATGACCAGCACTTTGTAATGAATCCAGTATACAATTGGCAGCCAGTGCAGTTCGCGCAGCCCCGGCTATATGTGCTCCCACTTCGGGAGCTTTAGTAACAGCCTGGCCGCCACATTCTGCAATAGCTGCAACTTCTGGGTTCGGCACAAGGGCAGCTCCATGTAGAGGGCATTACAGTAATCCAGTCTTGAGGTGATCGTTGCATGTATCACTGTTGCAAAGTCGTGACACTCTAGGAAGGGGGCCGACTATCTCGCCCGCCTAAGATGGAAAAAAGCGGATTTAGCAGTGGCTTCTATCTGGGCCTCCATTGACAAGGAAGGCTCCAGTAGAACCCCCAAGAACCCCACTAGAACCCCCAAGAACCCCAGTAGAACCTTGAGCACCACTTGCAATGGTACACCGTCAAAAAGTTGGAAGAGGGATTTCCCTTCCCAGACTGCCACGACCTAAGCAAAGGACCTCTGTCTTCATTGGATTCAGCTTCAACCTACTCAACCTGAACCAACCTGCCATGGCTTGCAGTGCTAGGTCCAGATTTTTTTATTTTATTTATTTATTTATTTATTACTTTACATTTATATCCCGCCCTCTCCGCAAGCGGACTCAGGGCGGCTTCTGGGTTCGGCACAAGTTTTGGGACACAGTCAGGCCGACCATCCACTAGAAGATAGAGCTGGGTGTCATCTGCATATTGATGACACCCAAGCCCATATCTCTGGGCAATCTGGGCAAGGGGGCACATGTAGATGTTAAACAGCATCGGAGAGAACACTGCCCCTTGTGGCACCTCACAATCTAGTGAGTGCTTCTGGGACAACTCTCCCCCAATTGCCACCCTTTGTCCCCGACCATCATGGAAGGAGGAAAGCCATTGTAAGGCCAGCCCCCGAATCCCTACATCGGCGAGGCAGCGGGTCAGACACGATGGTCGACAGTATCGAATGCAGCCAATAGATCCAACTACATCAGCACTGCCACGCCGCCTCAATCCAGATGCCTCTGGAGGTAATCTACCAAGGTGACTAGCACTGTCTCTGTCCCATGACCCGGGCAGAAGCCGGACCGGTGAGGATCTAAGACGGAAGCATCATCCAGAAAACTCTGCAACTGTAACGCTACTGCCCTCTCAATGATTTTACCCAAAAATGGTAAATTTGAGACCGGCCGATAATGTGCCAATTCGGCCGGATCTGATGTAATCTTTTTCAAGAGAGGGCGGAGAGGTGTTGGAAAATGCCCCTCTGAGAGGGATCTATTTATGATGTCCCGTATAGGACATCTAAGTTCCCTCTGGCAAGATTTAACTAGCCAGGAGGGACATGGGTCCAAATCGCAAGTTGTTGGGCGTACAGTAGAGAGGATTCCGTCAATTTCCCCCAAGCTAAGTATGTTGAAGTGATCCAGAACTAGGTTCCTTCTAGTTTCCTATGCTTTTTAACATCTACATTAATCCACAAAAAATGTCATCCAGAGATTTCAGCTGAACTGCCACCATTATGTAGATAGTACTCAGCACTAGCTCATGCTTCCAGCAGATCCCTGGAAGGCTATGGAAACTATGAGCAGGTGCCTGAGGGCAGTTTTATATTGGATGAGGGCTAATAATCAGAAACTTGAAAGTTGGATAAATGGACAGTTTTTTCAATAGTGGCAGTGGGATTCCAAAAGTAAGCAGTGGGATTCCAAAAGGATTGGTTTTGAGACTGGTGCCATTTAATGTGCTTATAAATAATTCTGAAACAGAAGTAACTCGTATAATACTGTGTGTAGTTCTGTTCATTGTATCTTTAAAAAGGTATTGCAAAGCTGGAAAAGTACAAAGAAAGGCAACCTAGGACTTTCCAATCCTATGAGAAAAGGCTTCAGAGTCTGGGACTTTACAGTATAAAATAAAACAGCAAAGGGGAGACATGATCGAAGTTTATAAAATTATGCATGCTGTTTATTTAGATTGATATTCCACTCTCACCATGAATGGACTCAGAGAGGATCACATCATAGTCCTGGTCCTCTCCAGGGAGCTTTTTTCCCCTCCCTGCCCCATAATACTAAAATTTGGGAACCCAAAGCAATTGTTGGGATATGGATTCAGGGCAAACAAAATAAAATCTTTACTGAACAAGTAATTAAACTGGAATTCACTGCCACAGGAGGCATAGAAAGTTTTTAAAAGTGAGTGAGATAAATTTGTATCATAGAGATCTATCAATAGCTAATAGCTGCAGTACTAAAGGGAGCCTTCATATACAGAGTCAGCAAACTTCTGAGGAAGCAGCTGTGGGGAGGGTCTTTATTTGGTCCTACAGGGCAATCAGTTAGCTGCTGGGTGAAACAGTATGCTGAATGGGATGGATCAAGGGTTTGATCCAGTTGGCCGTACTTATATTCTTAAATCCTAGGAGCTCACCATGAGCTTCCAGACTGGGGCATGTTGACAGTGACTGTTTGATGAAGAAGGCAGAAGTCTATGCTTGCTACCCAGTGGGTTGTGGTAGAATCTTTTTATGTGTTGGAATGCAATTTGTTTCATATACCTCTTATATTTTCTTTTTCAATACAGCATACTGCAGTTTGTATGTATTCTTTTAAGTCTTTGTCCATTTATTTTCAGGCCTTTTGATAACAGTGCATTTGCAGGTGGTTTTTTTTTTTTTTACTGCTTTCCAGTTTTAGAAAGTCAATGATACTGTTCAAACAGAGCTCACTGACCTTCTACTGAACCTGTTATTAAATGACAGATTTGCTGGACAGATAACAGACCAAAACACCCTCTGCAGGTGTCTTTGCATGGCACCAAGAGCAGATGTTAATCCCCACAGGCCAAATCTCAGCAACACATAGAGGGAATGGAAAGAGCAGATGCCACAAGAATGATATGCTTTTGAGCATAGAAGAAAAAGAATTGAAAATCCCTTTAAAATACAAAGAGGAGAACCAGAGAGGACGTATGCACCTGATATATTTGACAGATTACTTGCAACTGGTTGCAAAACACCGGGATAACCTTAACTAATGTAAATTATTACCTTCTTCAACCATTCTCTCCCAGGGTATATGCTACATTTGTAGTTTTGTTGGCACAGTTTTTAAAGGGAGAAGTTACTGGCAACCTTCCAGACTTTTGTGGCACATTTATATTCAGGTGCTAGCTATGAACCTTCTTACTAAATAAATAAAAAAACCAGGGCCATGTTCTGTCATTATCCACAGTGTCATTTTGTGTCAAAGGGTCTAAATATTATTTTTATTCAGACCATTTTTATGCCACTGTTCAACAAAAATTTCCAGAGGCAATGCACAATAAAATCAAGCAGAAATCAAGCAAAACAATAAAACCATCAGCATGTAGCAATTTGAAGAAGTATGCTAAGGAACCCCAAAAATGCACACCTGTTTTGTCATTCTTACCCACAGCATTTTATTTCATGCAAAAAAAACCATTTTAAAAATAGTTCTTAAGTGAAAAATGACAAATTAGTTGCTCTTGAAACCTATTTTATTTCCCCCTAGCATTTCTAAAGTAACTTTCTCCCCAAAATTGACTTTGGAAGATGTATACAATAATTTTAAAAAAGAATTCAGAAACAATAACACAAATCACTTAAAATACTAAAAATCAAGGAGATCACTAGATTGATAGATTAAAATCAATTGTATGTATTGGTAATATATGATAAACTTTCTGCAATAATCTAAAATATAATTTCAAATGTCTAAGTTATCACATGATAGCTGCAGTTAGGGATGGCAAGGACCTCATCCCAAACCTAAATTTATCATGAAAATAGCTCAGTTTGTGGTTCATGGCCAAGGGTTGTGCAATTGTGTTTGCAATGACCTCCTACAAACCTCCATGGTTTTCATGGAGGTTTCAACAGTTTGTGTCAGCGGTTTGTGTGGCAGACATGCTGGCACCAATCAATTAATTGTCAAAGCAACAAGGGGATGGACTTCTGCAGCCTTTCTACAGGCCTGGAAACACCAATAGTGGCTTTCAAAGCTTGACAGGCAGTGCTGGCTGCCAGCAAGAGAGTTCTAATTCTGCTCTATGGGAGCAGAATAGATATATACCCCCAGCTCACAGTAAGCTATTTTTACTTTGCAGCTGACAGGTAGTGACAGAGTTCAAAGCAGAGAGGAAAGGTAAATAGAAGTCTTTCCTCAGTGTGAAAACAGCAAGGTTGGGTGTGCTTGGGCTTACTCAGGGCTCTGAGGCACCTGTCCTTCTGCTCAAGCCAATCAGAGAAGCTCAGCCAAAGGGCTCCTCAGCTGAGGATCCACATTCCCCTTCAGTGGGATTGTTGAATCCTCGATTCCCCCCCCCTTTTGTCCTTTGGACCCTAAGATCCTCAACTTCCACATCTTTGGGCACCTCTGGTCATCATCAGCTGCCCTTGCTGTCCCTTCCCCTTCCACCCCCCGTCTTCTGCCAGACCTCCCATTGAGTTCCCCCCTCTTCATTTGGGATCTTTGGATCTCCAGGAAGGAGGTGGGTGACTGCCTCCCAGGCCTGAGGAGAAGGATTGCCCATCTACAGCAACAGTGTCTATGATGAGGAAGTGGGCAGTACTCGCCCCCCCCATACAATCTTCACCAAATTTAGAGGGCAGGTAGTGGAGCATCCTGGGGTGGTCTGCAAATTAAATGCCTCTAGCTTGCATGGGACTGTTTGATAAACTACTTCTGAACCTAGGGCTGTGATTTCCTCAGATAGCACTTTTGTAGGGGCATCTACTTTGGGGGGTGCTACTTAGCTCCCCCTAAATCCAATCCTCACCAAACTTGGATGGCAAGTAGACAGGCATACCAGAAAGGCCCTCTGTGAGTTTGATGCATCTGGCTTGCAGGGGGTCCATTCAACACACTTCTGAACCTGTGGCTTTGATTTCCCTAAAGAGCATTTTTTGGGGTGCACTTACTTTGGGAGACTGTAATTTGCCACACCTAAATTCAATCCTCACCAGCCTTGGAGGACAGTTAGAGGGAAGTCAGACTCACTGTGAGTTTGGCATTTTTAGTCAACAGGGAGGCCACTCAGTAGAAATGCATCACAAACAAATGAACCAGTTTGGTAAATGGGAATGTTCATGTTTTGTGAGACCCCACGGACCAAAACAAACCTCCATTTTCACGGTTTATGCCCATCCTTAGTTGCAGTCACAGTATGGAAAGCTGGGTATTGTGAATACATGACAATAATGGGTCTAAGCCCCAGATATTTTGTGTCAGAGAGTTTATATAGTTAATTTAATTGGAACCATTTTTATGTCAGTGTTCAACAAACATTTCCTGAGGCAGAATACAATAAAGTCAAGAAAAAATTAAAGCAAAACAATAAAAACATTATCTTATAGCAACTGAAGAAGGTATGCCAAACAGCAAGAAACAGGACACATGGAGTTTGAATCTGGTCTAGTGGAATGCTGGTAAGAGGTAGGATTGCCAAGTCCCCCGCAGCCTCCGGCATGATGTCATCGCACTGGGGACATCATGCACCGGCTGCTCTAGGAGCGTCTGGGAAAACTGTATGGTTTTCCCGGATGCTCTTGCTCCCAAATCACTACAGCACTGGAGAGCCAGTTTGGTGTAGTGGTTAAGTGTGCGGACTCTTATCTGGGAGAACTGGGTTTGATTCCCCACTCCTCCACTTGCACCTGCTAGCATGGCCTTGGGTCAGCCATAGCCCTGGCAGAGGTTGTCCTTGAAAGGGCAGCTGCTGTGAGAGCCCTCTCCAGCCCCACCCACCTCACAGGGTGTTTGTTGTGGGGGAGGAAGGTAAAGGAGATTGTGAGCTGCTCTGAGACTCTTCGGAGTGGAGGGCGGGATATAAATCCAATATCTTCTTCTTCTTCTTCTTCTTCATCCAGAAAAACTATAGAGTTTTCCTCGATGCTCTTAGAGCGGCCAGCGCATGACAGCACAATGACGTCACTTCTGAGTGACGTCATTGTGTTGGTGACATCAGAGGGCTGGTGGGTTGGGAAACTTCTAGGGCAAGGGAACCCCCACCTAGCCCGGAACCTTGGCAGCTTTAGTAAGAAGGCAACCCTCACCTATGGTTATTTGTTTAGAAAATATATACACTTCCTCCACATACTCATGGTGTCTTATAAAAACAGTAATATAAGAATTATCAATATTAAAACAAGCCATAGGGTGATCAGCAGCAAAAAAAGATGGAACAAGAAGGACAAAAAGATATTTCATGCTCACACTGGAACAATCCTGTAAGCACGCACTCAGCTGGGTACACTGAAAGTAGACATGATATGGGGTATTAATGGTTTTTCAGTAGCTCTGGTATCAAAATCTACTGTGCATACTAACACATGGCAAAATTAAATTTACAACTGTCGTTTAAACCTTGCATTGTCATCAATTGTTTTATGTGAAGTTTCTTGAGATTTAAGACTGTAAGATGTGTTAGGTAGATTTTTTTTTTAGGCAGATTGCTATCTTTAAAGTTAAATAAATATATTGTGGATTCTGTGTTTTGCAAATATGAAAAAAGTTTATGTTGATACCACCAGAAATGTATTATTTTATAAATATCCATCTAGGTCTCCATCTCAGTTAAGTACAATTATAGAACTGGGAAAAAATGTGAAACATAAGAAAACCCCTATTTTGAATCAGAAGGTTGGGATGGTGGAAAGAAGGGAAAGACCTTTCATTTTTTTGGTCAATATACTGTAAAATGCTGATGATGTATTTGGTTCAAACCCAGATATTCATTTTCATGTAATACTTTAGAATAAGAACAGACATTAAGAACTCTGTTTTGAGTTCCCAGACAAGAATCTGAAATAACTTCAGATTGAATAAGTAAAATATCAGAGATGTAAAAGAAAATTACTTTCATTGACATAACAGCAGAAGCAATAAAAGAAACAAAATACCTTCCAATCTGTTATATGTATCTACTTATAGAATTAAGAACTGCAGTCTTTTCCCATGCAAGACAAACCTGCCCCAAGCCAATAATTTATATAAGGTCTGACATACTTTTGGCAATGGCTTTGTGTTTCATTTTTACAATAGCTCTACACATATATCATCATTCCATGCTGAAGTAAGAAAGTGTATAGAAATCAACAGCTGACTTTAGAGCTCTCTTGAATCTTGGGACAATCTTTCTTATTGTATCCAAAGTGTCAAATAAGGATTGTGCAGAGCATGTGTTGAATAAGGATTGTGTATTTTGAGCTGAGGAGAGGTTTGTGAATGTATGAGTTGGATATAGTTTGTTAAGGAATAATCCCTGAGGAAGCTGTGAACGTTAAACATTGTCACAAGCTAGCGGAGGTGTTGGGGTGGGGCTGCTTTGGCAGCTCATGAAGGATTTTGCTTTGGCAGCATATTGAAGAACATTGCTACATCGAATTCTAAGTGACCAGGATTTATTTCTGACAAGAGCTACTGAAGTGGATTTCCTACCAGGCTTTTGGATACAATATCCAAAGTTAGACTGGATTTTTGAACTGAAGAAAAAAAAAAAACCAGACTTGGAGGAAAGTTATTTAAATACCTAGTGGTTTATGTTGAGTGCTGGATGTTTATGAATTTTATGTAAATTTTGTTAATTGTATGGTGTGAATTCTATTGCATATTATATTAATTTCTATGATGAGTGTGTATAATTTAACAATTTGAATATTGGCTTGCACACTTTACTTTCTTTACCTCAGTTGTTCATGTGCGTTCCTTACTTCTTCGCTTCATTGACATAACAGCAGAAGCAATAAAAGAAGCAAAATAACTTCCAATCTGCTATATGCATCTATTTATAGAATTAAGGACTACACTCCTTTCCCATGCAAGACACACCTGCCCAAGCCAATATTTTCTTATTTATGTAAGGTCTTTGCATGTGTGTTAGCACGAAGAGAAGAGCAGTTGGAGGCCAGCGCTCGAGCGAGCATGTGGTGAGCAATGGAGGCTCCTGCCTGGGAGGCCCCAGGCAGTCAGACCAAGTAAGTCATTCTCATAGGCAGGGCAAGTGTAGACCAGGGACAAGACGATGCGTTTAAAAACCACCTTTATTTTGTTATGCTGTTTGCTGTGCGTGTGCTGTGCTAACTTTTTAAAGGCAACTGTTTTTGTTTTGTTTTTCTTTCCCTATCTTTTTCTCTTTTAAATAAATGTTTTTTCTGTTTTAAATACTGGCAGTTAATCTCTGTACCACATAGATCCCCAGACCGCTTTAGACCACGCTGTGTTAAGAAGGGGGCCCCGGGGAAGGAGGAAGGCATGCAGTTGGATAAGGTGCCAATCCTCCAGGGGTGCCCCAAAGAAGCGCTGAGGTCTCTGTGAAACCCAAGTGCAGGGTGGCAGAGGACCTTGAGGCCGGGCCTCATAGCTGGAGAGGGGGATTGGGAGTCCTGTTCCTCTCAATCTGAACCCCGGGACTGAGCAGGTGGTGGCAGCGAGCCCAAGGGGCAGGAGGAGAAATAGCTCCCTCCAGGAGTTGGCGACTCAATAGGGAGCTGACGGGACCGGGTCTGAAGGCAGAATTGGGCCGGTTCCGCCACACATGGTAAAAGGTTACAATACAAGACTGGTGTTGGGGCCCACGGGCTGAACTTATATACATCTCTGGGTTCCCACGCAAGCACATTATTGGGTCATTCAAACTGGCAGGGGCTTGTGATTGGTCCTGGGCTGTGGGGGTTTGAATCCTACAGCCCTTTGTTCCCAAGCCCCCAAGCTCAGTCTGTATGGCTCCAATGAGCCAGGTGGAAACACCAAAGTCTTCCCTGGAGTCCACATACATAACAGGGAGGGAAAGAAGAACAACACAGACACACTGGACTGACAGTATAGGTTCCTCAGATCTTGGCAAAGGTAAGTTGCAGTCAATGTGTGCAGCTGACAGCCTAATTTCTGAAAGTGAATACTCCAATCCATCTGTTGGGGTAACTAAGGAAAGACATGAAGGCTTCAGCTAGAGGCAGCTGTTCCTGACCACCACAAGCCTTTTGGGGGGTGGTCAACATACCACCCCCCTGAGTCCCTTCCTTTGAGGGTCATATAGCCACTGCCTAAACACCACATTCAGTTGTGACAGGTATGATCATTTGACAGTACAGATCATTTGCTATGAGGAAGGCAAAAATCCCCGAGGGCTGTTAGTTAATCAGAACCAAGGGTAAAATTCCTTCCTGGTTCCCTGAAGCCATAGCAAAAGTGAATACTAACATAAGAATTAACATATGACAGCATGGACGGGAGATGGATTTTGCTGTCAGACTTCTCTGTACTCCCAGCCTGCCACCAGCCCCCTTCTTTTAAACAAGCGGTATGGACTAAACTGGAGCCTGATTAGGGGTGTGCATTCGGTATACCCCAAAAATACCCTTAGCAGTATTTTTCTGGTATTTTCTAAGCCAAATACAGATTAGAGAATCTAATTCAGCTACCAATATAGTTGATACTGATAAAAGCTGAAAATATTTACTGAATAGTCATAGAGAAACCAGCAGAAGCATCATAAATAATGAAGCTAATTTAAACATTTAAACATTCTTCTTTGTAGGGGTGGGAGGTGGGAAAAGGAGAGCCTGTGATGAATGGCAGCTGCTGTCACATGCTGGGGCTGGGTCAGGCGAAGTCCAGGGGCAGTCCAAGGTCTGTAGCTGGGGAGCAACGAGGGTCCAATAAGCCAAAACCGAATCACAGTCCAGGTATCACAAGTCAAAGGTCCAGGAGCCGAAGTCGGGGGGGGGGGGGTCCAGAAGTCAAAGCCAAAGTCAGGGGGTCCAGAAGCCAAAGTCAGAAGCCGGAGTGGATGCTAGAACATCAGGTAAGTGACTAGTTGCTTCCACAAAGCCTTCTCCCAAAGCCCACAGCTATATAGCCCTCTGCTGGCTGTTGCCCATTTGGATTAATTGCTGACTCAGAGGGGGGCCAGGATCCTGCTGGGACTCAAGCATCCTCACTCCTAGAGGAGCCAGGATCCTTTTAAAACTCAGGGCTCAGGGAGCGTCTTGCTCGTGAGCATGCCGCCCTCCTCCGGTCCCTGAGATCCTGACGCAGGTGGTCACGTACATGAGCCACCCGAGAGGGTGAGGCCGGGGGGCTTGGATCTTCTCCAGTAGGTGGCAGGGGCACAGATGCAGGTGGCAGGGGTACAGTTTCTTCTGCAGGCTCAGCTTCTTCTGCAGGGTCCCCAGCACCCATGACAGCTGCAGCACCTAGGCTAAGGCCCTTCCACTGAGACAGTGATAGTTGGTGTGTACTGCTGCTGAGAGAGAAGGATCAGGGTGAACACACAACCCCCTCTCTCTTACTTTCTGAGGCATTCCCTGGGGAAATGTTTTATAAGATTTATCTCAGTTTGCCCTTGGCTCTGGAAGAAATAAATCATTTCTGGACTTTTGTGTATTGGGCTGGCCTTGGTTCAGGTGGGCTAGCAAAAGTGCTTGCCTACACTGCACTTTTGAGTTTTCTGTGAGGCTTCTACTGCCCTTGCTTCTGCCATTTTTTTAAAAAACCCTGCTGGGATTCTCTGATGTGACATTGGTTAGTTCTGTTGGGTTTGCACTGCTGCCACATAAGCACTGGGTTGTGCTGCTGAGCGCTATTGCACAGGTTCTGCTGTCCTTGCAACCCCCTTCCCCTCACTCAGATTGTGCCTTTGTGCTTGACATCTGTCCTGTTTAGCTGGCATTTGTCACAATGGCATTGTGATCTGTACGAGTCTGTCTCCGTTCACAAACCACCATGAACTGTGCTAAAACTTTGTGGAAAATTGTGATGGTAGAGCCTCACAGATCATAAACCAGCCAAAATTTTGAAGAACTTTAGTTTGTGAGCTGGTTTATGCCTATGCCTACCTAAATCCAGTCTAGGATTTGTCCAAATTGTAGATTGTTGCCTTGTTATACTGGCAATTTGATATCACTTCTGCATATTTGTCAGAAGTGATGTTGCACAGCTGCTGAGGAGCCTTTTTTTTTTAAAAAAAAAAAAACCCTGCCAGCCTCAAGGGGAGCAAGCAGATGACCTGGTCTCCCTGGACAAAATTTCATACTTACTTTAGCACTTGGATGAAGCATAAGACAAAAATATAAATAAATTAAAGAGAATAATATAATCAAAAAGAAAGGCTGCAGTTGTATTCAATTTACATGGAAATAAACCCACTGAATTCAATAGGACTTCTGAGTAGTGAGGGAAATTTTCCAAAAATTTGAAGCCATTGAGGAAAATGCCTGGAAAACACAGACATTTTGTCAAAAATGGAAATGTTCTAAACAAAACCTAAACTTCTTTACTGCTTTGACAACACAGCATACATTATTCATACATTTTTCATACCATAAAAAATTGTGCTATTCTGCATATTTGTGAATTGTGTGCCTTAATTGTGTTCTAACAAATTTGCAAATATACTCAGTGCTGGAAACTGTTACAGCCCATGCTATCTAAGCACATACATTTTAGTTTTCATTATATGGAAAGCTGAAAAAAATAACAATCAACATGAAAACTGTAATCTGCTTAGTAAACAAAGCAATGATTATTTGAACTCAGAAACTGTATTCATATGGTTGCAGTATGGTTAAAATGCTCCTCGCCCTTCAGATTTATTTTATGCTGACATCAAGAGGCAGGATACAGTATACCTAAATATTAAAAATTTCAATACATAAGGGACACACAACCACTAGTGTTCTCTCTAAGGACAACCTAGCATAGGATTCCCCTGTATGCTGCCTGTGTGTGCCATGGTTCCTACAGGCAACTTTTGTGGTGCCTGCCAAGTGTTTTTAAAATGTGGGCAGGGCCAGTTAGGGCTTTTGCACAGCAGGGCTTCTGATTGGCCATTGAAGATCTCGTTGGCAGTGTAGATTTTTTTTAAGAGTTGTTTTGGCAGCGGCTGCCTTCCCAGCACAAGGATCATCACTGTATGACTGAAGATAAGCTGTCTGTATGTAAGAAAATATTTTAAAACTCTACATTCATTTAAGAAAGTATCCTGTTAAACAGAGTTTCTGCCTGCATCGTTGAAGCATTTGAGCTGAAGAGTTGCATTGAAGGGTTACATTTTGCAATTGGCTTCATCTCTTGTGGCAATCATTTTCTGGTTGTGCACATCATCCAGTGCCATACTTCTAAATTCCCAGAGGCTCAAAAAAGTTGGGACTTTTGGTCTAGCAGTTTGTGGGGCCACAGGATGAATGAAGGGAATGACCCTAAAAAAGAAAGTTTGGGTTCAAGAATGGACCACTAATATTAAATACAAAGATTTAACTGTAAAATAGAAGAAAATGACTAATATCTCTATAAAATAAAACCTTCAAATAAAAATGAAAAATCATCTTCCAAGCCTGGCATTCTATTTATCCCAAGCTCAGTTCCAATCAGAGAACCACAGAGGAAAAACAATGAGGAATTCTATTGATTTTCTGAAGGGGGAAAAAACACTCAATCTGTAGAACTATCAACTCCAGTAATCCAAATGGCCACATCATATAAAAGCTGAGACAGCACTTTAGCCATAAAGACATGAATTACTGCAGGGACATACTGACCCGCAGCAGAGGAGGGGAAAGTGACAAACCACCACTGAGGAGCTGGCCACTGAAAGCAGAGCACACTCTTTATGAGCTTTCCATGAGAGAGAAGCTTGAAAAATAATACCTAGATAATGAAACTGGGACATTTGATCAATTGTCTGATTACTCAACTTCCAGGGGAGTTGCTTGGGCCAAGAAGCTCTCAGAAAGACCATAACTTTAGATATTTCACAATTTGTCACCAAGTGCTTTCCAATGCAATAGTTCTGAAATATCTCTAGTAATCTATGCAGACTCACTGGAAATCTAGAAAGAAAGACATTGTGGTAAACTAGACCAGGGGGATGGGAATTCACTACCCCTGCAAGATCATTAATATAGATATTAAATAGGAGGGGAGCCAACAGACATCCCTGATTCATTACACTGAATAAAGGGATGTCCTTGAACAAAGAAATGATAGCTGCCCCTCGAGGCCTCAATTAATTCAACAATTATATTGTAATCCAACTGCTTGTGTTGAGTACAAAAGCCCGTGATCAATGAAAGACTTGTTAAGTTTGGCCCACAGACACCCTCTAGGCATAGAATTAGAAGCAGTTTTTGGCCCATAAAGGCTACAAAAAGCATGCAAAAAGAGACCCGTGGCGCAGAGTGGTAAAGCTACAGTACTGCAGTCCTAAACTCTACTCACGACCTGAGTTTGATCCTGCGGAAGCTGAGTTCAGGTAGCCAGCTCCAGGTTGACTCAGCCTTCCATCCTTCCAAGGTCGGTAAAATGAGTACCCAGCTTGCTTGGGGGGGAAGTGTGGATGACTGGGGAAGGCAATGGTAAACCACCCCAGGTAGAAGAAAAAGAATTGCAGATTTATACCCCACCCTTCTCTCTAAATCAAAGACTCAGAGTGGCTTACAATCTCCCATATCTTTCCCCTCACCTGTGAGGTGGGTGGGGCTGAGAGGTCTCTCACAGCAGCTGTCCTTTCAAGGACAACCTTTGCGATACCTATGGCTAACCCAAGGTATCCAGCAGGTGCAAGTGGAAGAGCGGGGAATCAAACCTGGTTCTCCCAGATAAGAGTCCACGCACTTAACCACTACACCAAACTGACTCTCTCTACACCAAACTGGTAGAGAAAGATCAAGCAATGATCCCATGCTGGATCCCCTCTTGTGTAATTGGAGACTGTTTTTGAGTGGATGTGGGTAATACACTTAAGCAGAATTCTAGCAGGAGCTCCTTTGCATATTAGGCCACATACCCCTGATGTAGCCAGTTCTCCAAGAGTTTACAAGGCTCTTTTTTGTAAACTCTTGGAGGATTGGCTACATCAGGGGTGTGTGGCCTAATATGCAAAGGAGCTCCTGCTAGAATTCCACCCCTGCATTTAAGCCTAATTCCAACAAGATGCAGCTGCTGCTGGCAAACAGAAGGTCTGACCTGTTTCTTATGTTATCACTAGGGATGAGCATGAACTGAATCATGAATTGTAATTTGTGGTTCCCAAACCAGAAGTTTGGGGGAATGTATGTACCTCCCACAAACCCTTCCCAAATCTCCCATGGAGCTTCAGGAAGTCTGTGGAGGGTTTGTGCCTTCCCTCCAACCCTTGACTTCTGCAGGTACCCCGTGGCTGGATCTGTGTCACAAATGCACCCTGGTTCTGTGTGTTGTTGTTTGTATGCTTGTAAAAGCATGTTCCCTTTTCTTGTGCCACTACCCCAAGTAGTGTCACAAAACGCAGCCTGTCACATAATGCATGCTTTGGGTTACCCTGGTAAGGCTGCTTCTGAGCAAATACAAAGGGCAGAGCTTTCTAATTACTTTAGCACCCCCCCCCCAAAAAAAAGTATGTTCTTAGCATGTGCTTGAGTGATTTAGGTCCATGAGCAGTATTTGAAAAATAGTCTGCTTTCTTAAACAGAAATAAATTGTATTGCTAATGATTAAGCTACAGCACATACATGGAAAATAGCTGTCATGTCTAGTGGTTATAGGAAAATATTAGAAACTATGGCAACTAAGACTAAGGAAAATGATATAAACATAAGGTCTAATCTAAGTTACAATACATGAAAATTACCTCTGACAACCCTCCAGGTTGTTGTGAAGCAAATACAACCTTATCCCCCCCTCTGCTCCTTTTGCAGAGGAGACTATCCCAGTGTAAAGTCACAGAACCTGGGCAAAGCATTTGAACAATGTAAAAAGGAAAACTCTGCCTTTGCCTGCTTCAGGCTCCTGACCGCATAGGAGATACCCCAAAACTCTTCCCCAATAAGCTTAGATGTCACATATTACACACTCCATGCCACAGATCATGCTTTGCAACAGTCATCTGTCATCCCCCTTGGCAAATAAGCCAAATTACTATCTTCAAGTTGAAACCCATTTCCTGCCTACTCTCACCTTCTAAGCAAACAAAGTGACCATGGCGGCATAGAATATAAAAAACCAGAAGAACTTCCATGTAAAATATAACCGTATTCTCTAATTCCATATTGCCAGTATCATACATTAATATACAATTTTCACATACATCACTTCTTATCCACTCTTATTCTTAACATTTACAGAATAATTTTCAAGGTTTAATGATTCTTTCAGCATGTTCTTTAAAAGATTTCATCTCTCCATTCACAATAGTGTAAAGACAATCACCTTTCACTAAGTGAAAGATTAATTTCAATGCTTATGTGCATCAACCACTGACTGGTGTCGCCCTGATGAATCAGCAACTTGACGCACTCTCTGGATTTGAAGCACATTTTTGCAATTGTCTTCAAAAGTTGCTCTTTAAAGTTAAAACCTCATTTCAACATCTGGAATGACCTAATACAATAATTGTACTATAAGGATTCTGTAAAAAAAATAATCAAAGACTCATACTTTTTAACAGGGCTTTTTTGTAGCAGGTGCTTGTTTCCATATTAGACAACACACCTCTGATGTACCTAATCCTCTAAGATCTTACAGTAGGCCCTAGAATAAGAGCCCTATAAGCTCTTGGAGGATTGGCTACGTCAGGGGTGTGTGACATATTATATGCAAAGGAGATCCTGCTACAACCTCCCCCCCCCACACTTTTTAACATAAGTTTACCCGTAGCCTGTATTATTTTTACTCAATTTTCCATGGGTGTGTTGTCTATCATGTCAGTTTCCAAAGTTCTCAACAAATGAATACCCTCACGTCTCTAAATTGCTCAGTCAAACAATCTACACCTATTACATAACCAATACTTAAAGGCTCAATGATATTATGAATAACAAAAGTCCATATTTAAATGTGTCTAAAGGATCATATAACTTACATACAAACTTAGATTGCTCCTTACAACCTTAGATCTACATCTCAGTCCATAACCATTATAAGTAATACAGAGCAAAGGTTGATTATAATAATTCTTACGAAAATGGGGAGAAGTCTAAGCTAAGATTCAAACCATTCAATTAACAGTTATTTAATTTATAAATCCCAAATGTTTCTTGTTGCAAAAGAATCTTAGATGTATCAGTTGTGTTGTGTGGATGGGCAGAATATTTCAATATCACACAGAACTTTAAGTTATCAGGGGAATGCACTTCTTTAATAATGACTGACCATCAGAGCTTTCATATTTTTTTTAATGGGACCTGTGTTCCAAAATCCTGGTTTTGACACTTCTCGTACTCATCCCTATGTAGATTTTTTACAAGGGCACTTTACCAGGTACACTACCCTTTTACTTTTACAATTTGGAAAGAGGATACCCAAAAGGAGTAGTGGAACAGGCAAGAAGGACAGACAATAGGGACAGGACTTTGTTATTAAAGAATAAGTGTCCAGTTAAGAATAAATTAATTGTATGTGCATTTCAGAATTTAATTTTGGACACTTCAATTAAGAACATCATCTATAAACACTGGCACATTGTGTCATGAATACCAGTAGGTTCCAGAAAGAGAAAAGGCATCATAGATTATGTAATCAGAACTGACACAAGTCAATTTATGGGCAATACACATAGCACTACGGACAATTATGAATATTTTCATTGTGGAAGGTGCTTAGCCTATAGATTATCTATGCAATTAAAGGACTTTATAAATCTTAGTTATAGCTTTGTAATTAAATTTAAGCATCCCTCCAATTGTAAGTATCAAACAAATGTTGCAAAACTGAAGCTTTCAGGAAGCATTGCTCACACTCTGAATTAGCTTCATTTGCCCTCAGTGACATCTTAGCTGAATGACTATATGACAACATATTTCTTCCAATTAAAAATTTCTGTTTTAGGAAATAAATCCATAATAGAGGTAGATGTTTGGGGCTGCTAAGAGGCTTCTTCTGGGACACAGTTACTAATGCAGTACTACCACCTCCTCTACTAAGGGGTTATGTGGCAGGTAGAAGTGTGCAGTGAACTAAGAGCAAAAAAAGTTTCTTTCTCAGTATTTCCAGAAGGTGAAAGGGGGAGGGTTTTTTGACAGTCTGAAAACTGAGTTGCAAAATGGGAGTAAGCATGGTATTACTTTAGTTCAGTGGGAATTCATCCCACTCCAGAGAAATTTTAGTGAGTCTGAATTTAGCAGAGAGTATCTGCTCATGACCCGAGTTCAATCCTGGTGGAAGCTGGGTTCAGGTAACTGGCTCAAGGTTGACTCAGCATTCCATCCTTCCAAGATCAGTAAAATGAGTACCCAGCTTGTTGGGGGAAAGTGCAGATGACTTGGGAAGGCAATGGCAAACCACCCTGTAAAAAGTCTGCCGTGAAAACATTGTGATGCGACGTCACCCCTGTTACCCTAAGGGGTTGTAAGGGTCTCCTGAGTTTGTTGGGGGAATTAGCTAGGAGGCCCAGACAATGTGAGAGGGGGGTAACAAGCAGGATCTCCACCTATGTTTACGGAGATATTTCCCTCAGTAGAACTCTCAAATGAACCGGGCCTTAATTAATGAAATTATTTTTATTAATAAAAGTTAAAGAACTAAAATAAAAACTTATCAGTTGAAGAACACTTTAAACACACATACAGGTTCAGAAAGTAAAGGTAGTAGCTTATAGAGACAAAAAGGAAGTTATTCTATGGGACTATATTACCTATCCAGAGAACACAGATCCAAGTAGAAGGATGAGCAAAACTAACCAGCATTCCACTCAAGTTTATCCAACCTTGTGGCTGGGGGTATAAGTCTGTGGACGTCCAAACACACACACACACACACTCTTGGACAGGGTGGTTGATATAACTTTGGGCAATAGGGTGATCACTCCTAGAACAATGCTGTGATGGTGTGAATGAAACAATGTATCTGAACAAGGGAAGCTGCACAGCTTTCCCATGGGTTGTGAATGCAATGTAATGATCATGTGAAAACGTCTATTGTGCTTGGTGACCTCTAATAGACAGGACAAGAGAACTATTACAAAGGGATTAACATCGTTTTGACTATAGGCTCACATAGGATGAACCAGGTAAGGAAAATCAGGCAAAGTAGGGGAATGAGTTAGTTGTACTACCTTTTCTGGAAATTAATCTTTGGCATTGATGGATTTAAAAGAGGGAAGAGAACTGCCAAAAGCAAGACCTTTGCATCTTTAGGATCACTTTTCCCAGACAAGCCTCTGGCCAGTACTTATTGACATACAATCCACGTGATTGTAGGACCTATTTTGATCCCATTTGCGGACCAGGTAACAGTCTAGAGGCATGACCCTGTGAGATGTTGAGAAAGAAGATTGTCTGCATCACCTTGTCCAAGGTACCATAGTCCTTCAAGGGAGGAGGGGCCCAGGCATAACACCCCAGAGAAATGACTACCTTTACCTTTTTTTTCTTTAATGGGAGTCTCCAGACTTAGAGAGCGCTCAGCAACTCTTTTTTTGTGCATGACTGTTACAGATTTTGAGACACACTGTTGCCAAATAACACCTCATGCAGAAGTACCCTAAGCCCTCACACTTCTCCCATTCCCTACTTCAATTTCTTGCATACCTCATGTTCATTTTCTCCTAAATTCCCTCCTGATTTCAAGTAATGTTAGGTGGCAGAAAGTTTGGGAGTGTCAGAAATGGTATAAAGTGGACATAATAAATCTGAAATTTGAAAGGAGGTAAAGTTCAGAGGACATTGTAGGGCATGTCATTGCAAAATAACATAACATAGGCTGTTGGAGATTTTTCGGGCTGTGTAGCTGTAGTCTTGGCATTGTGAGACCTGATGTTTCACCAGCAACTGTGATTAGGATCCTCAGAGGTGTAACCCAGAAAACTGGAGCTCTCTCTGGGTCAAATTGAGAAGAAGTTGATAGGCAGGTAGTTTATACCTACTCAGGCAGGTGGGGTAGGGCTGAGTCATTATCTTGTGAAAGCTTTCTGGGCTGTGACATGCTAATAGAGGAGCTTACCTGAGGGGGTTCTTTTGTATATGAATTGGCTATTGAAATTCTAATCTTATCTGTAGTGCTGTTGTAAGCTGTAGGGCATTTTGTGTTTTTCAGGACTGGAAGTCATGCCCTATTCATGTTTAAACTTTCTTCCTCCCTGAAACACAATTTCAACAGTTTCCAGTATTTGTGGTCAATGCTATGATAAATTTACCAGAAGAATGCAAACTATTGTTCTGGGTGGGGGGGGGGCGAAGGGAGGGATATTAAGGCATTCTTTATACCATTCTCTTTGAAGGCAGTCAGGATAGCATTGCAAATCTCACAGAACATGTTTACATTTCAATGGTTACCTGGCTATAATGTCACAAAGGGAGATTGTCCAAAAGACCTATCTTATTTCTGAACTGGAATTTATTATCCCAAAAGAATATAAAGCAATACTCAGTGGCTTTATGAAATTGTGCAGAATGAGTCTGAAATGATATAATTTAGTCCAAAATGAGCAGCTGACGTACTCCACTTACAGTGCACTCCTGAGGAGAGCTGTATCCTTCTGAGTGCATGGATTTCAACAGATTTTGTCTGTTATAATAGTAAATGTACAGTGGATTGTAGCTATAGACTCTTATATGCAGTTAAGTCACATTTTATTATTCTAGCTGTGTTAAAGTGGGATTAAAACAGGTGTTGTGTAAGTAATAGTATGATCATGAGTCTGGCTTTGAGCAATGCAGAGCGGATCCTGCCGTTTTATGTGTTCTGTCGTTGTAACAGTCTGAAGATATGTATACAAGAGATAATGTAGAACTCTGAAAAAGGATCTGTATACTTCTGCCTGAAAGTACAAATTGTTTGGACTAATATTTCCTAAAACATGGAACAGTAACTTAGAGAAACAGGAAAATAAATTTTAAATCAGCCCTGCCTGGTATGGCTGCACTGAATGTATTTATTTATTGAGATTTATATCCTGCCCTACTCCATAAATGTCAAACAATTAAACTGTTCCATAAAACATAGAATCATTAAAACATTAACTCCAAGAAAGTTAAAATTGAAATTTAAAATATAACTGGCAACTCAGCAGTTAGTTTCATTTCAGTGTTGAAGAAGATGATATTGGATTTATATCCCGCCCTCCACTCGGAAGAGTCTCAGAGCGGCTCACAATCTCCTTTACCTTCCTCCCCTACAACAGACACCCTGTGAGGTGGGTGGGGCTGGAGAGGGCTCTCACAGCAGCTGCCCTTTCAAGGACAACCTCTGCCAGAGCTATGGCTGACCCAAGACCATGCTAGCAGGTGCAAGTGGAGCAGTGGGGAATCAAACCTGGTTCTCCCAGATAAGAGTCCGCACACTTAACCACTACACCAAACTGGCTCTCTAAGTTCATGCAAGGGAAAGGTGGTGGATCATTTTGATGGAATATATTTGAGAGAAATTAATAATAACACCAAGACTTGTAATGACAGAATTCAGAAAGACCAACTACAGTGCTGAGCTCCTCACCAATGCCATTAAAAAGCAAGGCACAACCCCACCAAACTTTATTACAACTTTCAGGATGCCCCAGAATGCCCCCCCATCTCCCTGCCAGAATGGTGAGGGGACCTGACAACTCTAGTGTTGAGGGGAGGGATCACTTGTCAGTCTGGAGATTACAATTTAAAGTTGAAACCATTCTGAAGGCAGACAGTTGGTTTCTGATTGAGTTTTGGAGTTTGACAAGATAAGTTAGCAAGGTTCACCTGAAGAGTTAAAGTAAAAGACTACTTGCCTAAACTGTAGTATTCATAATCTGAGAAGGAATTCACTATAAGAATTCAAAATCTAAGTGTCAGCATAAACTGAAGTTCATTTCATACAGTCACCAGAACTGGGAGAGAGATTTAGCAAGAGTGATTGGAGTAGGGTGTGGGAACTCCCTTTCAAGCACAAAAGGAACAGGGTTTATTTTGAGAAGGAGGAAAAGGAGGAAGAGGAGAACAAGAATGAGATTGGATTTACACCCTGCCCTTCACTCAGAGTGGTTTACAATCTCTTTCCCTTCCTCTTCCCACAACAGACACCCTATGAAGTAGATGGGGCTGAGAGGGTTCTCTGAGAACTGCTTACGAGAGAGCAGTTCTAAGAGAACTATGACTGACCCAAGATCACCCGGCAGCTGCATGTGGAGAAGTGGGGAATCAAAACCCAGTTTTTCAGATTAGAGTCCACTGCTTCTAACCACTACACCAAACTAAGAAGTGTTTCTATCCAGAGTTTCTGAGAGTTTAACTCTGAGGAAGGCCCTAGTCAGTTGTAAGGGGGAATGGTTTTAAAGAACTCATAAAATAGAAATAAACTATAATTTAACCAAACAGTGAGTTAGATTCTCAGTCAGTGACCAAATTCAGGAAACCTGAGCTGCCATAAGAAAACTCTCTGATGAAACATTCTTGTAATTAAAATACTATTTTCACAAAGACCTAAGAAAACCTGAAAATAAGCATTAATAACATCATTTTACCTGATCAAATAAGTGAATACTCTAATTATCAACACATTTTTAACCTCAGCAATCCCAATTCTTGACTCACCTGTTCAATCCCTGCCCGGTGAATACACTTATTTATTTGTTTTATTGTTAAACCATCCCCAGTGCCATTTCAAAAGGGAAATAAAAATAAAGGCCCTGCTTTTCCACAAGTTCCTTAGGCTGGGCTAAAAGCTGAATTATATTATGTGGGACAGAGATCCTTTCAAAAACCTCTATTATTTACATGCTACCAAGGGCTGCTCAGGCGCAGCAGGGCACAAAAGAATTTTCATGGGAAAATTTGCCTCAGAGTGGAGAAGTGCCAGGGGTCTGTCATAGTTGTCATCATGTTCAGAGAAAGTTTGTGGCATCTCATTACACCTTCCTAGATGATTTGCAATGATGCTGGTATTTGAGGAGGAAAGTTAAATTAGGCAGCCCATGTCCAGCGAGATATTAGGGGAGAAAAGTAAGGTGATCATGGAGAAGAACCTGAAGAATCAAAAAAGTGACTTATGGATGCTTTCTAAAGGAGTCTTTTCTAATGCATTAGCTTATAGAGGAAAATAGACTAGGTTCACCACCCTGGGTTTATCTGCATGGGAAATGAAAGAAGGTTCTAGAGGGCTTCCTTCATGCACCATTAAGATATGTGGGCTTTGACAGGTTATGAGCATTTTCCAGTTTGTGCTTAGGCTTTAGAGACATGGTTAGATCAACTAAGCAACTGAATCATAGTCATCCTGGCTCATTAAGGAGTAGTAGGCAGCATGCACATTGAATAAAGAATTGGTTACATAAGCAGAGAGACTGTTACTTGTTAAGTGTATGGGTTTTTAAAACTGAATTTCAAATCATGTATCACATTTCTCTATTCCTGGTCCTTGGAAAATAAATCACCATTTCCGATATCTCTTTTATGTATAAACAGTTATTGTAATACTGAGAAATTTGAATTCTTGTTGACATGAACCCACTACTAGAAACAGAAGTTTAAATGCAGTATGCTCCAATCAATTGTTCCTTTTATTGACCAAAAGGTAAACTGAATTTAGAAATCATTTTACATATAAAGTCTATACATGTAATGTCTTGTATAACAAAAACTGATAAACAGAAGGCTGAAGCAGTTGACACTGCCGCATAAGAGTGTGCAAAAATGCTGTCACTCCAAAATTTGTTTCAAAAATAACTAACTTTTTATTAAGTTGCTAAATCACAACTGACTGAAACTTCTTCAGAATTGATTTGGGGATCAGACCTTCAAATAAGGGATACAAGGGCAATGAACACACAAATGCTGAAGGAAAATAGATTTTATTAAGTAGCTTAAGTAGTTTACAGAATAAAATCTCATTAGAAGAATCAATGCAAGGAAACAATGTACTAACATCTCTTTAGCTGTTGGAAATTCCTGGAGAATGACTTGGGGGGATAAATTCATTTCCCCCTGTGCCCCACACTATTTTCTCTTTCTCTCTTGCTGGTAATCCTATATTCTATCCTCTTTACTTGTTTCCTTCTCTCCTTTCCACTTACCAACCAACCTTTCTTTTATCTGCCCCACTCCCAGTCCTCAACATTGTTTATTTACATAATAAACCCAGTAGGAACCCAAAACAAGTTATCTCTTTCTTTTCTCCTCTATTATCTTTACAATTCCCCTGTAAAGTAGATCCAATAGGCAGCCGTGTTGTCTGAAGTAGTAGAACAAAACAGGAATCGATGACCAACAGTTTATTCAGAACATTTATGGGTGAGAACAAAATGGCACAGTTTGGTGGCAAAGTCAGCTGCATTTTTATCAGAAATTATATTACTTACAGCTTGTAATCCATCTTGGTGTGGGATGTTGGTATATAAAGATTCCACATCCATGGTGGCTAAGATAGTGTTCTCTGGAAGGTTGTTCAAAGATTGTATTTTCCTCAGAAAATCTGTAGTATCACGAACATAACTGGGAGTACTGTTGGCATAGGAGAATAGAGTCCATATATCCAGTGATATACCTCAGTGATGGTGCCTATCCCTGACACAATGGGACATCCCGGGTTGCCTGGTTTGTATATTTTGGTAGAGGTTCCTGTGATGTGTCTGATAGGATCTGTTTCTGAATACTCAGTGGTAATTCCTTTGTAATCTTGTTTAGTTCTTTTTTTATATATTCCTGTGTGGGGTCTGAGTCCAGTGGTTTGTAAAATGAAGTATTTGAGAGTTGTCTTTGAACCTCCTTGATGTAGTCTGATGTGTTCATGATAACAACAGCTCCTCCTTTGTCTGCCTCTTTAAACACCAGAGCATGGGCCTTTTCAGTTGCGGCACCTGCACTGTGGAACCAGCTTCCGGAGGAAGTGCGGGCCCTGCGGAACCTCGACCAGTTCCGCAGGGCCTGCAAGACCGCCCTTTTTAGACAAGCTTATAACGATATCGACTGCTGAGTTGCTAGGAACAAAGAACCACCATCTTTAATATTACCTTAACTGGCAGAACCAGCGCCAGAACAGTTTTATTGCTGCCAGATATATATATAATATAACTAAATTATGTATTTTAACTTAACGAACTGGTTTTTATATGTTTAATTTTAATTGTTAAATTTAATGTTTTATCATTTATGTTAATGTATGAATTGTTGTGAGCCGCCCTGAGCCGCCTAGGCGGGGAGGGCGGGGTAGAAATAAAATCTATTATTATTATTATTATTATTAATTGTAATATCCATATTGTTCCTGAGACTATCGCCTTCCTTTCAGCATGGTTGAGATTCTGCTGTGCGTGGTGTTGTTTGTTGATCACATCAGTTTGGACTGTCCAAACTGTCCAATCAGAGGCTGTTCTGGGACCTGGCAAGTTGTATGGCATCAAGCTGTCATAGCCACTGCCACACTTGGGTGAGTTGCACAAATTACATGGGAAAAAATTGCTTGGCAGTTGCTCCTGGCCATGGTAAGCCCTCCCTTTAAGGTAAGGGAAAGCCAAAGTAGCCCCAGAAAGCCCTTCCCCACCCACCTTTTATTGACAGAAACCAAGGTTTGAAGGCTGGCAATATTGTTGTGGTTTCCTAGTAATCTTCACAATGGCCACTTTTTCTTAAAGGTATTACTATATATAAGATTTCAGATTTTTCTGCAAACTTAGAGCTCTTCTACTAGTTTGTAGACAGATCTTTCTTGCATATTCATCCAATCTCTGGATTTAAATATCAACAAATAGAGCTATATTGAGAAACACACCACAAAAACTTGTGAAAGTATCTTATTCTCTCCTCCCCTACTTTTCCTCTTTGCCTTCCTGGGAGGCCTCATAGCCTTTCCTCTTTTTCTGCTCCCCCCCCCCCTGCTCCTTCCCACCCAGCAGCCAATCTACCTTTATCTGCAACCCCATCTTCTATCCTACTTCCCTCCCCCTGCAGTCGCTGCCAAGGAAAACTATGGCCAATTGCATGGTGTTGGCTGCTAGATTGGGTGCAGTTGCTCAGTGGGGAACTCAGTGGGGGCTTCTCATTTCTCCTTATACCTCCTTCCCCACATTATTCCTCTTGCTTGTCTCCTGGTAACCACCACATCCTCACATTTCCTTGCTTCTTTTTCTCCTTTACACCTATCAATCAACTTACCTGTTATCTGCATCCCATCTTAATTTGTTTAAAGTTTTCAAGAGCCAGTTTGGTGTAGTGGTTAAGTGTGCGGACTCTTATCTGGGAGAGCCAGGTTTGATTCCCCACTCCTCCACTTGCACCTGCTAGCATGGCCTTGGGTCAGCCTTATCTCTGGTAGGAGTTGTCCTTGAAAGGGCAGCTGCTGTGAGACCCCTCTCCAGTCCCACCCACCTCACAGGGTGTCTGTTGTGGGGGAGGAAGGTAAAGGAGATTGTGAGCCGCTCTGAGACTCTTCGGAGTGGAGGGCAGGATATAAATCCAATATCTTCTTCATATTGTTCTGCAAACTTTGCCTTTTCTCTGATATGTAGAAAGATCTATTTTCATAGCTCCAATCTCTGTATTTAAGTATCCACATATTTGGCCACATTGAGAATTAGATGTATTGATTATCAGACATTAGATGCAGGGATACTGAGAACTTTGACTTGAAAACAATCACTAGCCAAACTTACCTTGATCAGATACCTTACATCTCTGTTGAACTACTGACGAGATTACCTTCATATGCAAAGTTCAACTGAAATATTGTGCTGAAGAGAGGATGTTCAGTAGCCACTTTTGCTACAGAGTCAAGGTTCTGTAATGTCTTTTTAGTAACATCTTATTTATTCTGTGTTGTAGTGTGAGACCACATGTATGTTTATGCAGTCAGTAAACTCAGTCTTCTTTCAATGCAATGATCACATTATTAAAGTGGCCTTGTTTTCCAGCATAAATCATTCATAGTTTTCTTTCTTTTTGTGCATGGGAAATAGGATTTGCTTTTAATGACCTGCAGCATATGTAGAGCTCCTGCACATAAAATGGTATTTAGGGTTACCAATTTTGGCTTGGGGGCGTTTTCGCACTCACCTTCAAGTGGTGCGACCACCCTCCTCACGCCGGCGGATCTGCAGGGATTTCGCACCAGAAGCGCCGGCGCACCCAAAAGAGCCGGCGACTTCCGTCGCGAAACCAACTCAAACGTTTTCCTGCTTCTTGGCGGTTTCCGTTTGAGCTGGTTTCGCGACGGAAGTCGCCGGCTCTTTTGGGTGCGCCGGCGCTTCTGGTGCGAAATCCCTGCAGATCCGCCGGCGTGAGGAGGGTGGTCGCACCACTTGAAGGTCAGTGTGAAAACGCCCCTGGAGATTTGGGGGCAGTGTTTAGGGAGGAGAGGAATGTGAGAATACCATAATTCAAGGACTTTGTTAGTTCAAGATATTACACAGTATACCCTCCAAAGCTTCCATTTCTTCTAGAGAAACCAATCTCTGTAGAGTGATGTTCCAGAAAAACACCAGACCCCACCTTTAAGTGACTTCTATCTGTGATCCCAACAACTGATAGCAAGATTAGTCCCCTAGGTGCATGGGCTGTGCTTTTCTATGTAAAGAAGCTACTTGAGCAACCAAACTAATAATACATCCAAACAAAAACCAACTTGTTATATTATACTGTCACTATAATGGATAGAGACACAAGAGGAGTAAATCTCAATTTGAAATGTAATTTTTTTTAACAGTGTGCGTCAGCACCAGTGCAGTGCCTAGTGGGAGCAGTTGGGAGAAAGCAGCATGTAATTGTACATGCACAGCCATAATTTGCCTGCATTAAGGCATGTTTGAGCCGCTGAATATTCAGTTCTCATGATCTCTATATACAAGAAGGAATCAAACCAAAACTTGGGGTAATTGAGTGTCCCTGATTAGGATCTCTTATTGACGGAAACATTCCTTTGCATAACCTTCCATCACCATGTGCACAATGTCAATGTCATTAGTCAGAAAGTGCTTTGAAATACGCATTTGAATCAGTATTATATATTTTCAATGCTTGAGCTGGTTTTGGAGTGGAATATGGATGATCAGATAAATAACATTGCCAGCCTCTATGCTACCAGCTGACAGGGACTTAACAGTCATAACATTCATAAGCTTTACATATTGGTATTTTCAATATCCATTCACATATTGCTGAGGAAGAAAGTGGGAGGTGGAAGGGTTTTACTTGCTGTAGGAGTGTTGACCTAGTGAAATGCATTTTTATTACCTCCCTTTTTTGTTTGCTGATGAGTTTGGAATATTCTCAGCTTTCAATGACAAGGTCCCCAGTGCATTTATACTGTGATTACTGTTGGAGCAAACAGGAGCCTTTTTTCATGATCTTCCTAGCAGAAAATTAAACAATGTCACAATTCAAATAGTTATGAAATTATATTTTCTCTGTGGAATTTGCCAGAATATAATAATTTAGGCAATAAACAATGAACACGTTTTCAAAAAGAAATTCTTCAAATGGAAAGGCATGGCTTAAGTGCAACTAGAAGAAACCCAACCAATATTCAGGGCTTTGTCCAAAAACTTCTTAGCAGCTGCCTTAAACCTGTAACTTGAATGAGCTGACAAACATCTTCATATTATTCATTACCAAGTTATGAAAATGAGGGCATGAGACTGTTGCATTCCTTCTCAACTTGCATTAACCTGGCACCTCTGTTACCATCATTTAAGCACTTGATGAAGTTCATTCTGTTCATTCATTTTTTTTAATGTCTAAATTAGATATTGCTCTGATATTTGTGTTTTATTGGTTATGGAGAAGTGCCATCAAGTTGTAGCTGACTTGTAGGAAGCCTTGTAGGATTTTCAGGGCAAAAGATGAACAGAGGTAGTTTGCCATTGGCTACATCTGCATAACAACTCTGAACTTCCTTGGTGGTCTCCCATTCAATCACTAATCAGGGCCAGCCCTTCTTAGTTTTTGAGATGTGACAAGATCAGACTACCCTGGACCATTCAGGTCAGGGTGATATTTGTGCTTTATCGCTGATTCCTATTTACTGTTTTTGTTATCATTTAAACTTTACTTTTTTTAAAAAAAACACTTCTTGTGTTTCTTGTAGGTAATTTAAGTATGAAGGCGGTACAAATAATAAGAGACCACAGGCATAGATAGTAAGATAATAGTTACACTAGTCTTTAAAATGAAGTTGATGTGTAATTGATGGCCAAAAGCTTAGATCATGGTGCTATTCACCATCACGGCCAAAAGAAACACTCCTGTAGACAAGGCATATTGTTCCCAGTCAGGAATATAAGTTGATATTATGATGGTAATGGTTAGCTTTGAAATTTCAAGTTTCTTTTATGGTTTTTCCATATAACAGATGATGCCATAATCATCATTTCCCCTACCTATAATAACGAGATTCAGTAGAAATACTGCCATCATAACTGATGCTTGTTTTTGTATCAGTAATAAATAAACATGGCAATGAATAAGCAGTATATTGAAATGGAATAAAAGAAACAAATGAAATGGGAAATTTGCCAAAGAAAATAGATTAAAATTGTTTTTGGGATTATAGCTGTCCAGCCAACCGTTCATGAATATTTAAATATTTTTAAAGTATATATTTGTGCATTGTTACTCTGAATATTAAACGTTGAGGATAAAACAATGTGTAGTCAATAATATACATAGGTGTGATTCAGAATTCACAAGACAATTCAAATCTGTATACATGAAAATTGAAATGTACACAAGAGCTAAGATTTTCAAGTAGATGTTATGTTGTAATTAGGATCTAAATTTTCTGTCTCTTTAAATAACCAATAAATCTCCATTGCCTAAGACACTGAATGAATATTTAAATGTTTATAAGACATACATGCATATGAGTGGGTGGTAGCTGTGCAAGCCAGAATGTCCATGGAACCAATGAACTGTTCAAAGCTCTGCAGATTCAAGCCAGCTGTCAGTGTCAAAATGGCAACCCAAACTTTTCCCATTTATAATGCAAACTCTTTTTCAGAGCTTCAGCCATTTGCCCCCCCAGGTTGAAATAAAGAGTCAGACGCAACAATTGGATTAAACTAAGGGCCACTTTATTTAATTTATTAATAAACAGCAAGGGCTAAACAGAACCTGCGGCCTGGTTAGGGCCAGGGGTCTCAACAGACACCTCCCCTGCCATTTAACGGGTGAGCAACCCAGCCCCTGGCTAGAGCTGTACACCACAGCTCACACCAGGCCAGCTCAGCAAATAGGTAACAAACCAGAAAGGTCCAGCCACGAGCCAGGCAACTCAATGAAAGGAACCTTCCAGGTAAGCCCCAAAGGATGGTCTGCATTCTCCCACCCCGGACTGGCAAACCCAAAGGTCGATCCTGACAGACCTCTAACCCCACAAAAGGGGAATGCTTTCTGGTCCTCCCATAGCCACATAAGCTCATTAACCACAGAAACCTGCCACAACCAAAGTGACCAACCTATTTAACAGCACCTCCCTACAGCCAAATTCCCAATCCACTGACATGTTATGTAGGGTAGGCGAAAAAACACCTTAGCAGTTCTGCCAATCAGCTGGAGATCAAAAAATTCCTACCCAGCCCTCCTAATAAGAGGCAACCAGCAAATGCCTACATACCAATCAGGGTGGGAGGGAGGGCCGATCGCCAGATGGAGACTGGCACGAGCGGGGAAGGCACGTTGCTGCTGCAGCGAGCCCCATCCCCAAGCACAAGCCCATTGGGCTGTCAATCTTCCTCTCTAACCCCAAGGGTGGCAAATGTGTTCCTCCATCCTTACAGCAGGCTGCAGGCAGTTGGGATGAAATCTGATTTCGAAAGCTACCGCATATTTGGCATAAAGTGATGTTACTCATTGCAGTTTGTGTTAAATCACACTGCATTAGCAGATACAAATCAGAATTTAATAAAGTATACCTGTATTGCACAAAACAGACCTATTGTGTGTTGTGTTGATAGATTTGTTTGTTTGGTGAGGGGCGCTAAAATCCTCTGACATTTTTTCAAGGAAGACCACAAAATAATGATTTCACTGTATGTTACAAAATATGGAAATTGAGGATGCTTGCCAAACACCTGCTCAACAGGTAGTCCTTGATTCTGTATCTCTTTATTTTCATCTAAACTGTATCTCTTTATTTTTTTCTTTTACTTCAGGTCCTTGTTTGTCACCCAAAATGAAGGAGGGGAAACAGTGTTGAGTGGAAAGGAATTAACTAAATACTGCTTTTGAATACACAATCAAATGAAAAATGTGGTTTTTGTTCATTTGTTTTTAATTATCCACAATTTATTTCCAAATTATAGAGCCCACATAGTGAGAAAATATGATGACTTAAGGCCAATTAAACCCTATTTTTATTATTTTATTTTTCTTACACTCAGATGGATATGTATACCAGTCAAACAACATATGTAAAAAATGCTCCAAATGGCATTTAGGGCAGGCAGGTGTTGAATGTAAAGCTGAACAGGAATAAGAAGAGAAGAAGAATAAACTCCCTTCATGATTATCCTACAGGGTAATAAGTGAGAAAATGTGTGTGGGGGAGGAGCAAGTGCCAAAGCAACAGTGGTTACCTAGAAAGCTCCACTAAGTTGGCCAGAGAGCATCAAATTGTGAAGGAACATCCCCCACCTCCTATTAAATGGACAATATCCTCAGAAGAGCCACGCCAATACAGAAGTAACCACCTGCACTGTAAAGAATCAAAGCAATCCCCCAGGCTCACAGCCCAGGGCTGGGACTATGCCCCTGAGGCTACAGGAGCATATGCCCATGAAAAATATATATACATAATTTAAAAAAAAACAGTATGGCATCAAAATTTAAAACAGTCTTCCTTGTACATATGTTATCTATCCATTTTTAGTGGTTTAAATATGTTTTTGGACCTTTGGTTAGTGGGATTAATAAAAAAAAAATGGCAACACAACCTTATCAGGATCCTGAATGCAGCCAATAAGTATTCTTTGCTTTTGCTTGCAGTGTTGAGGACTCTATTGCCCTGTTTCTAGCCAGTCATTAGCAAAGCAGTTAGTCTGCTTTGGTAGAGAGAGAGAGAAGGAAGGGAGTTAATGGGGGTCAGACAACCAAAGGAGTTTATTAAATGTTACAGGTTTAACAGCAGGCAATGAACAAAGATCTCCTCTCTGAAGTAAATGGCTTTGTAAGTGGAGCTTGGGGAAGACTCAAATTACTGTTGATCCTGGGATTATATTTTATTTATTTGCAAAAATTATATGTCCAGATTCGTCTCAGCTGAAAGGAGTGCTGTGGTTGTTATCCACTTCCTGCTGTGTATTATCATCTTTAATTTTATTATCTTTGTCAGGTGTTTTGCTGGCTGGTAATCACATTGTTAAGAAGGGAGTTAGTTACTGGCACTTGCTGTTTTGGCTCCCTAAATTCTTCTTAAAATAGACTCAAGCTTCAAAAATTTAATTTAAAGCTAAGTCATCACCCCAGTAACTAGTTAAAAAAATGATTCACATGACTAGTTAATGACCTGCTAGGGCAGGGGTGTTGAAATGAAAAATATAAATTGAAAAATATAAATTAAAAATATAACTGAGCCTACCCCCCCCCCCCAGTCTACTCAGAGTGGCAATGACTCTTCAGTGTAATACCCCCCTTTGGCTGTGGGTTCCCAGTTTGGACTACTCATTAGGGGCCAGTTCTTAGATCCATTCAGCAGAGACAAGGTGGCTCAAAGCATCAACCCTTTATTTGCAAAGAGGCAACCAGCAAGCAACAGCTTCAGCTGGCCATACAAATGCTGGAAAGTGAAACTATTTTAGCACCATTCCATTGAAATACATTGCAACACAGACAAAGTTGCAAGGTAGACACAGACTAGATTTTCCATTATGGTACCTGGGTTCAGAAAGACTACTCTGGGATTGGAATGATAGCCCCCATTAAGAAATGACAGTTCCTGGGAGTATCAAAAGCATTCTGGGATTGGAATGAGGGCCTCCAGAGTGGAATTCCATTCTCAAAATGCTATTGCTACTCCCAGGAGCTATCTGGGCATAGAGACCTTAAAATGCATTCTGCATTTTCTTTGGAGCTTTCACGCCCAGAAAAGCTTTCTACTGAAGCTGACAAAAACAAGGCAGAAGGAGCTAGGAACTTTAGCAGCCTTGGAACTTGAAAGGGGGAGGACAGAAGGGGGAGGGGGAGAAGAGAGCTATGGGCTTGGTTAAAGGCCTGGGCAGCCTGATTCTGGCCCATGGACCATAATTCTGATTTAAAACAGTTAAAATACATAAAAAGACATCAAAACAACAATTTTATGTTATTTATTTTAACAAGTATTACTGCCTTCAAAGGGAAAGACTCATAATTTCAAACACTGGAACACTGCTGCTCACCAGGATTGCTCTAGTCCCCTCTATATGTGAGGCACAAGACAATTTTTGCACTGTGTCTCTTTTTAAAAGGGTTGGCCAGGATGTTTCTCTTTCTTTTGCCAAAATGGATTAAACCAGGAAAGAACAATCAAATATCAGTTTCATGTGTCACAATAATTATTGAGGGGAAAAGAATGTTGTAACCTGGAGTACATACTGGTGTTGGGAAAGCTTAACAACAGTTTAAGGTTTGGACAAAAAATGTAAATTCATGACAAATACGAGACTGTGGTATGGAGCTCCTCCTGCCACAGGACTACCGCTTGCATCTCCATTGCAACTGCTCCTACTTCTCTGTGCCTCCTTGAGAAGAGGAAAGGGGGTTGCAACATCGGTATTATCTTCCTTTCTATTGACTTCTGCTCCTCAGCATTCTTAGCAGGATCAGCTAGATACAGGGGTGTCAGACATGCAGCCCAAGAACCAAATCAGGCCCCCAGAGAGCACCTATCAAACCCCCAAGCAACCGGCTGTCATTTGCTTCTTTCTGCCACTCTCTTGCTTGCTTCTGCATAACACCTTGCTTTGCAAGGCTTGCTGAATTGCACAGGAACTACAGAACAAAACCTGCATTTTCTCCATTTGCTGAGGCTCCTTCCTTGGGGATGAAGGGGGGGGGAGGCAGAGCTTGCTTTACCAAGCTCTCTCAGAGCTACTGAGCAAAGCCTCTCTTCCTTCTGTTGGCTGAGGCTCCTCCTCCTGGTCTCCTGGGGAAGAAAAGAAAGAGCCAGAGCTTCCTTTTCCCAGTTCCCTGGATCCCATAGAAGAAATACAAAGAAAACACCTTTAAGACCAAGTGCTAATGTTTTAAGCATGTTTTGAGGTTTTTTAAAAATAAAAATCTTTAATTGTGTTTGTGTCTTTTATAAAGTTTATTTCTCTGCTACCTTATCTTAAATAGGTACATTCACAGCCAAGCCAGACATGGCCCGGCTCAATAAGGTCTCATTTATGTCAGATTTGGCCCTCATAACAAATGAGTTAGACACCCCTGACCTAGAACATTTCTAGTCTGTTTCTGGGCCCTCTTTAAATAACCAGTGGGATGCCACAACCTCTTTGCCATTTCTACACCATTCATGTGACCTGGAAACCTTGGGGATTAGAATAAAGATATCATAAGTGTGGGCAGGTTCCTCCCACTTCCATCCACCTGGCATTATGCCAGATGCCTTTTCCTGCCACCTGTCTGCAGGGCTAGTTTTTACTTCAGAGGCCAGCCCTGTTCACTGTTTACAGCCCCACTCCACCAGATATCTGCCAGGTTGCTTCTTTCCTCAGGAGCCATCCCTGCAGTCTGTCTGCAGTTTCATCCCCCTTGAGCCTGCCTTGGTTGCACTGTGGCCTATATAACAATCTCCTAGATCTTTAATGACCATTAATGCATTATTCTGGACATTCTGAAGTCAAATGGACCTTAAAAAGCATTTGTGATGGACTCAGGCCCTAAGCCTGAGTAGCTGAGAAACAGACTTGCAGCTATTGTCTGGAAGGTTGCCCAAGCAATGGAAAAGTATCCTTTGGAGGTTTGCTCAGCAGAAAATCACCTCAAGATTTTTAGTCGGAGCCAGGGGGTCTTCAAGAGAAGCCTTCAGTATACCAGTCTGAAGTGAAAACAGTGGGCTTAGGCTGGGCAGTTGTAAAACCAATTGGACAAGGAACTGAAAGCGGCCAGAATGGCTGAGCTCCTTGTTGGAGACAGAGCTGAGTGGACTCTGTCTGGAAGAGGGAGTTTTCAGATGGTTTGAAACTCTGTGAGGGAGATTTTGCCAGTGCATCAGGCAATCTCCAAGTACAAACAACATCACACAAATACACACTGAGGGGAGAACTGGATTTTGGTGGTCAGCAGGGTTGCCCAAGACTCAGACCAGAGGACTAGCTGTGGGGCTGAGATGCATCAGAATTGAGGGGTGCGAGTCCTGGAAGATAGCTAGTGTGAAAGGGTCTGTGAGGGAGAATACTGACACAAGTCAGGAGTTCTTCATGTGTGTGTGGAAGAGTGATTGAAGTTTGTTATTTATATGATTTGACACTGCCTAAGTTAGGGTAAAACATTTGAAGAAACAGCATTCTGAGTGCCTAGAAGACACAGACAGCCTGTGTGAAGTAGAGTCTAGTGGGACTCTGAAGCCTGCCTGGTTTATTGATTATTTTAAAGATATTCTGCCAAAGTCTTGTTATATTTTTACCTCAGCCTGAAAAATCTCTACTCTCTGTAATTGAACTGTTCTGCCAACCAGCTGCCAATTGATATACCTTTTAAATATTGAATAGTCATAATCAATATTATTTCATCCCTCTCCCTTGCCTTTTGTTCCTTAATAAATATTGTGTGGTTTTTAATATTAAAACCGTCTGGTGCCAATTATTAATAGTCTAACAGGATTTCTGTGAGTGTGACGGAGGGACTGAGGGAAGCTGACCGGGGAGAAATTTAAAGTGGTCGCTCTCCTGAGTAAAGCCTCTGACTGGGTTCCTCACAGCATTACTAACAGCAAAGCGAGCTGAGATGACGGTATCCCAATTGAGCTTTTCAAAGTCCTAAAAGATGATGCTGTTAAAATGATGCACACATTACGTCAACAAATCTGGAAAATGCAACAGTGGCCACGAGATTGGAAGAGATCAGTTTATATTCCAATCCCAAAGAAGGGTAATGCCAAGGAGTGTTCAAACTATCGCATCATTGCACTTATTTCACATGCCAGCAAGGTCATGTTAAAGATCCTAGAAGCTAGGTTTCAGCAGTATGTCGATTGGGAACTACCAGAAGTTCAAGCTGGGTTTCGGAGAGGTAGAGGAACTAGAGATCAAATTGCCAACATTCAATGTATTATGGAGAAAGCATGGGAGTATCAGAAAAATGTCTATTTCTGTTTCATTGACTATGCTAAAGCCTTTGATTGTGTGGATCACAAAAAACTGTGGCAAGTCCTTAAAGAGATGGGAGTACCAGACCACCTCACATGCCTCCTGAAAAACCTGTGTAAGGGTCAAGAAGCAATTGTCAGAACGGAATATGGAACAACTGATTGGTTTAGAATAAGAAAAGGAGTTCAACAAGGACTGTATATTGTCACCCTGCTTATTGAATTTATATGCAGAGTACATCATGCGGAATGCTGGCCTGGATGAAGCAGAAGCCGGAATTAAGATTGCTGGGAAAAACATCAACAACCTCAGATATGCAGATGACACCACTCTAATGGCAGAAAGTGAGGAGGACCTAAAGAACCTCTTGTTGAGGGTGAAAGAGGAAAGCACAAAAATAGGCTTGAAACTCAACATCAAAAAAACTAAAATCACGGCATCCAGCCCCATCACACCTTGGCAAATAGAAGGGAAAGATATGGTAGTGACAGACTTCACATTTCTGGGGTCCAAGATCACTGCAGATGGTGACTGTAGTCATGAAATCAAAAGACATTTGCTCCTTGGGAGGACAGTTATGGTGAACCTGGGCAGTATAATAAAAAGTAGAGACATCACCCCACCAACAAAAGTCCGTATAGTCAAAGCAATGGTATTCCCAGTAGTAATGTATGGCTGTGAGAGTTGGACCATAAGGAAGGCCAAGCGCAGAAGAATAGATGTTTTTGAGATGTAGTGCTGGAGAAGAATCTTGAAAGTCCCTTGGACTGCAAGAAGATCAAATCAGTCAGTCCTAAGGAAAGTCAACCCAGACTGTTCTCTGGAAAGTCAGATGCTGAAGCTAAAGCTCAAATACTTTGGCCACCAAATGAGAAAGGAGCACTCACTGGAGAAGATCCTGATGCTGGGAAAGACAGAAGGCAAAAGAAGAAGGGGACGGCAAAAGATGAGATGGCTGGACAGCATTACTGATGTAACAAACACGAATTTGAGCAGACTTCAAAGGATGGTGGAAGAACGGCGGGCCTGGCGTGACTTTGTCCATGAGGTCGCAAAGAGTCAGACTCGACTGTGTGACTGAACAACAACAAATGCATTGGAAAAGTCAGAAATTTTTAAAGTTAGTGACCCCAGTTGAGTGCATCCCAACAAATTGCATAGGATCTGGAAGCAAATATGTATGTTCATACTCATCACCTGAATGCTTGTTTCACATGTCAATTCAAAATGTATAAATATGTTGCTAGACAACCAGTATTAGTGAGATCTGAATAGGGAAGTTATAAGCTATGGACATGCTCCATTCCCAAAGTTTATAACTTTGAGCTTCCAATATAACTTTGCATTAGGTAATACTTAACTGCCATTTTTATGTGATCGATTTGTTCAGTTTTCTGCTCTATAGAAAATGTTTCCCTTACATTATCCTTAAGAATTTCTTTGGTGCAAGACTAGTTGGTGTTCTTACACTTGAAGTGTTTAATTGCATCAAGGTGTACTTATTTAAGAAACCTTTAAAAATAAATGCATTATTTTACACGCATAAAAGTATCTTAGCTCTGTTTGGACTGTAGATAGGTCTGTCTCAAGGTCTTCTCTTTGTTAGAATGACAGTAACCTTTCTTCAGCATCTGGGAATGAATCCAAAAGGCAAGTCCCTTGTGCACTGCATTGTAGGAGGTGTTTGTGCCAAATAATGTATTTTTATGTCTGTCATTTTTCCTCAGAGACATACACCGCCACTCTCTCTGTTTAGATCTTTCACTGATTAAATTTGAGAAAACTGGATTCTTTTCATTTTTTTTAAACTGCTGCTCATGGCTGATTTAAAAACACAATGACCCATAGAAAATCACAATTAAACAGCTTAAAGCAGTATTTCAGTGAAGCTTGTTTATGACCTGCTCTAAAAAATGAAGTGTAAGCGGGAAAGGAAAATGAAGGTTAAAGAGTGACAGTGCTTTTACTGAAAGTTTTTAAAAAGACTAAATTTCAGTTAAAGATAAATCCCACCTGCAGTAAAATACCAAGAATGATTACACTCTTTGATTTTATACTAAATTGCATTCTACATTGTTAGCAGGGTCAATTAGGAATCCCCTCTGAGTACCATACCAGCTAAAATTCTGGGAAACTGTGGACCATTCTTGGATCTGCCATTCGTTTTTTGTTTGGGTAAATAGCCATGCCACAGGGCAATAAATTGGATATATGGCACAGGGCACAAGTGGGAAGAAGGTTTTATTTTTCTCTCTATGCTTCTTGACCTTATATAGTTCCCAGGAACTGCTGTTTCCTTGTTGAGAAAAACATGCAGTCCTCATTAAGGCAACCTGTAGGTTTTCCCCAGTAGGCAATACAGAAGCCCCAGGAGTCCATTTGCAACAAGAAAACTGACATGGGGAGTAAACTCGCTCACCCCAGCACAACTGCCCTGATCTTAATTAGGTAAATTGTTATTTTTCTGATAAAATACATTTCTGATATCTATTTTTAGACACACACCCTCCTACCCCCAGTTGTCTTATGCAGTTCGATACTGGAAAGCCTTGCTTGCTAATTGAGCCAGAGAAGTGCATCATTATAAATTGAGAAGCAATTGACTTTAGGTGGAGATATCAAAATGCACAACTGCTGCAATAGTTGTGAAATGGATAAAAGTATTTGGTTCCTGATACTGTGTTGCTTAGAAGTGACAATGGAATCACAAGTATATTTATGTCCCACACAGTCCTGCTCCTGTTCCTGCCCCTCCCTGTGATAATTTGGAAAGGTAGCAGAGCTTGCAGGCAGCTCACAGAAAAAGGAGACATAGCACTAGCTTGTTACAACATGCTGATGTGATATCCAATATGAAATGCAGGAGTATTGTGTTTATGGTGCTGCAGCGCTGCCCCCAGCCTTTCTTTTGAAGACCTAGTAAATCCCTCCCAGCTGATAGGAGTGGGCACTAGTTGGTTACTTTTGGAATGGAGTGTAGGATATTTTTAGCATGTCAGGCTGATTGGCCTTGAACTTATAGATGTTCACATTACTTCACTCTGAGGACTGTTGAGGTGGAATTCATTAGGATCCTACTGAATTGGTAACATTGTTTAGGTGTCTTTCATCATTGCCAGTAATGCCAGAATTACTGGCATGGCACCAACTGAATAATTAAGGGACATTCTTCAGATAAGTATATCAGATTTAATACAGTTTTGGGGAACAGAAACAGGAACCCTTTGGAGATATCATAATCCTTGACTTGGATACTTTGTTACTAGGAAGAAGGGATATAGAATCTCTCTCTCTCTCTCTCTGTGTCTCTGTCTCTCTCTCTCTCTCTCACACACACACACACAAATGTTTTACAGGGAAGAGCCAAAACATTACATTTCCTTTCCTATTGTATCCTTAAAAGATCACTGATTCATGAATCTTGAGCAGCAGAAGACACTTATTTCTTTTATCGGCCCCATACCAAAGATGTGATGCATAGGTCCTTTCCACACTAGACTTTAATTCTGATTCAACCCTGGCTCCGAACTGACATTCCACACTACACCTGTGTTCACCCCTGCTTTTAATCTCATTACACTGAGTTCAGCCAGTTTTACCCCATGATTGTCCCGGGATATATGAATGCTGTTTTGCCCAGGGTTTTCCTGCAAGGTAAATGGATGTGAGTCTAACTCAGAGAAAATCCAGGTGGAAGTCCAAGTGTAAAAAGGGCTATAATCAGAAGAGGAGTGAATATTCTGAATTTTTGTTATTTGTTCATTTTTCATCCTACTCTATCTGAGGAACTTAAGAGAGATGTACATGGCTCTCCCCTCCTTCAGTTTCCTCACTGCAATCCTGACTAAGGCATGAAGAAACTGTCCCAGTTTCAGCTGACATGGTTCATAAAAACAGAGATTTGAATTTAAGTCTCTCATATCCTAGTCCGATATTCACTGTACCACACTAACTCTCATCCCATTAGTTCCTGAAATGTAGTGAAGAAGCTGTTAAAGATTCTGTTCCAGATTTTTGTTTGTTAATTTTAAAAAGCTGTGTGCCCTTATTCTTCCAATTATTCTGGTCTACTTATTCTGGTCTACTTCTTTTCTTATTCTGGTCTACTTCTGACGGATGCATATATATGGCTATCAATGTACATATGACGGATGCATATATATGGCTATCATAATATGGCCAAATCTGTCAATACATAAATCTGGAACTTGGGGTCATAGACAGATAAGATAGATATTTCAACAAACCTGAAAAATGTCCCAAGTTTGCAGTAAAATCTTCCAAGTAAAATGTCCCAAGTTTGCAGTAAAATCTGAAAATAAAAAGCAAGTGAAAATTAAAGTTTGTAGCTTTAATAAGTAAAAACCCTCTCAATGTTCTTTGTGGACATTGCTAGGGAATAGGGTTGTCAGATCTTACCTCGGCTTTGGTAGGGGAGTATTCTCATGCATGCAGTGCAATGATGCCACTCAGAAGTGATGTCATCATGCTGGGCACACTGCACCGGGGATGCTCTAGGATTTGGGTAGAAACTCTAGTACCATAGAGTTTCTTCCCAAATGATAGAGCATCCCCCACCTGGCATGCCTGATGCAATGACATCATTTCTGTGTGATGTCATCATGCCAGGCATGCCAGGTGATGACAGCTCTTTGGGGGCAGGGATCCCCCTGGTGGCCCACTCTGTGCCGGTTGGTTGGGGCTCCCTAACTGGGGAAAACCCTGTCCCCAGTGGGAACTAAGCAGCCCTTCTAGGAAACTACAATAGTATTGCCAGTAAAAGGCAGAGGGAGAGGACAAATCCTTTTGCATGGTTGCTTTGGCCTTTGTGGATGGAATCATGGTGCAAACCTGGCAGCAAGCATGGGCAATTTGATACCGTGTAACTTGCATGACTCATCCTGAACTGGCTGCTTGCTACTGTTCAAGAGTAGACATTCCATAAAAGCCATTCTGCCCACATCCTTTTTGAAATGAGGCCTCCAGAACTGCACACAATACTCCAGGTGCAACCTGATCAATGCAGTGTACAGCAGGACTAAAACATCTTGTGATTTGGATGTTATGCCTCTGTTGATACACCCCAGGATTGCATTAACCTTTTTTGTCACTGCATCACACTGGCTGCTTAATAAATAACAATAATAATAAAGTTTTTATTTATACCCCGCCCTCCCCGCCAAGGCAGGCTCAGGGCGGCTTACAAAGCATGATATAATATAATGGTATAACAATAAACAGATAATGAAAACAGTAAACAACGGCATAAATACAATATATAAATTAATATTAAAATTAAGCTAAAAACAATGCAACAGTGTTACAATCTCTGTTTGTCCAAGATAGCGTAATATTAGTTCTGGCTTCATCTTAAAAGGCTAATTGGAAAAGGGTGGTTTTGCAGGCCCTACGGAACTGATTAAGATCCCATAGGGCCCGCACCTCTTCCGGCAGCTGATTCCACCATTGGGGTGCTTTTATGGAGAAGGCCTGCTCCCTGGTTGTTTTTAGTTTGGCCTCCTTAGGCCCAGGGATTTCCAAAAGATTTTGTAAGCTGGAGCGCAGTGCTCTCTGGGGAACATATGGAGAGAGGCGGTCCCTAAGGTTGGCAGGTCCTCGGCCATATAGGGCTTTAAAGGTAATAACCAGCACCTTGTAATGAACCCGGTATACAATTGGCAGCCAGTGCAGTTCTCACAGCCTAGGCCGCACATATTCCCACTGAGGTAGTCCCACTAGAAGCCTGGCTGCTGCGTTCTGCACTAGCTGCAGTTTCCGAGTTTGGTACAGGGGCAGCCCCATGTAGAGGGCATTACAGTAGTCCAATCTCAAGGTGACCGTCGCATGAATCACTGTTGCCAGGTCGCCTTGTTCCAATAAGGGGGCCAACTGCCTCGCCCGTCTAAGATGAAAAAAGACAGATTTGGCAGTGGCAGCTATCTGGGCCTCCATTGTCAGGGAAGACTCCAGTAGCACTCCCAAGCTCCTGACCTCGTGCACTGGTACCAGTGGCGCCCCGTCAAAAGCTGGAAGGGGGATCCCTCCTTCCAGACTGCTGTGACCTAGGCAAAGGACCTCTGTCTTCTCTGGATTCAATTTCAGCCCGCTCAGCTTGATCCAATCAGCCACGGCTTGCAATGCCTGGTCCAGATCTGCAGGGACGTCGGCACCCCGGCCGCCCATCAATAGATAGAGCTGGGTGTCATCAGCATACTAGTGACAACTCAGCCCATATCCCCGGGGAATCTGGGCAAGGGAGCGCATGTAGATGTTAAATAACATTGGAGAGAGAACCGCCCCCTGGGGCACCCCACAATTAAGTGGGTGCCTCTGGGACAGCTCTCCCCCAATCGCCACCCTTTGTCCCTGACCTTCAAGGAAAGAGGAAAGACACTGTAAGGTTAACCCCTGAATCCCTGTGTCGGCGAGGTGGCGGGTCAGCAGCCGGTGATCGACCATATCGAATGTCGCCGATAGGTCTAGCAACAGCAGTACCGCCACACCGCCTCAATCCAGATGTTGCCGGAGATCATCCATGAGGGCAAACAGCACTGTCTCCATCCTGTGGCCCGGGAGGAAGCCGGACTGAAAAGGATCTAAGGTGGAAGTGTCATCCAGAAAACTCTGCAACTGCAACGCCGCAGCCCTCTCTATAACTTTGCCCAAAAAGGGCAAATTTGAGACCGGCCGGTAATGCGCCAATTCGGCCGGATCTGATGTAACCTTTTTCAGGAGGGGGCGGACCACTGCCTCCTTCAGAGGGGTTGGAAAACGACCCTCTGAAAGAGATCTATTTATGATGTCCCGTATAGGACATCTTAGCTCCTCCTGGCAAGCTTTAATTAACCAGGAGGGGGCATGGGTCCAAATCTCAAGTTGTTGGGCGTGCAGCAGAGAGGATTCTTTCAACTTCCTCCAAGCTGAGAGGGCCGAAACAATCCAGGGTCAAACTAGAAGGCAGGCACGGAGCCTCGAGTCTACTTACTGTATCCAACATGGCAGGGCAATCGTGGCAGAGCGATTTTTTGTCTGCAAAAAATTTCACAAAAGCCTCACAGCCTATCTCCAATTCCTTAACATTTGGTTTGCTTTGTGGCAATGTAGTAAGATTCCGAATTGTTCTAAACAATTGTGCCAGGCGCAAATTTGCAGACGCAATCTTAGCCACAAAGTATATCTTCTTTGCGGCCTTGACTGCCATCTCATAGGACCTCATAAATTCCCTATAAGATGCTCTAGTCACTTCGTCCCAAGTACGCCGCCATTGCCTCTCTAGCCATCTAAGACCCTGTTTCAACTGGTGTAATTCCGGGTTATACCATGGAGCCAGCCTAGTCCGAGGTCGCAGAGGGCACCGAGGTGCGATCTCATCAATGTCCATAGAGAGCCAGCTATTCCAGGACTCAATCAGGCCATCGAGGGAACCACCAGAGGGCCAGGGATCCCGTAGAGCCATCTGGAACCGTTCCGGGTCCATTTGGCTCTGTGGGCGAGCCATAATACGCTCGTCGCCTAAGCAGGTTTGGAATGGAATGTCCATACGAGCCCTGAGAGCAAGGTGGTCCGACCATAGCACTACTTCTGTAGTTACATCGTCCACCATAACCCTGGCTGCAAAGATCAGGTCTAACATGTGACCAGCCTGGTGAGTGGGGGTTGTAACAAATTGAGTCCCAGTGTCACCATGGATGACACTAGGTCCGCCGCCGGCTTAGAGGTCGGGTTATCAGCATGGACATTGAAGTCACCCAGGATCACCAGTCTTGGGTGCTCCAACGCCCAGCCTGCCACGGCCTCAAGCAGGGATGGTAAGGCGTTGGCCGGTGCTCTAGGCGAACGGTACACCAGCCAAATCGCCAGCCCCTCTCCAACCTCCCACTCCAGACCCGCACATTCAATACCCTTGATCTTTGGAGCCAGGAGTGCCCTGAAGGAGTAAGCCTCACATATGAACAACCCCACTCCTCCCCCCCCCCGCCCACTAGTCCCCAATTGGTGAAAGACCGAGTGACCCGGGGGAGCTGTTTGAGAGAGGGCTACCAGATCTCCCTCTTGTACCCAGGTCTCGGTCACGCAAGCCAGGTCCATCCTCTGCTCGAATAAAAACTCTTGGAGGACAGAGGTCTTATTATTAATGGACCTGGCATTACATAACACCAATGATGGAGGTGGGTTGTTTAACCTGGCCCTACTACCTATCACCCTTGGGATGGGACACAGACTAGAAGGTGATCGAGCCCTAATTGGTCTCAGTCCCCTTCCCTTATATCGTTGTCTGTTCCCACTGCCATACCTCCCCCTCCCCAGGAGCACTGGAATCCCTGGGCCAGTCATCCCCCGTTGGTGGTGTTAGTTGTTGTCGTAGCCACCAATTCTACTACCCTCTAGCACCACCCTTAAATACTCCCCAATCCACTGCACCCCACCAATCCCAATTCCAAATCAACCCGATTAAACCCGCCCCATAATCCCTTTATATTAATTAGTAAAACACATATTATAAGTCAGTGGCAATAATTAATATAATCCCTCCCTAATAACCCCTCAATTTATTTGCCAAATAGTATATATAAATCAGACCCAATACCCCAAAATCTTGTTCACACACACTGCTAGCCTGAAGTGTATTCCCCCACCCAGGTTGCGCATTGCTCATTTGTGTTACCTAGATGTAGAACTGGGCACTTATTCTTTTAAATTGCATCTTGTTCATATCCACCAACTTTTCCAGTATGTTCAGATTCCATTGATTTCTATCTCTATTTTCTGGTGTATTCACTGCTCCTCCCAATTTGGTATCATCTGCAATTTTAATGAGTAGCCCCTCCACACTCTCATCCAGATCATTTATAAAAACACTGAAAAGAATTGGGCCCAGAACTGTGACACCTCAATGGTACATACCTCCATTCAGATAAAAACATTCCAAAGTTTTTCACATGTTTCACATGTTTTATCAAAAATCTAAGTTGTGCAAGATAAGATTACACTGGACATGAACAAGACACTTGTTCAAGTGAATAGTCAGGGGTCGTTTTGTAGAAAAATAGGTGGTGGAGTTCATCCAGGGATTGTTACGCAGCTGCACCTACTATTCAATGGACAAGGTGGGAAGAAGGAGGGGGAACCATCAGAAAGGTTCAGGAGCTGTGCTCCTGTGAGCTCCTGCTGAATTCAAGGCCTGTGAATAGTTATCTAATATCTAATAGGTCTAACTTACACTACTGCTAGAACTCAGTTTTTAGTAGAGCCTTTATGAGTTTTTCCTGCACTTCAACGTTTTTTCAAAGCTACAATCTTTAGATTTATTTTCTTATAAAGATGCTTTATACAGAAAGAGAAATTAATAACGGGATGCACAGGAAATTCATGTGTGAACTTAATAATTTAATGTATTCACAGGAAGCAATTTATTGTCTTGTCAGGTCACATCCTCTGGTGCTATACTGACAGTGCCATCCTAAACAGAGTTGTACCCTTCTAACCTTGCTGGCCTCAATTGACATAGAAGGGTATAAGACTTTTTAGTATTGCATCACAAATGCAGAGGGTCTCTTAACCTTCAGGAGCAAGGAGAGGGAAAATAACAGAAAGGGGGATCAAATGTGTGTGTCTTCGCTTCTGGCATCCCAAAAGGTCTTTCCCCTTCACTAATGTCATAATATGTAATAGTAAAACTGAAGTGACACAAGTGACCTAGGAATCTGTTTATATTAACTGCCATTTGTGAACATTCTGCTCTATACTTTGTACTATGAAGTATTACCACCAAGGTCAAAAAAGGTTTTCAGAAACATTTGGGATCCTTAGTAGCTCAATAAATTGAGGTTTATTTTGCAATAATTTTATTTAACATGATTATAGTTAGTAGTCTCATTTCATCTTTCCATCTTGATGTCCTTCAGGTCTCATTGTCAAGGCCTTCAACCTTCCTCATCATTTCAAATAATAGTAGCAGTGTTTTCACTTTCTCCTAAAGTCAGTATGCCTTCTTCAATACTGTCCATATCTTAATTAATAAATATTATAATTTTAAGTATGGTTTTATCTTCTGGAACTCTGAACTTCAGTCAGAACATCAGCTTCTCTGTTTATGTCACTCTCTTTATTGCATAAATTATTATGACAGAGGTACTTTGTTAGGACAGAGAATCACAAATCATTTTTTATTATGCTAACCCTGGGTTCAGACCTCCATTATATATGAGAGGAAATGCCACTGAATTATAGGATTTACTTTGAGTAATAGTAATTCATGTTGATCTTTGTCATAGCTGACTCAAAATCAGATTGGTAAGTGAAATTTTCTAATAAAGCAGTTTGAAACAAGGAAACGTTGATTTCATAAGAGGACCATTTAATCTAAACCTTTTAATCAGGGTCATTTAATCTAAACTTTGGCCTCCCAGATGGCTACAGGAGATTGCAGGGGTTCCATTGCCCTGAGTTTTGTAATAAATGTAAAGATTGTAATTCAGCAATCTCCTGTTGCACTTTGTTTCTGAAATGATATTGCAGTATTGGTTTCTAGCAGCCAGCAGCATGCTGCTAGGCTGCTAGAACTCTTTGCCTCCCTGGGAGGAAAGGGAGGACTTCTGCAGTCCATCTGGGCATGCTTTTGAAGGGGCGGGGCTTGCTGTGATAGCAGCAGCACCATCTGCCCCCTACCAGTCTCCAGGCTGAGATCGGGGCAGACGGAGCTCCTTTGGCAGCTCTGCTGTGTTTGTCAGTTTCAGGGCTGGGAGGCTGAGCAGTGCGCTGGCTTGCTCCTTTGCTGCCTGATCGAATTGTAGATAAGGCGTGCTCCTGTAGAGCAGCCTGGACAGACGCTGTAGGGGCTTGTCTCAAGTTCAGCTGCTGCAATCAGGAGTCTGATAAGGCCCTGTGACTGACTGTTTCTCAGTGTTGGACTGGTGGCATTTTGGAAGAGGAGCTCCATTTCATGGCCTGTTATTTCTTCCCTTTCTCCCCTCCTTCCACCCTCCAACTAAGGATTTGAGGGTTCTCAGGGGGGTGGTGTTTTTCTGTGCACCTTTCCCTTTTAGTTTGACGAAGGGGAGGGGGATTTTGTACAGGGCCAAAATTTTGTTTTCTGGGCTGCTTCAGGCTGGGTCGGCCATATTTGCTTCTTGATAAGGACAGCGACCATTTTGGAGGCAGTGGAGCGGAGGCCATTTTGGGGGTCTGTTTCAGTATAAGGCAGCTTCATATAGGCATCCAGTATCAGCTTCCGGTGGTTGTTCTTTGTGAAGGTGTAGGCAGCCATTTTAAGTGGTGCCCGGCAACAGCCATTTTAGAGTGGCAGCCGTTTTAGGTCACTTTCAGTGAATTCAAGGGCAACCATTTTTAGGGGCATTTTGTTAGTTTTTATTTTTATCTCAGTTTGCAAAATGGCTGGGAAGAAAGGGTCTGAGAAGCCTAAAGGCAAGCAGCCGGCACCCAAGGTCCCTAAGGCCCCACCAAAAAGTCCAGCCCCCCTCTCATCTTCTTCTGATGAGGAGGGCGATGAGGGGGTTAATACAGCTATTCTGCAAAGGCTTTTGGCATTGGAAAAGGTGGCGGGCATTCCTTCCTTGCAGAGGTCAGGCTTGGACATGGGAAAAACCTCTAAGGTGGCATTGCAGGCTGATATATTAACTAGGCTGTCCATCTTTGAGGGCAGGTCTGCAGGACATGGCGCTGGAGAAGTCAAGGGCACCGGTGGTGCAGATGGAGGTGCAGCTTTGTTTCCAGTGGATTTCAGAGCAGGGTCAACACTGGTGCTGATTGCATCTAGGGGTAAGGCTGGGGCACTACACAGTCATACATGGGCATGGCTTGGGCATGGGGTCCTTGGGCTCCTGCTTCTCAGGCGGTGCCTGGTGCTGCTGATGGGGCTTCAGGTACCTCTCCCTCCATGGGCACTGGTCCGCAGCAAGGTTGGTCATGGCCAACGGACCAGTTTGGCCCCTATGGACCTTGACCTGCAGCCAGTCAGCAAGGAATGCCATGCCCCTTTTCGGAGGGATGGGGATGTTCCCCTCAGTTCGGTGCTGCATATGGGTCGGTCCCATTTACTGCCATGCCTTTCAGGGACGTAGCGTTACCTTTACCGTAGCGTTTGCTTGCAACAACGGATAAGATCCTAAAGGGTGAGTATGTTGACATTTTCTCCCTCCTCTTCTGTGAGTTGGAGAAGAAAGATAAAGAGGAGTTGGAAGACAAAGAAAAAAGAGAAACTGAAGAAGCGCAAAGTGGACTGGACTTGGGCCAATTGGCTGCCTGTGTTTTTTATATATGCTGGCATGGTTGCACGCACCCAGCTTTGGTGGGCGGCTGTGCTCATCCAGTATATGGATATCATTTATAAGGGGTACACGATGTTTAGTGGGCCCGCCTGGATTCAATATAATGAAGCATTCAGAATGAGGGCCGCTTTGTACCCTTCCCTTCAGTGGGATCACATCCACCAGCAGTTATGGCTTCAGGTCATGTCCCCGGCATGACCAAATTTGGGTGACCACTCTGAGAGTGGTCATTTGGTTACCAGGACATCGGCTTCTTCTTCTTTATCATCTTCTTCCCGCAGTTCTGCGGGGCAGGAGGTTCAACCCCGTTTGCTTTGCTAGGAATTTGGCTCCCAAAGAGTGTCCAGCAGGAAAGCTTGTCAGTTCAAGCATGAATGCCCCATGTGAGGTGGCCTGCACTCTTTTAGTAACTGCCCCAGAGCCCGGCCATGTAAGGGCCAAAAGAGACAAGGTGGGGCTGGAAGTACTTACCAAGCTGGAAAAGGGGCCCAGTCTGATCATGGTGGGACCTCTTGAACGTAGCTGTATAGGTACCCGCGAGGGGTTGATAGGGTTTACTCATTAAATGGTTTCGTGTTTGGTTTTAGAATTCCTTTTCAGGGTTCCCAGGTTGCATTTCGGTCAGGGAACCATAGTTCTGTTAAAGGTTTAGAGCATGTAGTTAAGGATAAGATTGCCAAGGAGTTAGTAGAGGGCAGGATTTTGGGCCCATTTCTTAATCCTCCAGTGCCTAACCTTAGGGTTTCCCCCTGGGAGTGGTGCCAAAGAAGGTGCCTGGTGAATTTCGTTTGATTCACCACCTTTCCTACCCCAAGGGTGCATCAGTTAACGATGGGATTCCTGAGCATTTATGTTAGGTATACCAACTTTGATCAGGCCATGGGTGTTGTACGACACTGCGGAAAGGGGGCAGAGATGGCTAAATGCAATATTAAGTCTGTGTTTCGCCTTCTACTTGTTCATCCAGTTGATTTTGAGCTTTTAGGATTTTCCTTTGAGGGGCAATTTTACATGGACAGAGCTTTGCCAATGGGCTGTTCTGTCTCATGTGCAGCTTTTGAGTGTTTCAGCACATTCCTGGAATGGGCTGTTCAAGAAAAAGTTGGATCTCAGGATGTTGTTCATTATTTGGATGACTACCTCTTTGTGGGTCCTGCAGGGACTGGGCGTTGTGCACGGCTGCTTTCTGGCTTCATTGAGCTGGCTGCAGAACTGGGGGTTCCGTTGGCGCAGGAAAAAATGAAAGGTCTAGCACAAAAACTTATTTTTTTTTAAGGATTGAGCTGGATACCCTGGCGCAATGGTCCAGAATTCCTATTCAAAAAGTGGAAGATTTGAGGAATAGGATTAATTCCTTCTTTCTTAAGAAAAAGGCCACATTGCTTGAACTCCAACAGCTGGTTGGGCATCTTAACATTGCTTGCAAAGTGGTTGCTCCTGGACGAGCTTTTCTTCATAGGCTATGTGATGCTATGGCAGGCCTCCACCTGCTCCAACATAGAACACGGGTTAACAGCAGCGTGAGGGAGGATTTAAGGGTATGGCAAGAATTTGTGGAGTCCTTTAATGGGATTTCTTTTTGGAGAGACAACATGAGGCTTGAGATGGAGCTTCAGGTCATGTCTGATGCTTCTGGGTCTTTAGGTTTTGGGGTTTATTTTCATGGACATTGGTGCATGGACGCATGGCCAGAGTCATGGACTCAGGAAGGTTTGAACCCAGATTTAACATTTCTCAAGTTTTTTTCCCCCATTCTTGTTGTAGTTTGGCTGTGGGGAAATTATACGGCCAATCACACAATTCATTTTTGGTGTGATAATATGGCAGTTGTCCATGTCATCAATACCCTTTCATCCAAATCTCAAAGGGTTATGAAATTGGTGAGGACCTTCACACTGCACTGTCTGTGGCTTAACATACTGTTTTTAGCCAAGCATGTTTCTGGGGTAGATAATGGGGTAGCTGATGCACTCTCTCATAAACAGATGGAGAGGTTTCATCAGCTGGCCCCAGATGTCGATCGAGAGCCGACACCAATACCCCAGGAGCTATGGCTGATTGGAGATCCAAGGCCTGCAGAGCAATAGGCCTAGCCATTGTGCCTAGCACCAGGAAGTCTTACGGACGTGCTGTGCGGCAGTTTGAGGACTTTAGGGCTGAGGTAGGGTATCGCATTGTTTGGCTCCTCCCAGTGGAGCAATTGCTCCACTACTGTGTTTCTCTAAAAGGTACGGGATTAGCCATGCGATCCATTATGGGATGCCTATCTGCTCTGGCTTTTGCTAACAAGGCATTGGGATACAAGGAGGAAACAGCAGACTTTTGACTTCGAAAGATGCTGGAGGGATGGGCCAGAGAGGCTGGGACTAATCTCAATACTAGGAAGCCTATTTCCCCTCTGATTCTTAAGGGTTTGAAGGGGGTTTGGGGCACAGTGTGTGCATCTTATTTTGAGGCCGCACTGTTCCATGCTGCTTCCTTGGTTGCCTTTTTTGGGGACCTTAGAGTTAGTGAGTTAGTGGTGGTCTCCAGAAATGATGTTTCTGGTAATGCTTTGTTGCTATAGGACCTGAGTTTAGTTGAGGGTAAGGTGGTCATTATTGTTCGACACTCTAAGACTGACCAGCGTCGCAAAGGGACCTTGTTGGGGCTAGGCATGTGCTCTGAGCTTGAGTTGTGTCCGGTTTCCACTTTGGCTGCTTATTTGGCAGTTCAGAGGACCAATGATGGGTTTTTGTTTTGTCACCTTAATGGCAGCCCACTGGCAAAGCATCAGTTTTGAGCTGTGACTTCCCAGGCTTTAGATAAGCTGGGGTTGTCTGGGGTGCAGTTTGGTATCCACTCCTTTAGAATTGGGGCAGGCTCTACAGCTGCTGCCCTGGGGATATCCTTCTTCCTCCATTCAGCGCTTGGGCTGTTGGCGGTCATCGGCCTATAAATCTTATGTTTGTCCCCTGCTAAGTTCCTAGCTTCGTTGTTTGTAATTGAGATGTTATGGTTCTTGTTTCTAGTTTGACTGGGTTTTTCTTTTAGATGCTGTTGTTCCTGGCCAGAGGAGCCGAGTTCTCATCTGTGGACACAGCTATGTGTTTTGGGCCACACATCAGGCTTGGTGAACTTCGATAGGATCTCAGCTGGGACTCAGCCAATGTGTTACTGTCGAATGGCAGGGCCGCTGGGGGCTTCAGTGGCCTAGCCTGCTGCCATTGTTATTTCATGGGAATGCAGGCCCTCCTCCTGAGATTTTAATCATCCACCTGGGAGGGAATGATCTAGAGCTAGTAAAATGCAAGGCTTTGGTCTTGCAGGCCCATGAGGATTTGTGGCACATTAGGGAGAGATGGCCCGGGACCACTATAATTTGGTCAGCCATGATCCCCCGCCTTGCTCGGCATAGTGCTTGGTATAGAGAGGGTCCATTATAAAGCTAACAAAGAAATTAGGAAGGCATTGGAAGGGGGTTGGGCCACTTTCCGACCCACCCAGATATTTCTATGAATTTTTCTGATCTCTACAGAGGGGTTGGGGTGCATCTCTCTGAAAAAGGTAACATGCTTTTCTTGAGAGATCTCTGGCAAGGGCTGCGGGTGGCCTTGGGCCTCCTGGTGGGTGCTAAGCCCTAAGTAGAGACTTGGCCTTAGTAATAGCAGGTTGTTAATGGGTTTATGTGGCTAGGGGAGGACCAGAAAGCATCCCCCTTTTGGGGAGTTAGGGGTCTGGCAGGATCAACCTTAGGGTATGATGACCTGGGGTGTGAGAATGCAGACCATCCTGGAGGCTCGACTAGAGGGTGCCCTCCATTGAGATGTGTGTCTGGCGGTCGGGTTCTCTGGGGCTTGCCTCCTTGCTGAGCCGGCCTGGTGGGAGCTGTGCCACACGGCTCCGGTTGGGGGGCTGGATCTCTCGCCCACTAATGGCAGGGGAGCAGTCTGTTGAGACCCCTGGCCCTGACCAGGCTGCAGTTCTTGTTGCCCTTGCCGTTTATTATTATACTTAATAAAGTGGCTCTTAGTTATACCAATACCTTGTGTCCGACTCTTCATTCCAACTTGGGGGGCAAAAACAGGTTGCTCAGCTTTGTGAATCTTGATTTCAGATTTGTGTCAATTCATCTTTTGGTATACCCAGGCCACAAGGGCACTGGGCTTAGATGCTGGGCAGTATCATAGAATAGAATCATAGAATCATAGAGTTGGAAGGGACCTCCAGGGTCATAAAGTCTAACCCCCTGCACAATGCAAGAAACTCACAAACACCTCCCCCTAAATTCACAGGATCTTCATTGCTGTCAAATGGCCATCTAGCCTCTGTTTAAAAACCTCCAAGGAAGGAGAGCTCACCATGTCCTGAGAAAGCCTGTTCCACTGAAGAATTGCTTTAACTGTCAGGAAGTTCTTCCTAATGAAGATTGCCCCCATCCCACCATTCAGCTCCATTATACCTTAAGGGCCATTGAAGTCAATTGCAAAAGGGTATAATGTATGAAGACTGGGGAGGAAGGGGTTTGAAGGAGAGGCACCAAACTCTTTTGATTTAATTTCAACCCGTTGGTTCTAGTCCCACCTTCTGGGGCCACAGAAAACAATTCCACACCATCCTCTATATGACAGTCCTTCAAGTACTTGAAGATGGTGATCATATCACTTCTCAACCACCTCCTCTCCAGGCTAAACATCCCCAGCTCCTTCAACCTTTCCTCATAGGACTTGGTCTCCAGACCCCTCACCATCTTAGTTGCCCTTCTCTGGACCCGTTCCAACTTGGCTATATCCTTCTTAAAATGTGATGCCCAAAACTGAACACAATACTCCAGGTGGGGTCTTACCAGAGCAGAGTAAAGTAATACCATCCCATCACATGATCTAGACACTATACTTCTGTTGATACAGCCCAAAATTGTATTTCCCTTTTTAATCACTGCATCACACTGTTGATTCATGTTCAGCGTATTATCCACTAAGACCCCTAGATCCTTTTTGCACATACTATTGCTAAGACAAGTCTCTCCTATCCTATAACTATGCATGGGATTTTTCCTACCGAATTGCAGAACTTTACATTTATCCGTTAAAATTCATTTTATTGATTTTAGCCCAGTTTTCCAGCCTGTCAAGGTCATCCTGTATCCTGTTTCTTTCTACTGTATTTGCAACCCCTCCCAATAGAGTATCATCTGCAAATTTAATAAGCATTCCCTCTATTCCTTCATCCAAATCATTTATAAAGATGTTGAACAAAACAGGTCCCAGGACAGATCCTTCAGGCAGTCCACGTCACTCCTCTCCAAAAGGATGAGGAAGCATTCACAAGCAATCTTTGGGTGCGATCTGTCAACCAGTTACAGATCCACCTAATGGTAACAGGATCCAAATCACATTTTACCAACTTGTCAACAAGGATAGTATGTGGAACCTTATCAAAAGCCTTACTGAAATCAAGATCAGTAGTTGGTAGAGTTGTTCCACTGAGCTGGTCACTATTAGGTTGGCACAGGGCTCTACTGCTTAGCACCAGTGTACTCAATGTGCTGTTTCTGTGCAGAAAGCATCGCCCTAGGTTTGTAATTCAGAGGGATTCTCAGATTGAAGGTCCTGTGTTTGTGGCACTGGCACTGCCACAGTGGTACTTGTTCTGGTTAGGCACATAGCATTGTTAAGCTACTTGCAAACAAGCATCCTCACCACAGTTGACTTTCCACAGCAGAGATTCTCTAGGACAATCTGATTACTGCCTATGTTTGCAAATTTTTCCCATCGTAGGAAACAATGAGGAAGGGGGCAAGCACTTTGGGGTCCTAAAAAATGGGTACCCCTGGTCCAATCTTTTTGAAACTTGGGGGTTCTCTGGGGGAGAAGCTCCTGCAGCCATGCTGCAGCTTTGGTGCCTCTCCCTCAAACCCCTTTTCCCCCAGTCCCCATACATTGTACCCTTTTGCAAATGACTTCAATGGCTTTTAGGGTATAATGGAGCTGAATAGTCACCAAATTATAATAGTCACCAAGGTATAATGGTGGGATGGGGGCAATCTCTTTCAGTGCCCCTAGAATTGAACCCCTTGGTCCAACCTTTTTGAAAGTTGGGGGTTCTGTGTGGGAGATGCTCCTGCAGCTGCCCAGCAAATTTGGTGCCTCTTCCTCAAACCCTTTCCCTCAGCCACCATTCATTATACCTTATTTTGCCATTGACTTCAATGGCCCATAGAGTATAATGGAGCTGAATAGTCACCAAATTTTGGTGGCTTTTCAGGACTGCAATATTTGGCAGCTGGATCAGATCAGAGAATCTGATTCAGCTATATAGCACTGAATACAGGCAAATCAGCTGTTTTTCAGGATTATATTTGGTTTGGCCAAAGTGAATGCACAACCCTACTAACCACGTCTGTTCTGTACTTTTCACATCATTTGATCAGGCCATGAGTGTAGTTCATAGGTGTAGGGTGATGGCTGAGATGGCTAAATGCAACATTAAATTGGTATATTGCCTGTTGCCAGTTCACTCAAATGACTTTGAGCTCCTGGGGTTTACCTTTGATGGCCAGTTCAATATGGACTAAGCCCTGCCCATGAGGTGTTCTGTGACCTGAGTGACTTTTGAGCACTTCAGCTCATTCCTAGAATGGGCTCTACAGTGTAAAGCCAGCCTAGCTGACATGGTTTCCTATCTTGAGAATTTTCTTTTTGTGGGACCTGGTGATTTGGGTCATTGTGCCCATTCATTACAGTGTTTTACTGAGCTAGTAGAAGATCTGGGAGTTCCCCCAGCCCATGAAAAGACAGAGGGCCCTTCACCTCTTCTGACCTTTTTGGGCACTGAACTTGATACAATCTGGCAGACATATAAGTTACTTCAAGCAAAGTTAGTGGAGTTGTGGTTTCATTTAGGCACCTTTGGGTCTAAAAGAAAGGTCGCCTTGTTGGACCAGCAACAGTTAGTAGGATATTTAAACTTTGCTTTCTTTTGCTGTTTGTGGAATACTATGGCTGAGTTGTGCAGCCCACATTGCAGGCTTCAAATTAACAGGGGTTGCAGGAGGATTTACAGGTTTGGGAGACCTTCTTACAATCATTTCATGGGGTGTCCTTCTGGCATGAGTATCTGAGAGTGGAGACTAAGTTGCAGGTTAACTGGATGCAACTGCCTCCATTGGATTTGGGGTTTATTTCCATGGACATTGGTGCACTGAAGAATGGTCCAATGATTGGATCTTAGGGAATGTTTGCCAGACTTCACATTCTTGGAATCTCCCCCTTCCCCCCATTTTAGTATCACTGTGGGTTTGGGATAAGTAGATGGCCAACAGCATGGGTTAGCAGGGTCTGACTCATCCAATTTGTCAGGCCTCCTCTACACCTGCCCCTCAGCATTCTGCACATGTGGCACCCCCTACATAAGCACTGATATTTTCTCTTGCCTGGGCTGCTGAACATAGCACACTTAGCCTGACCAGTTACTCCATTCACACACTTATATAAGCAGGAACGTCTGATGAGCCAGACAGTGGCTTTCCACAGATATCTTCCCTGGGTTTCATGAAAGTGGGAAGCCACTTGAGTGGGCTCAAGGAGATGGAGCCAAAGAGATTCTGCCTGCCACACATCTTTCCAGCAGCCTAGGCAGCAGACACAGAAGGCCAATGTGCTCTGGCAGGAAGAGGGGGAGGAGGCATCAAGCAGTGCATCCCAGCCTGGCACCTCAGACAAGGGCAGCAGGCAACGCCTAAAGAAGCTGGATGCACAAACCTCAGTGGTGAATCAGGAAATATTCCTGTCCCTCCACAGCTTTTTACTAACAGAAATCAAGGCTGACATTTTTTATGCTGTTACCTAGCAATGGCCACTAAGGAGATCCATTTCTTAAAGCTACAAGTAATCTTTTTATCATTTGGGGTTTTAACTACTTACTTTAACTACTTAAAACTACTTTTAACTACTTCTGTTCAGATTTCAGATTTTTTTTCTGCAAACCTGGGCTTTTCCTAGGTTTGTAGAAATACAGAAGAACAGTCTGAAGACAACCTGGATGCACCCACGGTCCAAGCATTGGCACCTTATCGACTACATTCTGGTGCGCCAGAGAGACCTTCGAGATGTCTTACACACCCGAGTAATGCCCAGTGCAGAATGTCATACGGATCATCGTCTTGTACGCTGCAATCTCCGTCTTCACTTTAAACCCACACCCAGGAGAGGAGGTATCCCTCGGAGGAAGTTTCAGGTTGGCAGCCTTCAGTCAGCCGAAGTTAAAGCTGCCTTCCAGGCAAAACTCCAGTCAAGAATTGAGGACCTCAGTGGCCCCACAGACCCTTCTCCAGAAGCACTCTGGGAACACCTAAAAACTACCGTCCTGCAGATCTCTGAAGAAGTCCTCGGGTTCTCCACAAGGAAGAACAAGGACTGGTTTGATGAGAACAATCAAGAGATCCAAGAATTACTGGCAAAAAAGAGATCTGCCTACCAAGCACATCTTGCTCAGCCCTCCTGTCCTGGGAAAAAAGCAACCTTTCGCGCTGCATGTAGCAACCTCCAGCGCAAGCTTCGAGACATTCAGAACGAGTGGTGGACCAAGCTTGCAGAGAGAACCCAGCTGTGTGCAGACACTGGTGATTTAAGAGGGTTCTACGAAGCCCTGAAGGCAGTATATGGTCCATCCTATCAGGCTCAGAGTCCCTTGCATAGTGCAGACGGCCAAGTGCTCCTCACAGACAAGGCATCCATACTGAACCGGTGGTCAGAGTATTTTCAGGTTCTCTTCAGTGCCAACCGCGTAGTTCAAGATTCAGCAATCCACCTCACCCCACTTCAACCGGTGAAAACAGAGTTGGATGAGATCCCCACCCTAGAAGAGACTGTTAAAGCCATCAAGCAACTGAAAAGTGGCAAGGCAGCAGGAGTTGATGGAATTCCACCAGAGATCTGGAAGCATGGGGGCACAGTACTACATAGCTCACTTCACAAAGTACTTGTCACCTGCTGGGAACAAGGCAAATTACCACAGGACTTTCGCGATGCAATCATCATCACCCTATACAAGAACAAAGGGGAAAAGTCAGACTACTCCAACTACCGGGGGATAACCCTGCTCTCCATTGCAGGCAAAATCCTTGCCAGAATACTCCTGAACAGACTGGTGCCCACCATTGCAGAAGAACTCCTCCCAGAGAGCCAGTGCGGCTTCAGAGCTAACAGGAGCACCACCGACATGGTATTTGTTCTCAGGCAGCTCCAAGAGAAATGCAGGGAACAGAACAAGGCTCTGTATGTGACTTTTGTCGACCTTACCAAAGCTTTCGATACCGTTAGCAGGAAAGGCCTGTGGCAAATCTTGGAACGTTTAGGATGTCCCCCAAGGTTCCTCAGAATGATCATCCAGCTACACGAAGACCAGCGAGGCCAAGTCAGACACTGCAACGACCTCTCGGAGCCCTTCCCAATAGGCACAGGTGTAAAGCAAGGCTGCGTTCTCGCGCCAACTCTCTTTACGATCTTCTTTAGCATGATGCTTCAAAGAGCCGCAGTAGATCTAGATGAGGACGATGGTGTCTACATCCGCTATCGCACCGATGGCAGCCTGTTCAACCTGAGGCGACTAAAGGCACACTCCAAGACAATGGAAAAACTCATCCGAGAGCTACTGTTTGCTGATGATGCTGCACTCGTCTCCCACTCGGTATCAGCTCTGCAGCATATGACGTCCTGCTTTGCAGAGGCTGCCAAGCTATTCGGCCTAGAAGTTAGTCTGAAGAAGACAGAAGTTCTCCACCAGCCTGCACCCCAGGAAGATTATCACCCTCCCTGCATCACTGTGGGTGAATCAGTTCTGAAGACAGTCCAGCAGTTCAGCTACCTGGGGTGCATCATCTCCTCAGATGCCAAGATCGACAAGGAGATTGACAACAGGCTGGCAAAGGCAAACCGTGCATTTGGCCGACTGCACAAAAGAGTGTGGAGCAACAAGCATCTGAAAAAAGGCACAAAGATCAATGTTTACAAAGCGGTTGTGTTGACAACCCTCATCTATGGCTCCGAATCGTGGGTTTTATACCGTCATCACCTGCGACTCCTTGAGCGCTTTCATCAGCGCTGCCTTCGCACCATCCTCAACATCCACTGGAGTGACTTTGTGACCAACACTGAAGTCCTCAAGCGGGCAGAGGTTACCAGCATCGAGGCACTGCTGTTGAAGACGCAGCTGCGCTGGGCAGGGCATATTTCTAGGATGGAAAACCACCGCCTTCCCAAGATTGCTATGTATGGCGAACTCTCCACCGGCCATCGAAATTGAGGGGCACCAAAGAAGAGGTACAAGGACTCCTTGAAGAAATCCCTTAGCACCTGTCACATCAACCATCACCAGTGGTCTGACCTAGCCTCAGATCGCAAAGCATGGAGGCACACCATCCACCAGGCTGTCTCTTCCTTTGAGAACACACGCATAGCTGGTCTTGAGGACAAAAGGAGATTGAGGAAGAATCGCACTGCTACAGGACCAACCCTAAATCAGACTTTTCCCTGCAGCTGCTGTGGCCGGACCTGCCTGTCCCACATTGGTCTTGTCAGCCACCAGCGAGCCTGCAGCAAACGTGGACTATTGCACCCTTCTTAAATCTTCGTTCGCGAAGCCAAGCCGATATATATATATATATATATATATATATATATATATATATATATATATATATATATATATATATATATATATATATATATATATATTGTCTGTTCATGGCTCCAATCTCCAGATTTATGTATACACCCAGGGGGGCATGTTGAGAATTACAGATATTGATGGGAACTGAACTCTGTGGATTAATCAATGCATGTGTTTACTCTCACTGACAGCATTAAACTTTTGCTTCAGCTCAGAAGACTGATTCAAGTACAGTGATATTATCTTTGAACAAGAAATCTGGTTCATTAAAAAAAATTCTGTCCGTGAAGGGATGGTAAAGACAATATTGAAAATTCAGCTTAAGACCATCATTTTCACCTTAGTATTAAAATCTAACTCATCATCACTTTTTCATACCAATTTGCTAGCTCCTCTGAACCAAGTTTCTGTCAGTGCAGTTCACCATAGAAAATATGATTATAAAAAATCTGTCACAGCATTTCAGTCTCTAGCTTTGTAGAGCAAGATGCTAATGAACACTGTAGATTCATTAAAGGGTCTGGCCTAATTCATTATTCAACTGATTTAGTGGTTTGGTTTAGAAACAAGTAGATGATTTTATATTATTCTAGTTGTGGGGTTCTTGTGTTCTGTAATACTAGCAGTAATGTTGTTTTATGTGGGATACTTCCATTTTAAAGAGCTTGTAATTCAGTTCATTTGTCCATAAAGACTCATATTCCTTAAATGTCACTGTATTTTTTCACCAGCATATGTTGAGCACAGTAAAGCCTTGCAATACACATACAAACTATCAACTTGTCAAGGCGCTCTCTCATAACTGGTATTATTAGTAAAATTATTTCTGGGTGGGCTCCACATGTGCAGGTCTCACTCATTAAAGGTACAAGATCAAATGGAGCAATGTAGTTTGAACTGAGCATTCATGATATGGATGCTGGGAAAGCTGCATGGCAATAGTAGCAGTGACTGTTGGCCACCTCTGTTTACCACTTATCTTACATAGATGGTCTCTTAGAAAAATAAATAGTAAGTCTTGTTCTGCATGAATGGGGAGGTAATAGCATCATTCCACTCACAGCTGTTAAACATGTTCATTTGGCACTATCCAGTGTTAGAGACTGTTCAAAATAGATGTCAAGTTAGAACAGACTCAGCTGAGAGCAGCGTGAACGAAGGCAAATTATATAAGAAAATCTGAAGAAATAGTGACTGTTTATCCTAGAAACCAAGACTTTCCAAGCCACAATAGTCCTAGACAGGGCTTTTTTTGTAGCAGGAACTCCTTTGAATATTAGGCCACATACCCCTGATGTAGCCAATCCTGGGGCTTACAGTAGGCTCTGTACTAAAATGCAAAGGAGCTCCTGCTAAAAAGAAAAAGGCCTGGTCCTAGACAAAGTACCTGGTCCTAGGTACTCTTCATCAAATCCAGATCCAAAATCAAAAGAAAGTAAAGCATATGACTTTCCCTAGTTCCATGAGTCCCCAGGGGTTAACAGTGCCCCTTGAATAGGTGAAAGCTAACAAATGGAAACTTAATTCTGAAAAGAAATGGAAGTGCCACTGGTGGGACAAAGGTTTGACTCTAGAGTTGGGATATTTCCTGTTCTGGATCAGGTCCCATGGCCGGCTTTCTTTCTTTCTTTCTTTCTTTCTTTCTTTCTTTCTTTCTTTCTTTCTTTCTTTCTTTCTTTCTTTCTTTCTTTCTTTCTTTCTTTCTTTCTTTCTTTCTTTCTTTCTTTCTTCCTTCCTTCCTTCCTTCCTTCCTTCCTTCCTTCCTTTTTTTGTCAGGGGCATTTAAATTTATTAGGCACCATTCAATTTAAGGTAATTAAAGTTGATTAAATTAGAGTTAATTAATTTAAATGTTTTAAAGCAGTGAAAACATCACTCACTCTCACCAGCAGACAGATTCAGGTGGGTAGCAGTGTTGGATCAAAGTTAGAGTCCAATGGCAGCTTTAAGACCAACAACGTTTTATTCAAAATATGCCTCTACATAGCAGAGCAGATCACTAGAAGGGGAGAGGGACTTAGACTCTTAGAATAGAGAAAATGATTATATGCCTCCATCCTGAATTCCCCTCCGCCCTCCAGCAATGGAACCCTCTCCAGCAGTATTGTCACAACAATAACAATACTAAAGTTTGAGTCTAGTCACTGGCACTTTTAAAACCAACAAATTTTAATTCAAGGTATAAGGTTTCAAGCAAATACCACTAACAAGATTGTAAGGCAGGCATTTAAGCTTCATGTTTACACAAACACACACACCCAAACAGTGAAACCGTTATTCAGACTCACTCACCAGCAGAGCAGAACTGGAGGACTCAGTCTCAAAGGAGGATGGTGAGAAACAGGAATAAATAAACAGAGCTCTCTGATGACATGGGGCTGTCAGTCAGCTGGCTACACTCAATCCCTGCATGGTTTGGTGCAAGCATACCTGTCCAGAATTATCACCTTCTCCTATGAACCTAACCCATCCCCTCAGGTTATCTTCTGAGGCTGTGTTTCAGGTTGCCCTGCCATCTTAGGCTAGATGGATACAACCTAAATAAATAAATAAATAAATAAATAAACTTTTATTTATACCCCACCCTCCTCGCCAGGGCAGGCTCAGGGCGGCTAACAAGAAACGGTAAACCATGATACAAATAAACAAAATACAATAGTTAATAATTTAAACAGTAAAACCAATAAAACAGTATAACACTATAGTACAATCAAAATATGTGCAAGATGGCTCGATGTTATTGATATTATCAGGAGTTCCGTCTTAAAAAGCTAATTGGAAGAGGGCGGTTTTGCAGGCCCTATGGAACTGGTTAAGATCCCGTAGGGCCCACATCTCTTCCGGCAGTTGATTCCACCATTGGGGAGCCTTTGTAGAGAACGCCTGTTCTCTGGTAGTTTTTGATTTGGTTTCTTTTGGCCCAGGGATTTCCAATAGGTTTTTTGAGCTTGATCGCAGTGCTCTCTGGGGAACATATGGAGAGAGGCGGTCCCTAAGGTAGACAGGTCCTCGACCATACAGGGCTTTAAAGGTAATAACCAGCACCTTGTAACGAACCCGGTAAACAATTGGCAGCCAGTGCAACTCCCGCAGCCCAGACTGCACATGTTCCCACCGAGGCAGTCCCAATAGCAGTCTGGCTGCTGCATTTTGCACTAGCTGCAGTTTCCGGGTTTGGTACAGGGGCAGTCCCATGTAGAGGGCATTACAGTAGTCTAACCTCGAGGTGACCATAGCGTGGATCACTGTTGCCAGATCGCCGCGCTAACTGCCTCGCCCGTCTAAGATGAAAAAAGGCGGACTTGGCAGTAGCTGCTATCTGGGCCTCCATTGTCAGGGAAGGCTCCAGTAGAACTCCCAAGCTCTTAACTCTGTGCACTGCTACCAGTTGCGCTCCATCAAAAACTGGGAGGGAGACCCCATTCCCTAAACCGCCGCGACCCAGGCAAAGGATCTCTGTCTTCGCTGGATTCAATTTCAGCCCACTCAGCTAAATCCAGTCTGCCACGGCTTGCAACGCCCGGTTCAGATTTTCCGGGGCATCGTCAGTCCGGTCACCCATCAGTAGATAGAGCTGGGTGTCATCAGCATACTGATGACAACCCAGCCCATATCTCCGGGCAATCTGGGCAAGGGGGTGCATAAAGATGTTAACATCGGAGAGAGAACTGCTCCCTGTGGCACCCCAGAATTAAGTGAGTGTCTCTGGGATAGCTCTCCTCCAATTGCCACCCTTTGTCCCCGACCCTCAAGGAAAGAGTGTGGAGAAACACCATTTTAGTCAGTGGTGGTGCTTCATTTGGCAGGGATCAGTAAATCCCTCAGCCAGCTTTGTAGCCTTCCCCTCACTCCCCCCCCTCCCTTCCAGAGCCAAACCAACAACGCTAGGGGGAAAATCTCCTAGAGAGGCAGGAAGTGCTGTTGTTCCTTGCATGTGTTAGGCAGGAAGAGAAGGCAGATGTGAACTGGGGCTCGAGCGAGCATGTGGTGAACATGGAGGCTCCTGCCTGGGGGGGGCCCAGGCAGGCAGACCAAGTAAGTAATTCTCAAGACAGGACAAGTTTGGACCAGGGACAGTAGAAAGCGTTTATAAACACCTTTCCTTTGTCATGCTGTTTGCTGTGCTGTGCTGTGCTGTGCTACTTTTTTAAATGCAACTGTTTTTGGTTTGTTTTTTCTTTTCCTATCTGTTTCTCTTTTTAATAAATATGTTTTTTCTGTTTAAAATGCTGGCAGTCAAACTCTGTACCACATAGATCCCCAAACCGCTTTAGACCACGCTGTTTTTGAGAAGGGGGCCCCGGGGAAGGGGGAAGGCATGCAGTTGGATACGGTGCCAATCCTCCAGGGGTGCCCCAAAGAAGCGCTGAGGTCTCTGTGAAACCCAAGTGCAGGGTGGCAGAGGACCTGGAGGCCCTGGCCTCACAGCGGGAGAGGGGGATTGGGAGTCCTGTTCCTCTCAATCTGAACCCCGGGACTGAGCAGGTGGTGGCAGCGCGCCCAAGGGGCAGGAGGAGAAATAGCTCCCTCAAGGAGTTGGCGACTCAATAGGGAGCTGACGGGACCGGATCTGAAGGCAGAATCGGGCCGGTTCCGCCACAAAGAGGAAAGCCACTGTAAAGCTAACCCCTGAATCCCTGCGTCAGCGAGGCGGCAGGCCAGCAGCCGGTGATCGACCATATCGAACGCAGCCGATAGATCTAACAGCAGCAAAACCGCCTCGCCGCCTTGATCCAGATGTCTCCAGAGATCATCCATGAGAGTGACCAAGACTATCTCCATCCCGTGTCCCGGGTGGAAGCCAGACTGGAATGGATCTAAGGTGGAAGCGTCCTTCAGAAAACCCTGCAGCTGCAGCGCAACAGCCCTCTCACTGACTTTGCCCAAAAAGGGCAAATTTGAGACCGGCCGGTAGTGTGCCAATTCAGTCGGGTCTGACGTAACCTTTTTTAAGAGAAAGAACCTTTTCAATCATGGTACCCAAAATTCCATCCCCTTCCCTGTGAGAATCATCTGTCTCCCTCTATCATTGTCTTCCACAAGCTGCTGAAGTCTTTTGTTTGGCATGCCACTATTAACTGTTATTGGACATCCTCCTCGGTTTTGGTGTTGTCATATGTGTTTATATGTTGTATTGAGTTGTTTAGATATTTCCTGTATTATCTGATTTATTCTTAAGCACTGTTTGAAGATCATAAATGTTTTTTATATTTGCTGCCTTGTAGACCCTGTTTGGGTGGAAAGGAGGCATAAAAATGTTTTAAACAAGCTAACTCTCAAAGGATATACTTTTTTGTTGTATCTAATGATAATTTGAGGGGGAATCACTGGAGCAACATAAAAGTAGACTGTAGATAGGTCTCTGTAAAAATTATAACAACAGTTCTATATTGAATGAAAAAGGTCAGTGTGTGTGTTGTTGCTCTTAGGACAGAAGGTCAGATTAGGTGACCCACTGAAACTGGAATCCTATGCACATTTTCTTATATGTTCTATAGAACACAGGGGGGGGGGGCTCCTCTATATAAATATTTTATTTTATTCATTGATAGTCAGCCTTTCTCATGGAGACTCAAAGCTGATATTAAAGTTAGAAGAAATTAAACCAAACAGCAGGGACCTCCATTTTACGAGGTAGTAGGAAAGAACTGGAAAATGGTGCAAACAAAAATGTGGGGGGGAATACTGTCTAGGCATTGCATAAAAGAGGAGGAGGTGATTGGATTTTTTATCCTGCTCTTCACTTGGAGTCTCAGGACATCTTCCCCTCCTCTCAACAGACACCCTGTGAGGTAGGTGGGGCTGAGAAAGCTCTCCAAGAACTACTCTTGATCAGAACAGCTCTGAGAGAGTTGTGACTGACCCAAGGTCACTCCAACAGTTGCATGTGGAGGAGTAGGGAATCAAATCTGATTCTCCCAGATACCAGTCTGCACATTTAACCACTACAACAAACTAATGCAGAAAATGAGTTGCAATGGTAGAATACAATGCAGTAAAAGGAAAGTGATACACACAATAAATCTATATAGTATTAGAGATGTGTGGCCCTCATTACAGAAATCTAAATCTGTGGATCAGGGCCACATGGATGCTATACAGATTTTCAGCAAACTTGGGAATGCCCAAAGTTTGCAGAAAAAAATGAGATGTTGCCAAACATGCATGGGGGGTTAAAGCAGAGTAGCATTCTCTGTGCAAGTACAGTGGAAGGAATGAGATCCCTCACACACGTCCTTGTGGGTTCCCCCTTGTAATAAATAATAAAAACAACAACAAAGGAGCACAACTTGTGCTTACATTCATATGAAGGTAATTGACTGAGGCCACCAATATCATCTCCGTCTTGCAACCTGAAATGGGTTTATGGCATATGAGTTCTCTAGAAAGGCGTGGCGTTGTTCTGCTATTATTCTTTGTGTCATCTTGTCCTGGAAGGTCCAATTTGAGATTAGGCAATAATTTTTCTCTAATGAAGGTTGTTGGGTGTGTTTTCTTTACCATCAAGTCACAGCCCACTTATGGCAACCCTGTAGGGTTTTCAAGGCAAGAGACTTCATAGGTAGTTTTCCACTGCCTGGTTTTCAAAACAACTCTGGTATTCCTTGGTGGTCTTTCATCCAAATACTGACCAGGGCCATTTCTGCATAGCTTCCAAGATCTGACAAGATCAGGCTAGCTTGGACTATCCAATTTCGTTTTTGAAATAGTGGGCTGGATATATGCATAAAGTGCTCATCTCTTCAGCTCTATGAGTCCATTTCACACAATCTGTTTTTTGGCTTTTATATCCAAGGCAACATTTTTTCTCAGCACAGATGGAAAACTTAAGTGGTGAAACATTCATTCCATGCTTTCATATAAATTCAGCTTATTAGGTTCAGTTAACATGCTATCACCTAAGAAGTTGCAGAACTGTTAGAAGTGGTGCTCTAAATTTGGATCTGGAACTGCGACACAGCTTTGAAATTATTGATTCAGCTTCTCTACATTCTATATGGGAAAACATTAAAAAAAACCCTTTCCATAGGTGACAATACGATGAAAATGTGGTCATGTGAACTGACATACAATCAATGCATTTTCTTCTTGATAAATTATTGAGGGAGGCTACAAAGGAGAATTTTTAATCATTCCTTCAAGAATAGAAGTGTTTTGTAGGAAGTCTGTTGGCATAAAGGGAAATGGTGAAGACAGTCAGTGGGGGGAATTGGCAGCAATTATAGTGGGAAGTATGAATAAGTTTTGAGAAAGTTTAAAATTATTCCAGAACTGGAGACAAAAAAATCCTCCCCCAGTATTCCAAACAATGAACATATATACTATATAAAACTTTGTTTGGTATTTAAATGACCAGGTATTATAGTTTTCACCTTACAAACACCCATACAATTATGAAATTCTACAATCTTTTGTGCCATAGTAGCCAGTAGTATTGCTTATACATCTTTTTTTATTACTATAAAAGTCTTTTAATAAAACCAAATTAAAACAATTAAACACTGAACAAAGTTATTGCCCCCCCAGTCGGAATAAAGAGGCTGACACAAAGTATTGGGAAACGGGCCACTTTATTTAATTAACACAACTAACAGGGCAAGGGCAACCTGCAGTGGAACAAGCCCTGGGGTCTTCCTCAGACCCCGCCAAGTCCCACGAAGGGCGAGTCACCCTGCCCCCAGCACGAGCCATAAGTTTCGCCGGCCAGGCGAAAACCCTCCCCTAAACTTTCGCCCCGATACCCAGAAGGGGGCGGATTTAGGAGGAAGCATGACTACAATCCGCATTCTACAGTACTGAGCCATAAAGCCCATCTGCCGCTCCTGCGTATCAACTGCACTAACATGTGCAGATGCCTGGGTGCTCACCTGCAAGGTATAAACCGGGTCTCAGGCAACCAGCCAGACCCTCACGATAGGATGGCAGACCAGATTAGTCGGACTCCAGGCCACCCCCACATGATGGCCCGGAGCTCCGCCAAGGGAATGATAAAGAAGGAAGGTACCCAGACCATCCGCCAAGGCCACCACAGGGCCAGATAAGCCTGCCGTCTGGCCTGCCGACCCAGGACGGGTCCCAAGCAGCCAGCAAGACCCGTACAATAGAATGGCAGCAAGATTAGATGGACTCCAGGCCACCCCCACACAATGGCCCAGAGCTCCCCACCGCCTGCAATGAAAAGGGGGGGGGGGCTTCCCAATGCAATCCCAATCATTCCCACCAGGTGAATGACAACAATGGGATGGGGAACCAGCCCTACTGGAAACAACAATGGTGGGAGCCCAAGCCACCTTAGCCCCCGGCCCCTTGCCATTCTGCCACAGCACCTCACTCCGCCCAGGGGTGCCGGCTGGCGATCCCTTTGCATAGTGGGCCGCCCCTAAATCAAACTGTGCCCGCCGATGAGTGCACAACCTCCCTTGGCGGGACACAGCACCTTTGGATGGCCCGATCAGGAAAGCCAACTGGGCATCAGTGGACGCGGCCTGTTTCGAAAGAATGGTGCCGCACTCGAACACAGTCCATCCCCGCTTATCCAGGGCCAGGGCCATAACTGCCCCAATTGATACTTAGTGAGGGGGGGCCCTACTTGTGACCCCATGGGGGTCCGTGGATACTCACCCTTACTGCCACGTAGCGCTGAACGCTGGCACCGACATAAACCAGCCAGCTCAGGGACCGATTGCGATACAAGTGCCACCACACAAGTGATCCGTTTGGATCGCCATACATGCAACACTACGTCTTCCAAAATTTAACGTTGCCATACTGCAACGCCCTATCCGACTGATCACTCTGTGACAGCCGAAACGGTCCCGCCCGAAGGGCGCCGAAAAAGGAGTCAGTGCGTCCGCATGAAATAGTGCCAACTCCTGATCAGAGCCGCACACCTCAGGCAAAACACGGCCCAACCCCCAAGCATGGACTGCAAGATGGCTTGCCGTGCGTCCTTCAGCACACCCCACTCGCACGACCGCCCTTCCACCATCTTAGAGCTCTCAATCCCCAACTGCAGCTAAAAACCCAAGTGTCTTGCTAAAGAAGCTAAGGCGGCCGACTGCACCCGAAAGGGCTTAACCCTATTCAGATGCACACAGACAGCATCATGCAACCGCATAATGAGCAGCTGACCCCAAAGCAACATACGTCTACACATCCTAAATTGTCAAGCGACATACTCATACACTTTACAAAGCTCGGGGACAAAGCTAACATAATTGCCCTGCCGCTACTGCTTACCAAGCTGTAACAACTCACAGAGAATTTGTTCCAGCATAAGGTCTGCCTCCGAGCCACAGGCGGAACGCTCATCCGTCGTCTAGACAGTGCGTCCAAAGCCCCGTTACAAACGCGAGGTACGTGCTTATCCAAGAAAACAACACATTTAATGGAGGCACCGAAGAATAAAGGCCATTACCACACTCATTACTGGCATGGACTTAGATATCCATAAGTTGACAGCGTGCACCACCGGTCAATTATCACCAAAATGTACAACTTATTAGCCCGCTGCTCGCCCTGGATCCCTACTGCCACAACAATAGGAAAAAACTCAAAATTGTTGGGTTCATACAAAGCCCACTGTCCTGCTAATGCCAGTGCCACCGACCAGCCGATGGTGCCCCCGGAAAAGAACCCCAAAACCAGACAACCCGGCCACTTCTGGGGTGTGAGAAGGCCACTCACTTTCATGTCCTCTCATCAAACGAAAGAACATCTAATGATTCCAGGAAGGTGTCACATACCTCCAATCACTGCGCAAACCAGCTGTTAATGCACACAATTCTGGGTGAGGAACCGGAGGGACTGCATGGCGTCCAAAGATGCCACAAATTTGCTCTCCCGGTGCCGCCCCTCATCCGGCAAAATTGAGCTCCCGACAAGCTTATGACACTACAGCCGCACACCATATGTTTAGGTTTAATGGCCGCGAGCCGCTCCCAAAGTTGTTATGCCCTCCATCGGGACTCACAAGGCCCGTTAACCCGAGTCCCATTCCATACCCCAATGTCAGGCATGTACCAGACCCTTCGTCCTGTCATATGCTAACGGGACATGCCATACAAAAATAAAACTGAATATCTCAAAGGCTGTGCTGGAAACCGAGCACCCACTGGGTGGGGTTCTATCCATGTAATATTTCCCTAAACCAAATTCCAACAACTCCATGCCTTAAGGGTGTACTAATAACAGGCAAACGCCTGCTTACTGTCGCCTTTGGCCATTTCTGCACTCGACTCAAGCACCTGCACCAGTTTGACCGCTTGGTAAAAGGAAATGTACCTAACTGAACACCGGTGGTCAAGAATACCATCACTCGGAACTCCTGCACTAGGATGAGCCGATGATGCACCACCTATATTCACCAGCTGCCTACCATGGCACCCGCCCAAGTGGAAAAACCCATAAACCTAGAACTGGGAGGAGGGGGTCATAAAAGGACCAATGACCCACACCTCCAGACCCCTTTAATATCTTTGCCCGAACGACCTGTTCGAGCCCTACAATAGGCCGGAGGCTGGGAACCATACAAGGTGCTCAAAGCTCTTGAACCCTGAGGTGAACCCCTCCCCATAATCCGGCCCTATCTGTCTCCTTGGGGGAACCCTCCAAGAAACTCTAAAGCACGCGCAGCTGGATGGGACAGCGACCCCCTTTTAGACGTCTGTTGATTGCCCCGACCCGCAGGGCGCAATGCCCCCCTTTTCGACTAGGTTTTGCTGCGTGCCGAAAATGCATAGGGGCCGCCGCATAACTGGCATTCACGCTTGAATTTACAAGCTTTGGTAGAAAAACCCCTTGGAAAGAGGACTGCCCCACAGCAACCGGGGCTGAACCGCCGTGCTCGCTGATGAGTGGGTAACTGAGACAGCCAATTGACCGCGCGCCCGGTGCCCATGATAGCCCTATCAGCCTAATTTACTGGCGCTATCAGCTGCACCACAGTTGTATGGTTGATTTAGACCACAAATAAAGCTGAATTAATCCTCCTACGGAACATTCTATCCTATTGTACCGTGCCGTCTAAGATGTGCATAAGCCCTATGTATCAACACCCTACACTTAAAAGCCCCCACCGTACAAGCCCACGCTTGGCATGGGGCCTTACTCATCCCCGGCCTCTTGACTCCAGTGGGGCATTGGTCTGATTACCTATCCTAAAACACAGACAGCCTCGACAGTACCTACCCTCCCTAATATAAAGGGGGGGGGACGCCCTGGAGCCCAGAGGCGACCTAACCAGGGTACAGGTGCAACAGCTGTGCCTCTTTCCCTATTCTAGGCCCCCTTTGCCATAATGTTCTCCATCATCTCGGACCTGTCCAACTGCACCATAGGCACATTGCCCGGGAATGCCCGATTAACAGGGCCTTTGGCTGACTGCTTCCCATTGAAAAGAACTGGCCCCATCTTAGTTTCCATCCTGAAAGAAAAAACCAATCATTCCGATCGTAGTTACCTTCCTCACACCTACTCAAAAATTGAACATATAAACATACCAAGCTGCCTTATACTGCATCGGACACTCAGCCAACAAAGTCACCATGTCCGCCCAAGCTGGCAGTGGCTCCCCGGTCTGAGTTGAGGTTATTCACGCCCATTTTGCCTAGCCACTTCACAGATGGAGATGCCATGAATCGAACCTGGGACCCTGCTTCTCAAGCAGATGCTCAACCACCAAGCCACAGTCCCTGAAGAAGGCAGAATGGTTAGCAAAGAAGAAAGCGGAAACTAGGTGGAAGGCCTGCAAGTATCACTGGCACCAGTCCCAAACCAAACCACCGACCTGGCGCTGATGCCCTTTGCCAGGGTGGGCTGGAGACCCAGCGAATATCCCTAATGCTCCCCTGACTCCCCAAACCAGAAGAATCAAGCAGAAGGGTTTGCCACTGTTTACCTCTTCATAATGACCTTGGTCTTCCTTGGAGGTCTGCCATCCAGGTACCAACCATGGCCAGCCCTGCCTGGCTACCCAGTCCCAACGAACTCAACATAGCCTGCGCCATCATTGAGATCTCCCACCCCACTACTACCAGGGACGACCTTGCTCGACTTGCAGGCTCCGACAAGACTAGGCTGGCCTGAACCATCCAGCTTAAGAACTTCGTCGCGGCTGGGCAAAGCTGTAGCCGCATGCATATGGCTGGGGGGGGGGGGGTGAGCAGCTTAAGCCCTGCCTGGCCCCCGTAAATGAAAGACTGCCCAATAGGCCCTTTCCCGATCCCACAGAGGCCCCCAACCCGCGCAAAGCAACACCACACCCTCTTCCTGCCCACAGGGCTCGCCGCCAAAGTCCTTCTTCCTGGTCCCCCGCAACGCGCCAGCCGACGCAATGAGGCCTCCTCCGCTCTCAGCCATGGACGTAAGCCTCTGTTCTGGCCGAGAGCAGCCTCTGGACTGTGTTGGGAGGGCGAGGACGAGGCTACAAAGCGCCCCGACGCTCCGCCCGCCCGAAACCCCCGGATGGGCAGGAAGCTCTCCCAGCAGCCTCCCATCCTTCCTGGGAGGCAAAGAGCGGCCCCGCTGCCGCATCCGCTTTGCGGCGTGGCCTGAGTGGGGATGAATTTTGCTAACTCACAGCCCAAAACACTGTACACACTGCCAAAGTTGATGGACAAGCCTGCAGTGTTAGCAAAAACAAAAGCAAAAAATGCACAGGTAGGCCATCAACAATGTGAATGCTCTTTCTGATCTTTATAAACACTTAATTATTACATAAATACAGATATACAACACAATAACTGGATTGGTGGTCACAATACCAAACACTAATGTTATCATAATAAAGTCTCCATCAATGCAATAAGTTAGAAAGTTATTTTCCCAAGATAACAGCAGCTGAAAACACCCTAACCAGGTATCTTTCTTGGTGTCTGCACCAAGGGTGTCTGCATGGCTTCTCCGAGCTGAACTTCCCTTGTAAGGGAGGCCTGACTCAGAGAAGAATGCACCCCACCAGGCTGCTCTCACCTTCAGGGCGAAAGCAGCCAGGTGGGACATTGGCGTGGCTTTTCCAAGCTGAGTTTCCCTCACAAGGAAGCCTTGACTTGGAGAACAACCCTGCCCAGCTGCTCTCACTTTCAAGGCAAAAGCAGCCGGGTGGGGTGTCAGCATGGCTTCTCCGAGCACAACTCAGAGGAGAACACTTCTACAGTGCAAGAGAACCTTTGAGATTGCACTGTGCAGGCCTGGCACAGCCAGAGCCACCCAACACTCCTTCCACGCCACCACACCTGCTCTCCCCATGGGCAGGGTTGCGGCAGTGGGGCAGGAATGGGTAGGGGGCATGGGGCAGGTGCTGGCCTGGGGCACTCAAGGCCCTAGCACTGGGCCAGCCTGCATCCTGGGCAGGCAAAAGAGGCAATGGCAAACGAAGGTAGCCTCCAAGTGGTGCCCCGCCACCCCCTTCACATGTCTGGTCCCAGGCAGGCGAAAGAGGAGGCATGTTGCTAGGGTGGCCATAATGTCTGAAGGCCAGCCAGGGACACCTTGGGGGGGGGGGTAAGGTAGGGGTGTGCGCGCGCTTTGCGCGTGCGCCACCGGAAACAGGAAGTGACGTCACTTCCGGTGACGTCACTTCCTGTGATGGCATGCCACCGCCGGAAGCAGGAAGTGGCATCACTTCCTGTGACATCATTTCCTCCGCGCCACCTGCCGGAAGCAGGAAGTGGCATCACTTCCTGTGACATCATTTCCTCCGCGCCACCTGCCGGAAGCAGGAAGTGACATCACTTCCTGTGACATCATTTCCCCGCGCCACCTGCCGGGAGCAGGAAGTGACATCACTTCCTGTGACATCATTTCCCCCGCGCCACCTGCCGGAAGCAGGAAGTGACATCACTTCCTTTGACAGCACTTCCTGTGACGTCATTTTCCCCAAATATCACCACTGGAAACATGAATTGACATCACTTCCCCAAACTGCCACTGCTGGAAACAGAGACTTCTGGTGACATTACCACCCCCAAAATATACAACTTGAAAAAAGAAGAGAAACTTCACGATGTTCCCTGCTAAAGAAAAAAAGGCTCCAACAGCAACCCCTCTTGAGTCAGATTCACAGGAAAACAATCCACTATCCTTGATACCTGCTTGTGCTGACAAACATTTCAACAAGACTGCCCACAGTATCAAAGGGTCTTGATCACCCCAGTAAAAGCAACAAAGCAACCCTTATCTACAATCAAACTGAGATCAGCAGCTAAAGCCACCACTGCCAGTCAATGGCAGGGGGTGATTCCACAGTGCTGTAAGAAACAAAGCCAAATAAAAGATGTTGTTGCTAAAGAAAAACTGGTGCATGTTTGTTTGTCAAAGACTTAGGATCATATAACATACTGTTTGAAGTCCCACAAAGCCAAAGCTGAAAATAACACAAAAAAGGGAACAGGCAAGTATTTATGGACTTTGAGAATGGGAACATAGTAAAAACTGTCCAGTGAAGGAAGTACACTGAACTGATATTTACAGGTCCCACAGACAAATGGTCTACAGTAACAGAACTCAGTGCTGGGCAGAAAGGCAAAGATACTTGCAGGCCCTGAGATTTCAGTGGCATGAAAGAAGCCTACAGTGCTGTTTGCAAGATCTGAAGCACAGTCACACACACCCCAAAAAAAGTCTGAGTACAGTCAAGTGGGGTAGCAGAAAAGTATGTCCAGATCTTCAGAAGCATAAATGCAGATCTTCAAAAGTCTTCCAATGGGCACTCCTCGCAGTGGAGGATGGTAATGCATGGGATGGAGAAAGCAGAGAAATAAGTACTTTTCTCCCTTTCTCACAATACAAGAACTCGTGGGCATTCGATGAAATTGCTGGGCGGTCAGGTTAAAACAGATAAAAGGAAGTACTTTGTCACCCAAAGGGTGATTAACATGTGGAATTCACTGCCACAGGAGGTGGTGGCGGCCACAAGCATAGCCAGCTTTAAGAGGACGTTAGATAAAAATATGGAGCAGAGGTCCATCAGTGGCTATTAGCCACTATTATACACACAGTGTGTGTGTGTGTATACAGTTTTTTTGGCCACTGTGTGACACAGAGTGTTGGACTGGATGGGCCACTGGCCTGATCCAACATGGCTTCTCTTATGTAGACATTTGCCTAAGACAAGATGAGCTGCAGAAGCATAACAATAGTGGAAGAAGCATTTGTTAAGGATCAGATGTGTTTGTGAAAGACTTAGGTTACAATGGTTGGCAATCCACTGGGAGGATTGGGGAGGACAGGGACAGGTGTACCAGTGCCTCACCAGTACACAAAGTTACTGCAAGCATAAAATGCCATTGCTGACCAAAAAAACTACCCTGAAGTGATGTCATGATGTCAAGACAGTGCTCTAGGATACACCAAAGTTATGTTTTGAACTATATAGTTTGAGGAAAAGCTTAGAGGGGCCCTCAGATGTCATGATATAACTTCCCTTTTTTCAGAGGAAGTGACATTGTACACTGGTGCACATGTTTGCACTCCCCCAACTCCCTGTTTCCCCCCCACACTGGTTTTTGTAGCAGGGGGAAACAGGGTAAATTGCTGGGAGGCCTCCCACTATGGCAGGAGATCTGGCTCCCTGTATGAGGTACCAGCTTCATGGGCTAAGGAAGAAACGGGTGTACTCATAAATATCATTGCGGCCCCACAGATCTAGTAGTGACTGGATTAAATGGCTTTTTAAAAGTCAGCTATGCACCCCAATAGAGAACTATTGGCAGGTTTACTAGGCAGAAGAGAAAACCTACTTCCATTTTATCCTCAGAAAAAGAGACAACTGCTTATAAAGGTAAGAAATTAAAAGACCCAGGCTCTGAGTTACCCATTGCACACAAATCAAAAATAGTGGCAGGACACTACAGCAAATGTCTTGCAAACTGGCACTTGCTAAAAATAATATCAACAAAGAGATCCTTTTGGAAGCATTGATGAGCAGAAGCTATGGAACACTTAATGACCACCCTGACTGTTCATTTTTAAATTTGTACCCCATGCTTCTGCCAGGATGGCTCACAAAATTAAAAACATTATTATCTAAAATTACAGCAATAATGAAAGCAATATAAAAAGCAAATAAAATCTGAAGTGAACACAGGATTCCCAAGATAATCAATCCACAATACATCTTTAACCAGAAAATCAGTAAAAGGTAAGCCTGTCAGAACATCAAAGGTGCAACATAAATGCAGAGACAAAACCAGCAATTAGCAGATTTCTTTTTCATATAGCTTATTCACCTTTCCCCAACAAACCCTCACAAGAAGTCCCCTCTCCTCAAACTCTGCCTTCTCCAGGCTTCACCCTCTGGAGATTTGTGGGTGGAGCCTGGGGAAGGCAGGGTTTGAAGTGCTGGTGGGGGTTTCTTGGTGAGGGTGACTCTAAGGGACTCTGGTGAACTATGACTGCCCGACCTACCAGTAATCCAGAGTCAGAACCATGATTAAAGTATTTACACTGACTATATCCCAAATAGTGATACTACTAATTTAATAAAATCTACCTAGTTATAGCCAATAGATCCAGCCCTAAACAGTGACTGCACCACAATGAGCTAGATTAGCCTATGTTCTGCCTTAGTATATGTCTCACCCTCTCTTGCTTTCACCCATAATCATGCCTGGACCAAACCCCACACATGCAAAAGATCAGTTTCTCCAGTGACCAAATATTTGAGCAACAACACTGAATGAGAAAGAGACTGCTCAGAGAGGATCAGAGCAGCGCAGTTGCCCAAGTGTTTATCTGTGGAAAAGCCTGTTCCAATGCTTATGTAGAAACTCACACAGGGGCTAACTTGACACATGGACAAAAAATGTTTCAGTCATCACATGTAAATCCTTCCCCGCCTGTGAAGAGTTCCAGGCTGGCTTACATGGGGTTTCCCTCATTTAATTCTCTTTGTGATAAGCAAGACTTTGAAAGAAGGCAGTTGGCTCCAGGCCACCCGGAACACTTCATAAGAACACTTCGTAAGGCATTGGCTGATAAAGGGAAAGAACATATTTAAGCTTGGGCTCTGTGCAGTCAATTTAAACATCCACAGCCCTGTAGTGCACTCCCTAATCTGTCTATGAGCACCATGTGCAAAACAGGAGAGCTTCCCATTGGGCCAGACATCCTTAATATGCAAACATTAGTGAGCTAAGAGGCTTCAATTTTTTTTAAAAAAGTTCTTCATAAGAGTTCTGGCCATCACATTTAAAGGGACAGCACACGTCCTTACATTTCAATATTGATCTTTATTTTAGTCACTGGTTTCCTTACCAGCCCACTCTTCAGAACTTCACTCACACCCCCAACCAAGCTAAGGGAGCAAAGGCTACTCAGCTCTTGTTGAGCCCCACCAACAAGTGGAAAGAAAGAAACTTGAAATGCATTCTCCAAGCTGGCTTGGATTGGGGAAGTGATTTGACGAGACAAATGCCTTCTCCAAGCCAGCCAATGGGGGCTTTGAGAGCCACACAATCTGTGTGAAAGAGCCACGTGTGGCTCCCAAGCTGCAGTTTGGCCATCCCTAGCGCAGCGTGTCTCAGATCCTTGCATGCATTCTGGGCAACATAACGATACGCAGCGGAACGGAGTTTGAGTCCAGCAGAGGCCTTTAAGACCAACTAATTTTAATTCTGGGTATAAGCTTTCGTGTGGCCGCACACAAAAGTTTCTTGCCAGAATTAAAGCTTTGTTGGTCTGAAAGTTGCCAAGACTGGAAAGCTCAATGGGCTGTTTACCAAACTTCACCTGGTGTGCCATACTCCAGTTAAAAACAAAACCAACCCAGAAAAGATTTCTTCTAAAGAAGAGATTGAATTTATACCCTGCCCTTCCCTCAGAGTCTCAGAGCAACTTACAGGAGCAACACTCCTTCCCTTCTTCTCCCCACAGCAGACACCTTATGAGGTCAGTAGGGCTAAGAGAGAGCTCCCAGATAACTGCTCTTGAGAGAACAGCCCTGAGAGATTTGTTGACCCAAGGTCACCCAGCTGGCTGCATGTGAAGGTAGAGTGGAGAATTGAGCAGTTCTCCCAGATTAGAGTCCACCACTCTTAACCACTACACCAAATTAGCTCTCCAAGCAGAGTGGAACTTTATACAAGTACAGGAAACCCCAGAAAAGAATAACCAAACATTATGGCATCAGCTTTTATAGCATGCAATAAATGACTTCTCAAGCACGTGCATTACAACTTCACAAAGCAAGCATCCATTTCTTCCATCCTTACTTTGGGCCCCTCACAAAGCTGGGTACTCATTTTTCCAACCATTTTTACCAACTTTAAGCCCCTCACAAATTCCCTTTGCCCTCTTACCTTCCTCTGTATTTAGCAAGCCAAGGCCTTCAATTCAACTGCCATAGAACAATGGCTTTAGTTTTCAGCATGTTTCCATGCACAGGCTTATCCTACGCAGGCAGCCCCGAGGCCGCGGCGAGCAGCTGCCGGCGCCGCATGAAGCCCCCCGCAGGCCCCAGCAGCGACCAGACAAGGCCATTCGCCTCTGCAGCCCAGAGGAGAGGGGAGGCTGCCCCGGAGCACCATCGAGGGCAGGTTGGTGGCGGCGCGGACAGGCGGGACGGGGAGAGTAGGACAGAGCCCAGGCAGGCAGGCTTCCAGCAGGTGACCGGAGGCGGGGAGAAGGCCAGGGCCCAGGGCAGGGAGGCTGGGAAGGAAGCGCTGGGCCGCCGGGCGGCCCAGGCTTCCAGCAGGCGTGACGGGGGGGGGGGGGGGAGAAGGCCAGGGCTCGGGGCAGGGAGGCTGGGAAGGAAGCGCTGGGCCGCCGGGCGGCCCAGGCTTCCAGCAGGCGATCGGGGGCGGGGAGTAGGCCAGGGCCCAGGGCAGGGAGGCCGGGAAGGAAGCGCTGGGCCGCAGTGCGGCCCAGGCTTCCAGCAGGCGACCGGGGGCGGGGAGTAGGCCCAAAGGAGGCAGGCCGGGGGAAGGCGCCAAACTGCGCCTCTGGAGTCGGGAGTTGGGGACCCACAGAAAACAAAGGTAAGAAAGAACTGTGCATCGGGAAATGGGGGGAAGGGGGGAACAGGGAAGGTACTTACTGTAGTGTAGTCTGTAGGGAATCTTTTTCTCTTCTTCTTCTCCTCTTTCTCTTCTTCTTCTCTCTCTCTCTCTGTGCAACGGTGGGCAAACACAGCAGATCGAGCAGCTCGTCTGCTGACTGCTGCCCAGCCTAGATCAGAGTGAAAGGGAACTTAGAAGGAGCGGGAAGCGGGAAGTGGGGGTGGGCAGGCCAGCCACGTTCCACGGACCAATTAGGTGGGGCCCCTAGCTGCCTGCCACGCCCCCACACCACTTCAAAACTGCTCTGCAGTGGCTGGGCAGGCTGGTTGCCGATGTGGAGCCCCACCATTGGATCCGTTTTTGCCAAACCGGGACTTTTAATGGTCCCGTGCTTGACAGGCCGGGAGGCGGGAATTTGAGGGCAAAGCCGTGACTTTCCCGAGCAACCGGGACGATCTGGCCACCCTACATGTTGCACCAATGTGAGCAGCGCTGTGTGGTGGGTGGAGGTCCTTGCCTGGGGCTTCCTTCTTTTTTAATATAGAAGTAAATCTCTGTAAAAAGTGAGGAGCAAATTTTTAAATATAGAAGCATTTCGAATGATGTGAGTTTGTAACAGGCGAATTCAGTGCTCAGTAGATCTGGAGCAAAGCTAAATGGAGAAAGGGCCCCATAGTCCAGGAAGAAAGCATTTATTTGCAAAGGCTAAGTTATCCAAAGATAGGAACCAGCAATAAGGAATACTGAGGGAGAATGATAAGGCACCCAGCTTGGAAGGGAAAGAGTTTCATCCTCTCTACAGCAGGGTAAATGGCCCAACCTCAGGATATACCAGGCAATAGATAGGCAACTCTGCCATCTGGTGAAGATAACTTGCAGTGGTGCATTATGTCATTTTTTTCTATTTGTAGGCAATGACAGGGATCTACAACTCTGAGTGTGGCTTATTAGCCAGCCATTATTTGTGGCCACTGTTGCCACTGTCCATTTCTCTTGTTATGCAGGCAATTTGGTGGAAAGGAGGTTTTGTTTTTTTCTGTGCCTGTGCAGTGAATTTTTGCAGTAGTAACAAACAACTGAAACCCTTCTCAAACCAAAGGGGAAAGGATCTCCATTTTATTTCTATCCTGATGTAACTTCAAAAAAAGATTTCTTCTATGATCTTTTACAAAAGGAAGAAAAATAACAAACAGAAAAATCATGACCTCGCACGTCTAGCAACTACCCACATATCCTGAATGGCCATTAAAGAAAGCATAATAGCCTGTTTTTAGTGTTTGAGTACATCTCAACATCATTAAGAAAAAGAAGCCACCTGAACATGTGCAAAAAGCCTTTCCTGCACAGCAATAACTAGTTTGCAACTGCAAAATTTTTTCCTCAATATTGACAGCTACAATTTTTTTTTCCTCAATAAACTGCATCCAAAGACTGTTCCAGACAGATGCACTGGCTGTTTCAGATGTAATCAGTAATTACATAGCAGTAAAAAAAGAAAAAAAAACCCTTTGCAAACCTCAAGACTTAACTAGCAGAGAGAGACATGAAGCTGAATTTAATGTCACTGTAAATTTGAACATTATTGTTTGGCATTCAACTCCTTTTGAACTTGGCTTTCATTTAAAATCAGTTCTAGACTGACTGAAAATTGGAGCATTGTTTGCAGTTACTTTTATTCTCTCCATTCAGCTGCATCTTCTACTCCCTAATCTTACATACATGTGAGCATGGATAAACACTATAAAAACCAATATCAGTGTGATTATATGAGTGATCACATCAAATACTTTGTTCTTTATTGATGCATACTTATGCTTCTGTGCATTGTTAAAATGTGACTCAGAAAGGAATTTATATAAACTGACATAATTTGTATATAGTTGCAACCACATCAAGATTTATCTTTAGCAATGTGTTATCAATGTACATGAGTACATCAATGACAGCTGAAGACAAGGCAGCCGAAGAAACTGAAAGCAAACTGCCTTGTACAGCACTTAAACATTATAAATCCTAGAACAGTGCAAGATTTTTAATTCAAAAACTAATGCTAATGCTAAGCAGTTCAACTTTGAACAAGTAATTTGGAATTCCAAAATCCATGCAGAAATACAGATGAGGAGAATTTCAAAAGCATTTCCACTGGTGACCCAATATGAAAAAAAACCCACCTATATTGTCCTATCCTTGACATAAGTCTTTCCCTGTAACCATTAATCTAGTCATTTCATTGCTTCCAATTTTTCAGAGAACCAAGAAGCTGAATGGATTCTCACACACAGGAGACACTGGAACAATTACATCTACAGCCTAAGTGAGCTCTTGATTCTAGTGGCTGACCAGATCATAAACTAGTCTGCCAATTTTGCCAGTAGAAAATTTCCTTATAAATATCAAGAAGACAGAGAGATCTCATTGGAACAGTTAGAAATCATTACATAACTGGCAGGTCTTTGCCAAGGCATTTTTTGGTAGCAGAGAGTGGAAACCAATAATCTAAGCGCATGGGTGGCAGAGTCATGGGGTATAGCTGTTCTGACTTTTGTACATATCCATCTCACCACTGTTGTACGTATGATTTCTAGCTGCCTTTCATCCCTGAACTAGAAAGTTAGACTTATGGAAAACTTGTATTCTGTTTTACCGAGATAGCCTTTCCTAGTGGTTTCTAATTGGTTTACTATTGACAATTGCAGTCTGGTCACTAATGTCTGAAGGGTGTCTTTGTTACCTAAAGATGTGGTCTCCTAATTGGTTCTGGGAATTGGGTTAAAAGAGACAGACCAAGAGAGCACCACTGGGATTCTCCACCTATGTTTATGGGGATTTTTCCTTTAAGAAAACTCAAAAACCAGGAAGGTTTTTATTTAATAAAATAAGACAGAAATGCACACACAATAGACCAGGGGTAGGGAACCCTTTTTCTGTCAAGGGCCATATGGATATTTATAACATCATTTGCAGGCCATAAAAAATTATCAACTTAAAAACAGTGCTCCACCGAGGGAGAATGATTCAGGCCAGCAAAATTAATGCAAATAATTGTTTTTCTATTTGAAGTCATGTGGGGAGAACCTAATCTGGCACACACACACACACACACACAGGGCCCGCCACCCTAGGCAACTGCATAGCTCCAGGGCTTTTTTGTAGAAAAAAATCAGCAGGACAGTAGCATATTAGGCCACATCCCCTAATATTAGCATATTATGTCACATTATCTGGGATAATCAAGTGCAAACTGAACTGTGACAGTAACTTTTCCAGGTCCTGCAGCAATTCTGGTTGGCCAGCCAGACCCCAGGGAGGCTGCTGCACAGTATATCTGGGACCTGTGATTCCTGCCTGGCCCTGGGGAGGCTACTGCACAGTGTGGTTGGGTCCCATAATCCTCACTGGCCAGCCAGGTCCCAGGGAGGCTGCCACATGGCAATCTATGTATCTGTCCAGCAATCCCCGAGGGCCACACCAAGTGACCTTGAGGGCTGTATATGGCCCTCAGGATGGAGGTTCCCCACCCCTGCAATAGAAACACAGAGCTAACTAAGGAAAGATAAGATGGAAAGGGGGAAAGTGATTTCAGGCTATAATTACCAGTCTCTGAGGGAAGTGTTCCTCTGAGGCAGCAGCAAAACAACCAGCATTTTGTGAAGAGAAAGAGAGAAGATCCAGTGGTTTGGGGGTGTGGGTTTGGATCCAAGAGCACACACACTGCACTGGTGGTGAGATGCACTTGATAAAAAGCAAAATGGGCCCTCAGTGGCATGCTGAAAGTAATAACTTGATGGTTTTCCTAAGTTATGAAAAAAAATGTGAAAGATAATTGACCCTGCAAATGTTGGATGGAGAGCTAATGGGTTTGGTGAATAGAACTGAAAGTTAATTAAATGTTGCTTAATTAGGGTTAGAGGGTGCAGAGGAAGTAAGATTGGTCTTGACGAGATTAGTCCAAGAGTGAGTCAATAGGCTTTGGGAGACCCATTGTCCTACGCATCTCTCTGGGACATGGAGGGGACAGTAGACCAGGGGTGTCGAACTCATTTGTTATGAGGGACGGATCTGACATAAATGAGACCTTGTTGGGCTGGGCTGGGCTGTGTCGGGCTGGGCCATTTAAGATTAAACTTTTTAAAGGACGCAGACAAACACAATTAAAGATTTTTTTAAAAAAACCCTTTAAATATAACATGCTTAAAACATTAGCACTCATTAAAGGTGCTTTCTTTGTATTTCTTCCTTGGGGTCCAGGGAACTGGGCAAAGGAAGCTCTGGCTCTTTCCCTCCTTCCCCAGGGAACCAGGAGGAGGAGGAGCCTCAACCAATGGAGAAATTTGAGGTTTTGCTCTGCAGCTCCTGTGCGATTGAGCAAGCCTTGCAAAGCAAGTTGAGATGCAGAAGGAAGCAAGAGAGAGGGAGAAAAAAAGCAGATAAGAGACAGTTGCTTGGGGGTCTGATAGGAGCCTTCTCGGGGTCGGATTCGGTCCCTGGGACACATGTTTGACATTCTTGCAGTAGATAGTCAGCTGCTGAGTTCACCTTCCAAAAACCATTTGCCCAGGCCTTTTTCTGATTGGCATCCATTTTGTGTCAATTTGGGCCAGGCAGTGTCTAGTATTTCAGATTATTTGAGATGATATTTTAGGAAGGGTGCTTCTGCCTCTCAAAGCTATAAACTTCCCTCTGCAAGAGGACGGGTCAGACTGCTAACATCTTGTGATCATTCTTCTGTATCTCTTATGTTATTTCAGAGCTCCTTATGGATGCCTCTAAGTAGCATTCACTTTTATTATGTTTTTTTTAAAGAATTGTTAATTTTCTCTGACAATAAGTTTATCTTTAGGGCAAAGTTGAGAGTTTCCAACACTTCCAAGGAACTCAACTTACAACTCAGTCTGGGAGGGATGCACATTACTTCCTGATATCATAGGGTTTCAAGATCTGCCACAGTTAACCTGTTCTTAACTGCCTTTCCCAAACTACGACAGAATGGAAATTCACAGTAAATTCAATTTTCCTTTTATGCTGTTGCATTATGAACAGAATTGGTTAATACAATCAGTTAAATGACTGGGACCAGGATAGGCCCTATCCTAACCTGCTTTTTCTACCCCTGCAAAAGTAAATTCTGTTTCTAGAATCAAGCAAAGGTTTAAACAGCTTCTAGTAGCTTGATAAAAAGTAACAGTTTCTTCAGTATATTGAACTCTCTTTGACCTTCAGGAGAGAAAAAAAAATCTTCCCTAATATGGATTAGAAAGTCTGCCCCAAAATAGATATACAAATGAGAAGACATTTTGTCCTTGTACAGTAGATCACTACATGGGCAATGCAGCACCTCTACCCTGTGGGAGGAAAAAAGTATGACTCACAGGTTGAAACACTGCACTGCCAGAAATAACCATTATTATCAGATAACTATAAGTCTTGGCATCTCCATATATTTAAACTTGGATTTGCCTCAATCAGACAGAAATCAGATGGTGGGGTCTGCTTTTAGGAGAAAAAAGAGGTGCACGGGTGAAAATCCTTTTTCCTGCCAGCAGCTTTTATTGCTAAATTGATTTTTCCCTACACAGCAAAGCTCCCTTCCAGTGTCAAAGGCCCGCTCAAGAAAAAATGTCATTGGGCAACAGATTGCAAGAAGGTGAGCCATGAGTTCCACATTCTGCATTATACTTGGACCTTTTCATGCTTTCTGCTTTCTATATGAATATGGCAGATCTGGCCATGCTCAAGCATCCACCAGCTTAGCTCCCATATTGCTCCTCAAATAGTTCTTTGGTGAGTATTTGGATGAATCTGAATATTCCTTTTGTGTGGTTATGCCACTTTCTTGAAGAATTACAGTATTTTTCTCCCTCAGCAGCTGCATTTCTGCCACCAATACAGTGCCACCGCTAATTTTAATTTAATTTTTAGATTTATACCCTGCCCTATCCCGCAAGAGGGCTCAGGGCATCTCACAACAATAAAACAACAGAGTTAAAACAATACCATAAAAACAGACATTACAGAATAGGAGCAGCACAGTAAACAATCTTACAGACATAGGCAGTAAACAGCATGCGGCTGATGGCTAGTAGCATAACATAACACCATAATGGTGAAATGCTGGGGGAAGTAAATGACTTTCAGAGGACGCCCGCTGGATTAATTAAGAGCCTGGCAGAATAGCTCCATTTTACAGTCCCTGCAAAACCTTGATAAGTCCCACATGGCCCGGATCTCCAGCAGGAGCTTATTCCACCAGGTAGCAGCCCAGAATGAAAAGGCCCTGGTCTTCGTTGAAGCCAGTCGGGCATCCTTAGGACCAGGGACTATGAGAAGACGTTGAGCAGCAGACCTCAGAGCCTAGGGGGGAGGGGTTCATATGGGGAGAGGCGGTCCCAAAGATATGCAGGCCCCTGGCCATAAAGGGCCTTAAAGGTATGGACCAAAACCTTGAATCGGATCCAGTACTCTATCAGACAGAAATCAGATGGTGGGGTCTGCTTTTAGAAGAAAAAAGAGGTGCACAGGTGAAAATCCTTTTTTCTGCCAGCAGCTTTTATTGCTAAATTGATTTTTCCCTACACAGCAAAGCTCCCTTCCAGTGTCAATGGCCAGCTCCAGTTCAAGGTGTTGGTTCAACCCCATCCACTCCAATCTATTTGAGTTGTCTTAACCATTTAAGGGCCTCTGTGTGTCTTTGCTGCCTGCTTGTTGTGGCCATGAATCTATTTTCTTCTGTTTACTGACATTAGTGTCCATTTTTACTCCCTATTTCCGCCTTTTTAATCCAGTGACTCCAGGATATTATCTAAATGATAGAAAAGTGGTGTAACAGAACCAATTTCTAAAATGGTCAGTCCCTTCTCAGCTGCATGGCACCAGCAGGCAGGCATGCTTTTTCCTCCCCAGTCACTGCTACTTCAGTGTCATCTCTGCCCCCCCCCCCCGACACCCCCAAATACCTTGGCAAAACAGATTCTGGCTTTAGCAATACAGAACATTCCTGTAATCTGGTATCTATAATTAATAATATCTTGCCAAAATTTTTTTAAAAAATTACATTTCCACTAGCAGGGTATATTGGTACCAACTTCCCCACACTACTTTCAGCATTTATTAGATTTTGCCAAATGTAGTCAATGTAGTTTTAAAGGAGGAAAATACCAATGTAGTTATTTTAAAATTGGCCAGCCTGCATTGGTTGTTTTTGATGCAGAAATAAGGGAATACCAGATTTTTGTCCAGCAGGCTTCAGTGAGATTTACAGAACACCCAGCCTCCCATTTATTTTGACACACAGGCATAGCAGAGTTGCTAGCACTTAACAGATTTTATAAATCTTGGAAATGAGCCCCTTTTACATTATTAGCTCTGCTTTAAGAAGCAGTTCAAATTCAGTGTACAATCTGGAAATTGATTTCAAGATATAAGAGTGTTCGGTCATATTTTTAATTGGAAGTATTGAAACCACCACATTTTTTTACCTAGTTTGGATGGTGTGTGGAACAGTCAGGGTCAGTGTGCAAACAGGGACCAATTTAAATTTTGTCACATTTACCCACTACCTCAGGGAAGCAGAATTAAACCTTGTCAGAAAATAATGAAGGCATGGATAGCGTTTTAAAGTAAAAAACCAAAGATTAAGTTTATTAAGTGCAGAAGACAAGGAAAGGAGGAAAGAATAACTGTTGGATGGTTATAAAAATCAGTTGGCAGGCAGGAATTCAAATAACAAAAGATCTTAGAACACTAAAGATGTTGGCAGGCTGTAGTTGCAATATAAAACAAAGGGCATTTTCGCACTGACCTTAATCGGCAGCAACGTCCTTCTTCACCGCGCAGGATCTGCACGGATTTCGCACCAATTGCTGCGGAGCACCCGGTTTTTGGCGGTTTCCATTTGCGCCGCAAAAGCCACGGGACTTTGCGGCTCTTCCGGGTGCTCCGCAGCAATTGGTGCAAAATCCGCGCAGATCCTGCGCGGTGAAGAGGGACGTCGCTGACGATTAAGGTCAGTGCGAAAACGCCCAAAGTGTTTCCTTCACGCTGGAAAACACTCTTAGTTAAAGAAAGACTTATAAAGTATGTTCAGGTTTTTAATATCTATAGATCCACACACTGACTCACTCAGAGGCATAGGTGTAAAGTACGTGGGGGCTTCGGGGCTCCCGCCCCTCCAATTTTTTCCCTTGGGGCAAAGCCCCCTGCCGGCAATACTCCTTTGAAATGATCTTCAAAGGCATGTGAAGTGTTATTTTCCTCTCGGCTGCCAAGAGGGGAGTCAGAGACTCAAAGTGTATCTTTTCCCCCTTACAAATGCTAATTAAGCTACAGAGCAGAGATAAGTAAACATCCCCATTCTCTCCCCTTCCAGGGAGGAAACACATATGTGTGAATAGAAAGACTGCTTTGTCTCTGGGAAAAGCTGTTTTGAGCAGAACAACTTTGATAATGTTTACTTGTAAGGCAACTGAGGTGTAGTACACTTATCAGTAGGGACAGATCTAGGAAAAGGTGCTTGTTTTATCCTTTCATCTGGCCTGCCTAGAGGGCTGAAGGGGGACAATTGATATTGCAAAAGTTAAATTTTCTGCAAAAAAAATTGCTGTATCTTTGGACTCACTAGATTAATTACTAAGGTTTTGATATGCAGAACACATCAATACTTAAATATGTTTGGTGTCTGTTGGAAAAGAAAGTATAGCCTTTGATCCTCCTTGGCTGCATCCACTTTCAATGTGGTAATAGTCAGGCTGCAAGGTTGGGCTCAACATACTTACAATTGGGGGAAAGTGAGATTGGGAAGAGGGAAGACTGGGAAGATCAGAGGCCTTTTAAAATTATCTGGCCCTCTGACTTCAGCTTTCCATATCCTTCCCCCTCCCTGCAGCTTCTACAGTGGGGAGGGGGGCAAAGCAGTTTGCATCATTCTCCTCTCCCCCCATGTGATCTGAACAACAACCCTGAGAGGCAGGTTAGACTGGAAGTCTATGCCTGGTCCAAAATCACCCAGTCAGCTTCCACAGCAAGAACCTGGGTCTGGCTTTAGCAATATTCTGGCTTCAGCAATACAGAACATTCCTGTAATCTGGTATCTATAATTAATAATATCTTGCCAAAATTTAAAAAATAAATTTACATTTCCACTAGCAGGGTATATTGGTACCAACTTCCCACACTACTTTCAGCATTTATTAGATTTTGCCAAATGTAATCAATGTAGTTTTAAAGGAGGAAAATACCAAAGTAGTTATTTTAAAATTGGCCAGCCTGCATTGGTTGTTTTTGATGCAGAAATAAGGGAATACCAGATTTTTGTCCAGCAGGCTTCAGTGAGATTTACAGAACACCCAGCCTCCCAGCTGAAGTCAGAAGGGCAGTGATCATGGGAGAGTTCAATTACTTAGACATCTGTTGGAAGTCCAACTGCTAAAAATGAAAAGTCAAATATATTCCTGACTTGTCTTGCTTACAACTTCCTTTTCCAGAAAGTGAAGAAGGAAACAAGGGGATCTGCTGTCTTGGATTTCTCACCAACAAGGACGAATTGATTGAAGTGGAAATAGTGGGCACCCTGGGCAGTAGTGACCATGTGATTTTGAAATTTACAGTCTTAGGGAAGGGAAAAGCTATACGTAGTCAGATTTATAGGTTGGACTTCAGAAAGGCAAACTTTGATAAACTTAGAACTATGCTGGGTAAAATCCCATGGTCAGAGATACTTAGGAGGAAGGAGGAAGGAGGGGTGGGAATTTCTTAAAAGCAAAATACTGAAAGCGCAATCAGACGATTCCTATGAGGAGAAAAAATGGAAAAAGCCTAAAGAAGTCGAAGTGACTCCATAAACAGCTCTCTAAAGACTTGAGAAATAGAAAAGACTCCTTTAGGAATTGGAAGAAGGACCTTATAACCAAGGATGAATATGAACCATATTATAACCATATATGAATTATATATTAACCATATATTATAACCAATATAACCATATATGAATATGAACAAATCTAACCCAACCAATTTTAGTGAACAAGGGTGTCAGACAGGGTTGTGTGCTCGCCCCCTTGCTTTTCAATTTCTACATAAACTCACTTCTAACCTCCTTTAATGATTTGGCTTTACATCCTCCCAAGCTCGCCGATCGGCATATTCCAGTTTTAGCGTATGCTGACGACGTGCTTATACTATCCAGGACGCAGATTGGTATGCGAAGGGCCCTTCGCCATCTAACCCAGACCAGTCTGCAGGAAAAGTTGGAAATTAATCTAGATAAAACCAAGGTTTTAGTCTTCACCAAACGTTTCAAGGCTCATTGCTGGTTTCTAAATGGTAAACCCATTGAGCAAGTTAAAATTATTAAATACCTGGGGGTGATTTTTCATTATCAGGGAAAGCGTGTGGCTCATAAGAACTATGTTGCACAATCTGCGCAAAGAACAGCTGATGCCATCTACCGTTTTTACATCTCTAAAGGGGCCAAATTCTTGCCTGCAGCACTAAGGCTGCATACTGCAAAGACCAGGGTCCAGTTGCTCTATGGCGCTGAAATTGGCCCTTATTCAACCACCAAGCCGTTAGAGATAGTACAAACCAAACTCTTGCGCAAGCTTCTGTCCGTTCCCAGTTGTGTGCCAAACACTGCCATCAGGTTGGAATCTGGCGTCCCAAGCATCAAGACGTCTATGTGGTTAAACACCCTTTGTTACTTTTTGAGGGTTCTCTCAAAGCCAGGTGGCCTTCCCCATCTGATTTTCTTCGACTCTTTTGTGGGAACTTGGGAGAAAATGTGTCTAGATTATTTTAGACTCTGTGATCTCTCCCCTGAGTCCCTAGCAATGATGGAACTGAGGGATGCGAAAGAACTTTTGCGCCTGAGGTTGGTTGAGCTGGAACTGAGATCTGCTACAGCTAGTCTTTCTGCGCACATTTTCTTAGGGAAGCAAGCTGAAGTACTGTCCCCAGCCAGGTATCTTTTCAACATCACTATCCCAAAATATCGGATAGCTTTCTCAAAAGCACGACTCAACGCACTTTTCTCTTCGGTGCTTTTGGGACGTTACGCTGGGTCCCCATATCTGGAAAGATTGTGCCCCTGTAATTGCAATGAGGTCGAAACAACTCTCCACATCGTTTTGCGGTGTCCAAATTACAATGACTTGAGGGCAAGATTAATCTCTCCAATTCTCGGGCCCTTGGCGGGCAGGCCGGAGGATGAGCAGATTGCCTTCCTCCTGTCTGACACTCACTCTGATGTTTCAACTAAGATTGCCCGTTTCTGTTATGTTGCTCAGTTGGAAAGGAGGGAAATTGAGAATGTAAATCTTGGCTATGATTTTTAACAATATGTGTAATAGTTGGCGTAAGGAACTTTGTGTAAGAGGTGATGGGTTTGTTTTTATGATTTTGTTTCTGTTTGTATTAAGCTGGTCGGATGACCGTGAATAAAGTACTACTACTACTAAATCACCAATGCTTGTAGAGAAAAATTTAAGAAAGCTAAAGCTCAGTATGAACTTAGGCTGGCCAAAGATGCTAAAAACAACAAAAAGGGGTTCTTTTCTTATATTCAGAGTAAGAAAAAGAGCAAGGACATGGTAGGCCTATTGCGAGGGCAAGAAAGTGAAATTGTAACAGGTAATGAAGAGAGGGCGGAACTGCTCAATTCCTACTTTTCCGCAGTCTTCTCTTCTGAGGGAAACGGTGCTCAACATGGCAGAAACAGAACATATAAGGAGGGTATGAAGTTCCAACCTAGGATCAGCATAGGGGTAGTACATAAACACCTAGTATCTTTAAATGAAACTAAGTTCTCAGGGCCAGATGAATTGCATCCAAGGGTTCTAAAAGAGCTTGTGGATATAATTTCTGAGCCTCTGGCTATTATTTTTGAGAATTTTTGGAGAACAGGAGAGGTGCTGGAAGATTGGAGCAGGAGAATGTTGTCCCCGTCTTCAAGAAGGGGAAAAAAGAGGAACCGGGTAACTACTGACCCATCAGCTTGATGTCTATACCTGGGAAAGTTTTAGAACAAATCATCAAACAGTCGGTCCAGGAACATTTAGAAAGAATGGATGTGATTACTAAGAGCCAGCATAGTTTTCTCAAGAACAAGTCATGTCAGACTAACCTGATCTCTTTTTTTGAGAAAGTGACTACCTTGCTGGATCAGGGGAATGCTGTAAACATTGTTTCTCTTGATTTCAGTAAGGCTTTTGATAAAGTTCCACATACTATCCTTGTTGACAAGTTGGTAAAATGTACGTTGGATCCTGATACCATTAGGTGGATCTGTAACTGGTTGACAGATCGCACCCAAAGAGTGCTTGTGAATGGTTCCTCATTTTCTTGGAGAGGAGTGAGAAGTGGAGTGCCTCAAGGTTCTGTCCTGGGACGTATATTGTTCAACAGCTTTATAAATGATTTGGATGAAGGAATAGAGGGCATGCTTATTAAATTTGCAGATGATACTATATTGGGAGGGGTTGCAAACACAGAGGAAGACAGAAACAGGATACAGGACAACCTTGACAGACTGGAAAACTGGGCTAAAATCAATAAAATGAATTTTAACAGGGATAAATGTAAAAGTTCTGTATTTAGGTAGGAAAAATCCAATACATGGTTATAGGATGGGGGAGACTTGTCTTAGCAGTAATATGTGTGAAAAGGATCTAGGAGTCTTAGTGGATCATACGCTGAACATGAGTCAACAGTGTGATGCGGTGGCTAAAAAGGCAAATGCAGTTTTGGGCTGTAACAACAGAAGTATAGTGTTCAGATCACTTGATGTGATGGTATCGCTTTACTCTGCTCTGGTAAGACCTCACCTGGAGTATTGTGTTCAGTTTTGGGCACCACATTTTAAGAAGGATATAGACAAGCTGGAACGGGTCCAGAGGAGGGCAACGAAGATGGTGAGGGGTCTGGAAACCAAGTCCTATGAGGTGGAAGGAGCTGGGGATGTTTAGCCTGGAGAGGAGGCGGCTGAGAGGTAATATGATCACCATCTTCAAGTACTTGAAGGATTGTCATATAGAGGATGGTGTGGAATTGTTTTCTGGAAGGTAGGACCAGAACCAATGAGCTGAAATTAAAGCAAAATAGTTTCCGGCTCAACATTAGAAGAACTTCCTGACTGTTAGAGCGATTCCTCAGTGGAACAGGCTTCCTCGGGAGGTGGTGGGCTCTCCTTCCTTGGAGGTTTTTAAACAGAGGCTAGATGGTCATCTGACAGCAATGAAGATCCTGTGAATTTAGGAGGAAGTGTTGTGAGCTTCCTGCAATGTGCAGGGGGTTGGACTAGATGACCGTAGAGGTTGCTTCCAACTCTATGATTCTAATTTCTAAAAGTAATTTCTAAAGAAACAGTTTGCATTGTTAATTAAAAGTTAGTTGTATTTCAGCTGTTTGAAGATCATTTGTTGAAGCCCAATGAGTTTTGTGAGTTTAACCTGAAGAGCAGAAATATACCACGCACAGGAATGCAGTCATTTCCCATAAATTGAATCATGTGATTTTCATTAATGATTTGTTCTGAATATCTGTGTTTTTAAGGTGGAATGTCTAAACAGTGTTCTAAGAGGCCAAGGTATATAAAATCCTAGGTGGTATGGTGTCATGGGCCATGGGCACTGTTCTGAATTGCCTCAAAATGTACTTGTATCACTTTGTAGGATATGAGTTTGAAGTGAGAAGAACATTGCCACTAACTCTGAACTTTGTACATTGCTCAGAAATTGCGCACCCAGAAACTGTTTTGTATTCTGCCCTGGGTCAGAGACCCATGAATTTATCAAACAAAGGTATCTGTGATGCCATAGTTTTGTCAATTTCAGTACAATCGTACTTTATTAATGAGGCAGAAACAAGTGTAAGTGAACATCCAGGGAAACTTATAAAATGTTCCCCTAAAGCTTTTCTGTATTGCCTTTTACTGTCAAATTTGTGACCATTGGTTTGTCCTATGCACATGATATGTATATTTGCAGATCTTAAAGTGACTATTCTAAAAGTGAATTTCAAAAACAGGACACAGCAAGAGACCTCTGAGATACCACTATAACCACTGGCAAACTTCCACCTTTTCCTGGATTTGGCCCAGTCCATGGGCATTGTTGAGGGGGTGCTCCCTAAATTTATGGGGAGGGAGCTTCTCTAGGTAGTGATAATGGAGACTCCTCATAGGTAGTGATAATGGAGACCCCTCCCTGTGATGTCACTGGCTCCTCCCTATGATGTCACTGGATCAAATGCCTCTGGCTGAGCCCCCTGGGATATTGAAAAGTCTACACCCCTGCTCAGAGGATTGACTGAACTTGTGATAGATATATCCCCTCACAGACCTTTTCCTCTAGCAATCAGGTACATGCAAGATAGTAGAGCAATACCCAAGAACTAACACCCTTGAGGGCTATTCACACCAGGACCTCAATCCCTTTGTGTTAAGTACCACAAAGCTAGGATCCCGGCCTGGGATTTCCACACAGCCACAGGAACCTTTTGTTCCTCTCCCAGTGTGTTTGTGTTCTTTGTTAGAACCAGGAGTCTGTCCTTTGACACTGACAGAACTCCTCAGCAGAGCCTTAAAGTTTCCCTCTGCCTTGTGTGTGCCACAGCTTTGAGAGTTTTTCCTAAGAAAGGGCTTTGGATTTGCCCCTTCCCACAAATAAACTCACTCCAGACAGAAACTAAATAGCCAGTTCTGTCTCAGGAACTGTTTAGTCTCCTCTCAGCTCTAATCTCCAGTTGAACTTCAACTGAACTAAACACTGAGGAAATTTCCTCCCTCTGCCAGCCTTCTTCCACTAGATACATTTGTTTCCATGGAAACAGCTCACCCAATCAGAGTGAGTTTTTCACCAGTCACCCAGATAGGCTGCTTTAAATTCATCACAGATGACAACTTCTTCCTTTTTTTGTCAAATGCATCCATTGAATGAGATATCTATTTACTTGTTACCCTAACTGTAAGCCTGCCTCTGCTTTGATGGAAAAATTAGCAGAGAGACAAAAGCTGTCTTCTTTGCATTACTTGCTGATGAAGAAGCAAAGAAGTCAACTTCTTTCACTTCATCCGAAATTGACTCCACAATCATTCTGCACATGATGCTTAACAATTAATCTTGAATGGAATGATGCATGTATTTTGCATTGTGTGGAAGAGTATCTATTTTAGCAGGGGTCATTTTGTAGAAAAAGAGGTGCCAGAGCTCATTAGCACAACTCATTTGCATATGCCACACAACTCTGACGTCACCAGATGGTGTACTAAATTATAGCAGCTCAGCATCTACTTTAAAATGCTTCTGAAATTATAATTGTCATAACAGAACCTTACTTCCGTCATACTTTTAAAAATTACTTTCTCTTATGTGGCCACAGTGGCATGATAAAGATTTCCATCTCCTTGCTTTATATGTTTTGGTTATTTTCCCATTTTTTGTAGGGGAAAGATATTAGAAAGTCTGTCAAATCGTAGAGTTCAGCAAAATTCTAACATGGGGTTTGAATAATGGAACCCAGAAGCAAAGGGGTTTTTTTGGGGGGGGAAGTAAGAAAGAAAATAAGCAAAATAAAATTTAGAGGTTCCAGAGCTTCACTCCTGCCCAAAATGGCCTGTATTTTAGACAGAATTTTGGGATTGTGCTTTGCAATTAAATGCATGAGTTTGAATATATTTCTCCTGTTATCATTTGCCTCATTTTCCCACAGTGAGCAATATTTTGTGTAGCAATGAACAAAAGAATTTCTGCAAGAGCAGATACATAATGCCTATTTTATTTATAATATGTTTATGACCATCACTTAACTGTGCTAAAATAGAACCTCCTTTGAATTTCTGTCTTTATTTGTAACTCTGCCATGTCACCATACAGTCTATGTGGATTGCACTTCTATTATGAAGCATCAGTCCTGAATCCAAGCCTCAGATTCAGTGGGAGCTCACAGGAGCACAGCTCCTGAACCTTTCTGAAAGTTCCACCTCCTCCTTCTGAGAGTTCCACCTCCTTGTCCATTTAATAGTATTGCAGGTATAATAATAGTATTGCTGCATAATAATCCCTGGATGAGCTCCACCACGTATTTTTCTACAAAACAACCCCTGCCTGAATCATTATCAATAGCCTTTTTCCAGGTGTTTTTTACCGTCTATGAGTAAATGCCTTTTCACCAGAGTGTTGTTTTCAGCGAAATGGTGACAATCAAACCAAAATGCAGCATTTTCTATTACACAATATTCCAACCATGAGTAAAGTTTGTACCATGCTGGATTGAAACGTCTCCATGATTGGCCATTTTTTTGTTTCTGGGAAACTTTTTAGTGCTGGCAGAAGTGGACTTCCTTCTTTAGACTGCAATGTCTTTAGGACCAGGTAGTTTCTTTCCAAGACAAGGCTCTAAATCAACCACTGAACCAACATCAGAGAGCTCTGAAACACTTTCTTCTGAATTATTTAATTTGCAAAATTCAGATACACTACTGATGGATAATTCCTCCTCCTTATCAATTTCAGATTCATTTACTCTTTGTGTTCCCATGACATCAGGCCCTTTCCTTACTTTTGCTGGTCTTGTGAAACAGTACTCTAAAGATCCACAGTATGAAGGTTCAGTAGATGAAGCTGAATGCTTTTAAATGCAATCCATTGCCTTTGTAATATAAAATAAAAGGGATAAGAAGCATGACTGTAGTGGGATTGATTGATGAGTAAATATTGATAAGCTTTCTCTGTAAATATTTCCCCTTTTCCTGCTCTAATGCTCTAAGCAGTTATCCTTGATATGTTTTCAGGAAAGGAACCAAGCAAATCAGAGAAGTCATAAATTATGCTGATAGGCAGGCACATCAGCATTTCACTGAGTCAGCCAAGTAAGTGCAAAAAATACTATGGTAGATGTCCTAACAACTATTTGTCACCTGCACATTGTGTTGTAATACATATGTTTAATATATATTATATGCAAGATATATTTAATATTCTGCAAATATTGTCCCCAAATGTGTTGGGACAATATATGCAGGATATTGAATAGCTAATATCACTACTGATAAAGCAACTCTTGCAGGAACTAGCTTCCAACAATCCAGTCCTAAGATTTCTCTAGACCATCTACATGTAGTCTTATCATATGCTGTATTTCTCATACTTTTACATTTATTTTAGGGGGGAAATCACCCAGAAGTAAGTAACAGCTGATACAGGAATGTGGACCAAAAACAAAAGAGAAATCTTATGTATAATCCACTAAATACGAGGTTTAGAAATTCAGACCTGATACAGGTCAGTCCAGAGAGAATAAGAATTCTCAAAACAGCAGAATTTCACAAGAAGCTGCCTTATCCTGAACAAGACCCTTGGTCCATCAAAGTCAGTATTGCCTACTCAGACTGACAGCAACTTTAAAGGGTTTCAGACAGAGGTCTTTAACATAACCTACTGCCAAATCTTTTAACTGGAGAAGCCAGCAATTGAAATTGGGACCTTCTGCATGCTATGCAGACACTCTTCCACTAAGTCACAGTCATGGCCCCTAACTAAACTACAGGGGAGGGATGTAAAGTGGAAAACATTAGTTCGAAGGAATTCATTATACTAAAATAAAGCAAAGTCAAAGTAACATAGCAAAAGCAAACCCAAACAGAATCACATATCAAAGCTATGGGCTAGAAGAAATTAATAGAAACTACTCCAATTTGAAGCAGAAGTTACCCTTAGATGCAAATAAGGGAAACATGGTGAACAGGACAATCTCTTGAAGTAGAGATAAGTTGTCTGTGGCAGCTAGCAGAGAGAAACAAAATATCTCTGAAATCTAAAACTGACTCTAAAGGCAGGCCAGTTACCCTGCTTTCATCCCACTTTGGATACTTGATAAAAAAGTGAGAAAGCTGTGAAACTGAAAGTTTATTGCTTGAGGAGGAACCTATTTTTATATAATGCTATTCTTCTTTGTTTATTTTAAGTGTCTTTATCCTGCCTTTCCCACATACATCAGGATGTCATATATTATTTTTTCATTCCCTTATTTTGTCCTCAAAACAACAGCCCTGTTAGGTAGATTAGGGTAAAAGAGAGTAGATGGCCCAAGGTCACTCAGCAAGCTTTATGGGAGATGGGGATGCAAATCTCGGTCTCCCATATCCTATTCCAACACTCTAACTATTAGAACACACTGACTGTTCCATTATAGCACTTAAGGTGGAATTCACAGAATTCTCAAGTCCAAGGCCTCTATTATATTCAGCCCAAAGAAACAGGAATCTTATGGATAAATCATCAGTCTCTTGTTTCCATTTTAGTTGATTTCAGAGTTGCAGATTCATGCTTAATGAAGCTGTTCGCTGAATCAAGTGTTTGGCATAAGAAAAGGTTGACAAATCTCACATTGAAGGAGCATCCATAAGGATTTATCTGACAGACAAGAGAAGACAGACAAGTTATGATGAAAGATCAGATAGAAGGGGAGAGGTCAGTATTGTATATGCTGCAGCAGTGAAAGCCTGAAAACAAAATGCACAGCAGGAGAAGTATCTTCTAGACGGCGACTTCTTGGTGCAGCTTATTTCTTGTATATAAAAGCATTTTCCACTCAAGACAGATGCTACCTAGAGCCTTAATGTTCACAAGCAGGTCTAGGTAGCTGATTATGGTCCTGAAATGAAACACTTAGAGCCCACAGTGGCAGTCATCAATAACGCAGCACATATGCCACTCTAAGACACTGTGAGAAAAGAAAAGCCTTCCAAGTATGTGCCAATAATTTTAGAGTGTCATAATAATGACACTCAACAAAATGTTCATGTGCTTACTGCTGCAAGGTGGGAAACAGGAGAGATAAAGTTGCAGGGAAAGATATCTAATTTCTGTACTTAAACCCTAGGTATACTCAAAGTAGAGTAGCTGAATTCTGCAACTGAAAATTGTTCAGATCCAATACATTTAACAAGATACATTTTTTAGGCACAATCCTAACCCACCTATGCATGAGCAGCTATTATGGAATGGTTCTCATTGAGTCTCTGTATAGTCCATCTCTGAAATCCTAGACACTTGTTTGGGAGTAAGCTCCATTGACTAACATGAGACTTGCTTCTGAATAGACTTGCCTAGGATTAGACCCCAAGTGGCACATTATTACTCTTTAAAGCATAGTGGATGCAATTAATGCATAAATTAAAGAAATCCTGCCTAGTCAAGTGCTTACCATGCCTTAAGGCATGCTGGTATTTGCATAAGACTTCCATATGTAATCCTTAAAGAGAAGACTACAGCTCTGTTCACAAGTTACAATGAATGCATATACAATCTGTCTACAGATTTTACATGGGCATTAAGTAATTCTCGTATTACATTGAATGCATGTATAGGACAACATGTAATGAAAATCTCACTATTATCCAAGTATTGGTCATTCCTGGTTTCATTTGTACAGTGAATGTGGCTTGGCTCTTTCCTACAAAAATATATGCACATACAAGCAGGTTATACATACATTTACTAACATGAACAAGGCTTATATGTCTGTTGAAAAATCTGAATTTAAATCACTGCCCAATCACCAATTTAAGGAATGAAAATTGGAAACCGTTATTTCATAGTCCTGATCCATCCTAGATAAAATTGGACCCACAACACAGGTTTGTTATAGGATTACTGACATGCAGATAATAAAGAATACTATGCATTGAAAATACTATATGGCATGCAAGGATCAAAATTATAAAATTTTCAGTACCACTGCTTTTATCACTGTGGACAAATTTAAACCAAAATTATTTAATATCACAAAAAAGACAGATTTCAATCATTGGTTAAATCAAGTTATCATTTTTGAAATGCATACACTTCCTGAATAAGAATGTGTACTAACTGGTTGCTACAATAATAATAATAATAATACACTGCTTTGAAAGTAAATCAAAACTTTTGCATATTGTTTGGGCAGAGACAGGCCTATCCCTACAAGAGGCAATTCCCTTCAGAAATATTTATTTATTTATTTATTTATTTGGGATTTGTATCCCGCCCTTCCCACAAGTGGCTCAGGGCGGCTTCCAACAACTAATCGACATAATTTAACAATTTTAAATATAAAACAATTAAATAAATATTGCCTTCTCCCCTTTCTTTTTCTTTTCTTTTTTAAAAAAGTAACACTCTATCCCATTATATTGTAGATATATAAGAGAAATGTGCAAACACATTTTGTCTGGATTGTCTAGGAAAGAATGGAAGATAGAAGCTTCAGCAGGACAGCTATATATGTGTAATAGATACCATAAGCAGCAATACCTTATTGCCCTCCCAGTCGGAATAAAGAGGCTGACACAAAATATTGGGAAAACGAGCCACTTTATTTAATAACACAACTAACACGGCAGGGCTACCTGCTATTGGATAAGCCCTGGAGTCTTCCCATGACCCCGCCAAGTCCAATAATGGGCGAGCCACCCAGCCCCCGGCACGAGCCATATGATTGTGGCTAATGCCGGGCCGGCCAGGCCAAAAATTACCCTCCCCTTAAACTTCAGCCCTGATCACCAGAAGGAGGCGAATTTAGTGGGAGGCATGACTATGATCCGCATTCTACAGCATTGAGCCATGAAGCCCATCTGCCATTCCTGCGTCTCGACTGCACTAACATGTGCAGTGGCCTGGGTGCTCACTTGCAAGTATAAACCCCTTGCTCCTTCTGCCACTGCCAATGCCAAGCCTCTGCTTAGGCATTAGCGCCCCATCGGTTGGCCTAATGCCACCCAAAGCCCTTGCCAAATATCACCTAAAAAGGCCCGGTTCCCTGCGTCCAACAGATGAACACCATCTGGCTGGTAGAGCTCTCCCAAATCCACCCTAATCCCAGGATGGGACAGGAAGGTACCCAGACCTCCTTCCAAGGCCTTCCACAGGGCCCGATTCGCCTTCCGTCTGGCCCACTCAATCCCCGCAGGGTCCCAGGCGGCCCGCCAGACTCTTCTCGTAAGGATGGCGGACCAAATTATACGGACTCCGGGCCACCTCCACACAATGGCCCGAAGATTTGACACTGCCTGTAATGAAAGGGCCTTCCCCTTCATCAGCCCCAAGTCATTCCCACCCAAGTGGATGACCAGTATATGAGGAGGGGAACTGGCCCTTCCTGAAAACAACAATGGCAAGAGCCCTGGCCATCTTAGCCCCTGGCGCTCTTGCCATTCAACCACTGCCAACTCGTTCAACCCCAGCTGGGTTCTGAATGATGATCTCCTTGCATAGTGGGCCGCCCAGAAAATCATGCTGTGCCCACATATGAGGATCCGCAGCCTCCCCTGTCAAGACACAGCACCTGAAATGAAAAAACAGTCAAACACAACTGAACTTTAACTACTTAACCTGAACTGCCAATCCCCACCACCTATGGGAACACCAGCGGGAGCACATAAGCTCGGAAGGCTGCCGAATGCCAGCGGCGTACCCTTTGTATGGCCGGCCTCAGATAGTCCATTGCAGCAGCAGTTGACGCAGCCCCAATTCGAAAAGAATGGGTCCCAAACTTAAACCTCGCCAAGCCCAATTTGTCTAAAGCTCTAGAAGTAACAGCCCAAAACTGGTACTTGGTAAGTGGAGACCCACCCTCGTGGCAAAAAAGGGGGCCCCGGGCCTGCCCCCTAACTGCCAGATAATGCTGCAATGCTTGGACCAGGCAAAGACCGGACTCATCGCAGGGAACAATCGTGATCTTGGTACCCTTACGTCTTTGGTCTGTTTTAGACTGCTGGACTTGCAACACTACCTGTCCGCCCTCAAATTTAACATCCCCACTCTGCAATGCCCAATCGGATTGGTCATTCTGTGACAGCTGCACCAGCTCACAGACCCTTAAGACCCACAAAAACGCCAATAGCGCTGCTGCATGGAACAGTGCCGCCTCGTAGTCAGAACTACACACCTCGGGCCAAACCTGGGCCAACCCCCTCAATATGGACAGAGAAATGGGCTGCCGAGCATCCGCCTGTGACCCGCTTTCTCTGGACCAACATTCCAGCATATTTTTCAACCCGAAGTCCCCGACCTCCACCGGGTACCCCTGGGACTTACTGATAAATGCCAAGGCTGCCAACTGTCCCCGAATGGACTTAATCGCTAAACCCTTACCTTTGAGATGCACACAAAACTGCATCAGGTGCTGAACTGGAATGGGCCAGCTATCCTCAAACTCCGCCATATGCCTGAAGACCCTAAACTGTAACGCGGCCCGCTCTTACGCTTTCCATGTACTCGGGGCCAATGCTAGCAAAATTGCCCTACCGGCTTCAACCTGCCAAGCTGCCCCAGGTCCTGGGGCATCCGTACCGGCTGTGGATCGGCCTCCGGGGCTAGCTGGAAAAAGCGCTCCATCTGTCGACGAGAGAGAGCGTCCGCTACCCCATTACAGACACCAGGAACATGTTTTGCTAAAAATAACACTTTCAATGGAAGGCAATGCAATGTAAAGGGCCTAACTAAGTTCATAATCGCTACTGAGTTGGAAGATAAAGCATTAATAACATGGACCACCGACAAATTGTCGCACCAAAAGTGCACCACCTGATTTGCCAGCAGCTCCCCCCAAATCCAAACCGCCACCACAATAGGAAAAAACTCCAAAAACGTTAAGATCCTGCAAAGGCCATTGGCTTGCCACTCTTTAGGCCACTGCTCTGCGCACCAATGCCCCTGAAACACAACCCCAAAACTGAAGAAATCTGAAGGTCAGCTTTGACCTTCCTGTCCTCCTGACAAAAGGACACCCTGTTGAACGATTCCAAAAAGGTCTCCCATGCCTCCAAATCACTACGCATACTTGCCGTTATACGCACCCTATGATGGGGTAACCGTAGGGACCCCATGGCATCACACAGGTGCCGGAGGAACGCTCTGCCCGGTGCTACTACTCTGCAGACAAAATTGAGATGCCCCACTAGTTGCTGTAATTCTAACAGTGACACCTTACGTTTCCTCTTAAGCGCTGCCAGCCGTTCTCTAAGCTGACGGACTTTTTCTTCCGGAAGTTGAGAGGCTTGGTGCAACGTGTCCAGCTCAATGGCCAAAAATGTCAGCCCTCAGTCTTTTCATGAGCCAGTGGCACGCCAAGTTCCTCTGTCAGTTCCATAAATGACTCGAGCAACCAGGCACACCACCCCGTCTTGGCTGCACCCACAAACAAAAAATCATCCAGGTAATGAACCGTTTCATTACACCCGGACCTCTTCTTCAACAACCATTCAAAAAATGAACCGAATCTCTCGAAGGCTGCACAAGATATAGAACACCTATATTCACCATCTGCTTTTTTGGGCACCACTCCCAAAGGGGAAACCCGTAAACATAGACCTGGGGGGTCATCGAAAGGACCAATGACTCGCCCCTCCGCACATTCCCTTGCAATCTTATCCCTGACCACATGCTTGAGCCCCACAATAGAACACAGGTTAGAAGCCCTACAAGGCGCCCGAGGCTCTTGAAACAGGATCCTGAATCCTAAAGTAAATCCCTCCCATAAGTAGACCCCATCCTCTACCCTGGGATAACCTTCCAGAAAGCGCTTAAGAACCCTCAGCTGAATGGGGCTGGGCCCCTTTTCCAGGCATCTGTGAATTGCCTTCGCCCCCAGGGCACTTAACTCCCCCTTTTTGCTTAGCCTTACTACATGCCGAGAATGTGTGGGGCCTGCCGCATACCAGGCATTCATGCCTAAACTTACATGCTTTTTGGGAACACACTTCCTGCATAACAGCCGGGGTTGAACTGGCTGGCTCGCTGAAGAGCGGGCAACGGAAACACCAGACTGTTTATGCACCAAGTGCCCACTGTCGGCCCTATCCCCCGCATTAGGTTTCGCTGGAGCCATCAGCTGGAGCCATAGTTGCTGATTAATTTGGTCCCATGGTAAGGCCGGATTAAGAGCTGCCCTCATCCTAAATGTTTCATCATACTGCAACCATGCAGCTCCCACAAAATCAGTATACGCCCTGTATATATAAGAAAACCAGGAAGCCAATTGGCCCAAGTGCGGTCAACCTTCCTGCGCCTCAGCTTTTCTTTCTCCTTCTCATCCATTTCTTCCTTGCTCTTCTTTTCCAACTCCCGATACAGTAGACTAAATACATCAACATATTCCCCTCTCAGAGTTTTTTCCCACGTCGCAGGGGTCAAATGGTCCGCTAATGGCATTGCGGGATCCCCAAAGGGGAGGGCCAAGAAAGGCAATGACGCATAAGGATTCGGGGGAAAACCCCATGCAATTCCCTGCGCACCCTGCCACCCCATAGGCTGGGGCATCGCCATGTGCCGACCCCAAGGGAGGATCCCCATCACTGCTGCCGAAGCCATAGAAGCTTGAGCAGCCTCTGCCCCAGATGATGATGCTGATGGCGGACACCACCCCACTGTACCATCTTGCACTTGACCCACAGCGGAACCTCCCGCTGCCCACACCCGGCCAGGTTGGGTGGGGAAAACTCATTGCCCACGATGATCTGCCACTGTCGTGGCTTGTCCTAGACTAGAAGGTCCCGGTGATGCACAATAACCCCATGGCCCTCATGGCTACACCTGTGGGTGTTGTGTAGGTGCAATTTTAACTTCGATGCCTGCTGGCGTGACCACCACTGCCACTGGCTGAACCGACTGCTGCTGTTCTTCAATAACCTCTGCATCCATGCTTTCATCCCCCATCAAAGCATCCTTACTCATCCCAGCCTCCTGGCTCCGATCGGGGGCCATACACGAGTTCGCACCCTCCTGCAATGCAGACAGTCGTGCCAATACCTCTTTTTCAAAAGTAAGAGCCCCCAAGCGCCCAGAAGCCCTATGGTGACCTGACCAAGTTGACGGGGCCCCTGCCACGCCCCTTTCCCTCTCCAAGGTGCACAGCCGCTCCATAATGGCCTGCCTCGTGTCACTCTCCTCCATCTGCTCCTCCTCCGGGTGGGCCCGCTTACTACCACACTTGGCTGGTTGTTTACCCTTTGATGGGTCTTGACCCTACTTTGGGCCCATAATTCCCTATATAAGCTGCCCTCTCATAGGAAAATTACGATTGCCTAAGAGGAGGTGAAGTCCCTCCCCCAACAAGTCGCTGCTTAGTTAGGGAACCCCCAATTCCACCGAGGCAGGAAAGACGGTCGGGGGGGCAACTCCTGGCCCATTCTCTCACTCTTGGCCTGCCCCCGCCCTCGTGCTTGGCCAGCCTACCTCCAACACCGAGCCCTTCCTTTCCCCACACTAAAGCCTGAAGCGGAAGGGGGCGCCCCCAGAGCTTCCACAAGCCCCCTGAAGCCTACTGCCCCCCAGAAGCCCAGTCACCCCTCGTGAGGCCTTGATACGCCCAAATACTGCGGGCGGTACGCCGCTGTGCCTCCCTATAAACATGCCACTCTCTCACGCTGATCCCCGTTGGTGGCCAGCAACCGACATCCCCGCCGTTCAGCTGCTTGCTCGGCACACCAGCCGCCTCCACTCATCAGCCCACAAAGGGGCCAATGCCTTCCCGACCTTGTTCTCAGCTCGGGACGCACAGTGTGCGTCCGACTCAGCCGAGAACACAAAAAAAACTGTGTTGTTCTGGGCAGGGTCAGGGCTATATATAGCCCCGACGCACCGCCCAAACACAGCCCCGGATGCCCAGGAACCTCTTTGGCCTCCCTCCTTCTGGGGAGGCAAAACGCGGCCCCACGGCGCATAGCTGCTACGCGGCCCGGCCAGGGCAGGGCCAAATTGTGTATAAGAGTATCACTATTAATACTACAATTCCATGTAACATCACCAGTCACCATTCCATGATGTTGCTGGACCCCAACATGACAGCAACAGGACCTGCGCAATGAGTTTCAGTATTTTACTTATGCATCTTCTTAAAATGAATACAAGGAGACTAATAGAAGAGACATCATGTGTCTTTTCCTTATGCAGCCAAAGAATATGAAAGAAGGTTTGTGTTTCATTGAGCATTATCATGATTTAGGCATGGTATAGTGCTTAAGCCAGTGTAGTGTAGTGGTAAAGAGCTGTGAACTCTAGTCTGGAGAACTGGGTTTGATTCTCCACTTCTCTTGCTGGATGCCCTTGGGCCAGTCACAATTCTCTCAGAACTCTCTCAGCCCTACCTGCCTCACAAGGTGCCTGTTGCGGAGAAAGAAAAGGAAGGTGATTGTAAGCTGCTTTGAGACATTTCAGGGTAGAGAAACACAGGATATAAAAACAACTCTTTTTCTAAAAACATTGCTGCTGTAGGCTTTAACATATTTGTATTAAATTTGAATTACCTTTTGGAATAGGAATTTTTTTCATAAAAAAATTAAGTTGTCTGTCAGTCAGTCACATTTTATTTGTATCTTGCCCTCCCCGACCAAAGCGGCTCAGGGCGGCTAACAGCAAAAACTCAATACATACAATATACAATAAATAACAAAAAATTACAATTAATTAAAATCCGTTAAAATTCTAAAAACATTAATACTTTGTGCTACAATCACTGGCAAGTTTACTGGTAGTTTAGTAGTTTCAGCTGGTGAAGGCCGTCTGGAACAGGATGGTCTTGCAGGCTTTGTGGAACTGTTCAAAGTCCCGCAGGGCCTGCATTTCTTCTGGAAGCTGGTTCCAGAGCTGTGGGGCCATGACAGAAAAAGCCCGAGTACGGGTGCTCTGGAGTCTTACCTCCTTTGGCCCGGGGATAGTCAGCAGGTTCTTCCCTGCTGACCTCAGTGCTCTCTGGGGTTCATATGGGGAGAGGCGGTCCCTAAGGTAGACAGGTCCTCGGCCATATAGGGCTTTAAAGGTAATAACCAGCACTTTGTAACGAATCCGGTATATAACTGGCAGCCAGTGCAGTTCACGCAGCCCCGGCTGTATGTGCTCCCGCTTTGGGAGCCCCAGCAACAGTCTGGCAGCCGTGTTCTGCACTAGCTGCAGCTTCCGGGTTTGGCACAAAGGCAGCCCCATGTAGAGGGCATTACAGTAATCCAATCTCGAGGTGACCGTTGCATGTATCACTGTTGCCAGGTCCCGACGCTCTAGGAAGGGGGCCAACTGCCTTGCCTGCCTCAGATGAAAAAAGGCTGACTTGGCAGCGGCTGCTATCTGGGCCTCTATTGATAATGAAGGCTCCAGTAGAACTCCCAGGCTTCTGACTCGGCACGCCGCTTTCAGCGGTGCCCCGTATTTCCCCTCCCCGAGCGCCCCGACCCAGGCAAAGGACCTCTGTCTTCGCTGGATTCAATTTCAGCCCGCTCAGCCTTAACCAAGTTGCCACGGCCTGCAGTGCCAGGTCCAAGTTCTCTGGGGCGCAGCCAGGCTGGCCGTCCATTAGCAGATAGAGCTGGGTGTCATCTGCATATTGGTGACACCCAAGCCCATGCCTCCTGGCAATCTGGGCAAGGGGGCGCATATAGATATTAAATAGCATCGGTGAGAGAACTGCTCCCTGAGGTACCCCACAATGTAGTGTACGTCTCTGAGAGAGCTCACCCCCGATTGCCACCCTTTGTCCCCAATCCTCAAGGAAGGAGGAAAGCCATTGTAAGGCCGACCCCCTAACGCCAACATCGGCGAGGCAGCGGGTCAGCAGCCGGTGATCGACCGTGTCGAACGCGGCCAACAGGTCTAGCAACATCAGCACCACACACCGCCTCGATCCAGGTGCCGCTGGAGGTTATCCACCAAGGCAACCAGCACTGTCTCCGTCCCATGATCTGGGCGAAAGCCAGACTGGCAAGGGTCTAGGATGGAAGCGTCATCCAGAAAACCCTGCAACTGCAGCGCCACTGCCCTCTCTATAATTTTACCTAAAAATGGTAAATTCGAGACTGGCCAGTAATTTGCCAATTCGGCCAGGTCTTCTGTACTTTTTTTCAAGAGGGGGTGGACCAAGGCCTCTTTTAAGGGCGTTGGAAAGTGCCCCTCCAAGAGGGATCTATTTATGATGTCCTGTAGAGGACATCTAAGCTCCCTCAGGCAAGATTTAATTAGCCAGGAGGGGCATGGGTCTAGATCGCAAGTTGTTGGGCGTGCAGAGGAGAGAATTCCATCGACTTCCTCCAGGCTGAGCGGGTCGAAATGATCCAGGACTAAACCTGAAGACAGGCACGGAGCCTCCAGTTCGTATACTGTATCTAATGTGATGGGCAGGTCCTGGCGGAGCGACGTGATTTTGTCTGCAAAAAATTTCGCAAAAGCCTCACAGCCTATTTCCAGTTCTCTAACATTTGGCCTGCCCTGGGGCAGCGTAGTTAAATCTCTAATTATTTTAAACAGTTGTGCTGGGCGTGAATTTGCAGACGCAATCTTGGCTGCGAAGTAATGTTTCTTCGCAGCCTTGAGTGCCATCTCATATGAAGCTCATAAGCGTTCTATAAGATGTTCTCGCCGCTTCGCCACGAGTGCGCCGCCACTGCCTCTCTAGTCGTCTGAGTCCTTGTTTCAGCTGGCGTAATTTCGAGGTGTACCATGGAGCCAGCTTCAAACGAGGGTGCAGAGGACGTCGAGGTGCGATCTCGTTGATTGCCCCAGTTAGCCAGTCTTGCCAGGCATCAACTAGGGCATCAAGGGAATCGCCAGGGATCCCAAAGAGCCATCTGGAACCGTTCCGGGTCCATCAGGCTCCGTGGGCGATCCAAAATAGGCTCTCCGCCCTTACAGGGTTGGTGTGGCGTCTCCATATGGGCCTTGAGGGCTAGGTGATCCAACCATGGCACCGCCTCCATTGCAATATCGCTCACCCGAATCCCGGACGCAAAGATCAGGTCTAATGTGTGTCCCACCTGATGCGTAGGAGTCGTAATAAATTGAGAGAGTCCCAGTGTTGCCATGAAAGACACTAGGTCCATTGTCCGACTGGAGGCCGCGTCATCGGCATGGACATTGAAGTCACCCAGGACCACAAGCCTTGGGTGCTCCAATGCCCAGCCCAACACCGCCTCCATCAGGGATGGTAAGGCGCTGGCCGGTACATTAGGCGGACGGTACACCAGCCAAATCACCAACCCCTCTCCGACATCCCACACCAGGCCGGCACATTCAACGCCATTGATCGTTGGGGCTGGGAGAGCCCGGAAGGAGTAATCCTCCCGTATGAATAACGCCACCCCTCCCCCCAGCCCACTAACCCGCGATTGATGAAAGACCGCGTCTCCCCTTCTTACACCCAGGTCTCAGTCACGCAAGCCAGGTCTGCGTCTTGCCGAAGCAGGAAGTCTCTAAAAGTCCGGGTCTCATTATTTATAGACCTGGCGTTGCATAACACCAATGACGGGCGTGGGCAAATTCTCCTGGTTCCACTACCTGTCACCGTTGGGATGGGAAGTAGACTGGAAGGGTGCCGAGCCCTGTTTTGTCTCGGTCCCCTTCCCCCACTCCTCTGTCCCCTCCCACCGCCATATCTTCCCCTCCCCAGGAGCACTGGAATCCCCTGACCGGGCATTCCCAGCTATGTTCCTAAGATGTAGTAGTATGTCTGTGCCCACCTAGCTGATTGTCTAGTTCGGAGCATGAATGAGCCCTAGTCTACCCTCCGCCCCCAGTTCCCAATTGTCTGACTTACTACAATTTAGTCAGTTAAATTCCCAAGACCCTAATCTTCCCACTAGTGATTAGTCCAATTATAATATCTCTATAGCACATTAATAAAATAGCATCCCCCATACAGTCCAAATTAAAGTGCTAATGTAAATAAATCAATCAGTATTCATTTACATAATTAAATACATATATAAATACATATATAAATACATAAATACACAATGCATAATAAATCCAATTGCTAATCAATTCCTAGTTAATTAATAATAAATCTTATTAGTGGTCACTAAACAATTAGGGAACGGGCTAATAGAATCAAGGAAAGGTGGGATAGGGCATTGCCCTTACTACTAATTGATGATGTTAAACTGTTGTCTCTAAACAGTTATTTAAATGTAAATACTGAAATATAAATATAATGTTATTTTAAAATACCTTCCTTTTTAAAAACAAAACTTATTTTTAGAAGAGGAGGAGGAAGAGGATGTTTGGTTTTATAGCCCAGCACTACCCAAAGGAGTCTTGGAGTGGCTTACAATCACCTTTTCTTCCTCTCCCCATGACAGACACCCTGTGAGGTAGGTGGGGCTGGAGAGTTCTGAGATCTGTGATTGACCCAAACTCACCCAGTTGGCTTTATGTGGGGGAATGGGCAATCAACCCACTTCTCCAGATTAGAGTCTTAACCACTGCAGCAAACTGGCAGATTTATAGTCTTTGTTAAAATCAATGGTGTTTCAGCTAAGAATAGATATAGATTAAGGGGATAGATGTCACTAGACATAAGATGTAACGGGTGAAAAAACATGGTTTCAATGTTAACATTTGTAAAACTCATTGCAGCTTCCACTCACAGTTTGCTATGAGTGTATGTTTTCTTTATATTATAATTAAATTGCAAGGTTTTGCTGAAGAGAATTAGACGATTTCTATTACAAAGGAGTGATTGATATAAGCAGTAGCTGCCGACTGGGAAAGCTTTGTCCAGCAAATAACTCTGACAAGAAGAAGTGCCAGGAAATGCAGTGAAATTTCTATAGTGCTGTCTGGGAGACCTACGAGATTTCCAATTGGAAACATGTCACACTGTTGTTCGATTTGAAAAGAGAATGCTTTGTCATGCTGTTCTATGTGTTTGCCAACCAACCTTACACTTATTGTGCCTTTCTCTTGGTTCCAGTGTTCTCTGTCCTTGCCTTTGTTAAAAAAATCCCCAATACCTCCCTGTCCTTGGTATTAGAAACAAAAGACAACATAATTTGACCACATTTATGTTACAATACTAAATTGACTCTCACATCAGTAAATGCCATTGATCTTCCTAAGATCACGGAGGTCCTTTAAAAAAAGGAAATGGCTTGATAATAAATACAAAATCTATTTGTGTGTTATCAAGCCATTTCATTTCTTTGTGTGTTAGACAGAAGTTTATAATTAGGATGTGATGCAATCTGGTGGGGAAAATGCATCTGATTCTCTGTGTCAGTTCGCCCTTCAGTTAGCTGCAAGAGCTCCATTAGCTTTCAGACAACAGTAGTGTCATCCTCTAAGAATCATAGATATTATGAATTTGCAAACCAGTGGGGTTTGCAAATGTTCGAAGGGATAATTGAACATGCATAGATTACTGTGGTTAATAGTTATTTTTAAAAAAACAGCCAAAATTAATAATTTTTTGTAACAGCCTTAACTGTCGATTTCAATAATCTTTTCCCAAGAAATAAATCCCCCTTCGACAGCACTCATACATATTAGATTGATTTCTAGATTAATATGTCACGACATTGTTGCTTCTCATTTTCTTTTGCTAATGGATCTGCCAACACCACTTACCCAACGAAGAATTTGTTCTGGACCAAGGAAGCTTATGCACAATTGTAATCAGCCAACCTGGTTAAAGTATAAATGCACTTTGTAACACATTTAAGCAAAATCATCCATCATCAAAAGAAATTCAAGAGATTCCTTGCTTGCTCTGTTGATACAAATAACCTTCTTATAACCAAACCATTAGTAGGAAGCTACACCTTGGCTCATTATTAATGTCATCCTCCTCTTTTAATTAGAGCTGTAATAAGCAATAAGCAAGACAAATTCAGTGCCTTCAAAAATTGTTAGTTTCTGACTTCTTTGGTGGGGGGGGGGAGGAATGTGTTCATTGTTGACAGAAAAAGTGTGTATTAGGAGGAAAGAGGCTGGTGATAAAGAATTATATCTTGACAGGTAGAGTTCAAGGCTATTTTATATGACTAGTAATTATAACAAATCAGGTAATTATAACAAATAGCATAGTTATAATAATGAATGGTATAATTTATAATAAATCTGAGACAGTTTAAAGCTGGCACCTAATAATTCTGAGACACTAGATTTTGATTTTGAATGTATTGGTTTAATTTAATTATTTTAATTTAGATCTCATGCTGTATATTAACAAAAAATGTCTGCTGGCTGCAGGCAATGAAAAACATGAAGAATTGCTGCATCATAATTTGGACTCAGCTGTATCAGTTTTCCTCAAAAAGGGTTGTTCCCAGATCATGTTAAAAAGAGACAATAACCCTTGTACAGTGATTCTGAGATTTTTGGAGGAATTAGTTACATTTATAACTGTATTCTGATCCATCTTGAGTGATTCTTACAATCTTTTATAATACTATTTTCCTCCAACAGTGAGAAAGTATAAAGCTCCATATGTCACTTCTCCTTGGCCTCTGGATTTTTTTCAGCTAGTCTGTCCCTGTTGACTTTAAAAACAACAAACAACATGTAAAGATTCTTAGGACTGCTGGTAACATTCTATAAGAAGAGTCAGATGTCTGAGTTCTGGACATGCCACCCAATACTTGAGTTGTAGTAATTCTTAGTTTTTTTAAAAAAAATGTAACACAGTTATCTTAAACAGAATTGCAACCTTCTAACTCTACTAATGACAGTGGACTATGAAGAGTGTTACTTTACTTAGGATGGCAGGGCTACACTCTAACCATAGGGCCAGATCTGAGAGGGGAGAGGGAGGCAGTTGCTCCAGGCGTTGCAAGGAGGGGCGGCAGTGGTGCCACAATCACATGATGCATCATCCCCCCCCCCTAACCTTACCAGACTCTGCCCTGCTGCCCATCCTCCTTCTAGTGAGCCAAGCTGCCCGCCCAGCCGCCCCACCCAAACCCCTGCCTCACCACCCAGGCAGCAGCTGCCTTCTTCACTCTCCTGCCACTGCACCACCTTCCTCGCTCTCATCTTGTGCCACCTTCCCCACTCATGTCTCATGCAACCTTTCCCCGCTTTTATTTCATGCCACCTTCCCTGCTCTCATCTTTCATCTCATGCCAACTTCTCTGCTCTTATCTCATGGCATCTTTCCCCACTCTCATCTCGTGTTGCCTTTCCAGCTCTTCTGCTGCTTTTCCCTCTGTCATGCTGGTGTTTGCACTCTCCTGCCATCTTCCCCACTCTACTGCCACCTTCCCCTGTCTCCTGCTGCAGCACTGCCTTCCCCATTCTCCTGAGGTTTTCTCGCTCATAAACACACTAGTGCATACACTCTCGGAGTGCCACCATGATGGTTCAACAGGGGAGCAGGATGCCCATGTTTTTTAAAGTTTGTGATGTCATTTTGTGCCCCGCGGCCCCTCACCTAAACTTTTATTCCCTGCTCCCCATCTAAAATTTTCTGGCTACAGGCTTGTCCTAGTTACTTTGTGCAAAACTGGCCTCAAATGGGAAAATTGGCACAAAAGCTGAAAAAGTCAGACAAATGGGAGATCTCCAAGTCCCACCTGGGGGCTGGCAACCCAACCTCACTAAGAGAATTGGGTGAGGGCTTCACATGCATGTCCCTGTTTTCATCTGTGAAAGTTTTGCTTTCAGGCTGACATTTCTATCAGACAAGGTAATCTGTGCTGGGGTGCTCACAAACAAATGAAGCCATCCCAAGTTTAAAACAACAACAAAAAAAACCTCAAAAGCAACCAAACAGTCTTATTTAGCCTCTCTTATAGTAACTAAGACAAATCAAAGCTGATCTCTGTAGTCTGGAGAGGAGCTGTAAATTCTGGGGGATATCCTGGTCCCACCTAGAGACTGGTATCCCTTTATGCATTGAGTAATTCAACATACACTACTGTAGAATATGTGTTTTAAACCCCACATTTATCCAAGTACTAGTCCCTGGTTTCATTTGTAAAATGAATGCATGTTGACTGTTTTTTACAAACAGATATACATACGTGCATGCACAACATACATGCATTCACTGTAATGTGTGAAAGTGGCCTCTCAAATTACAATAAACCACCACCAATTGTCTTTCTGCCTTCTCCCTTGATCTGCATCATACAAAGTATAGGCAGTTGTGTCAACTCTGGGAAAACAGAATTTGTAGGGCTTCCTTCTTTGTGGCACTTGCAACAGCATAACTCCCAGGTTACCTCCTCAGCCCCTGCCCAGCATGAACTGCATGTAAGGAATGAGCAGAGAGTGGGATCCAAGTCTAATCGATGTGGGGATTCAGGGATCTGCCTTACAGTGGCTGACCTCTTTTCTCCAAGATCGGGGACAAAGAGTGGTGATCGGGGAGGAAGTATCCCAGAGGCACTCTCTTAGTTGTGGGGTGCCACAGGGAGCGGTCCTATCCCCGATGATATTTAATATCTATATGTGCCCCCTTGCCCAGATTGTCAGGAGGTATGGACTGGGTTGTCATCAATATGCGGATGACACCCAGCTTTATCTATTGATGGGTGGCCGGTCCGACTGTACCCCGGAAAATCTAGACCTGGCTTTACAAGCCATGGCATCTTGGCTCAGACTGAGTCGACTGAAACTGAATCCGACAAAGACGGAGGTTCTCTACCTGAGTCGGGGTGGTCCAAGGGGAGAGATCCATCTGCCGACTCTTGACGGGGTGCCACTAACACCGGTCCCTAAGGTCAGGAGTTTAGGCATGCTCCTTGAGTCCTCCCTTACAATGGAGGCCCAGGTAGCAGCCACTGTCAGATCTGCCTTTTTTCATCTTCGGCGGGTGCGGCAGCTGGCTCCTTTCCTGGAGCACAACGATTTAGCGATGGTAATCCATGCTATGGTCACCTCAAGAATAGATCACTGTAATGCTCTCTACATGGGGCTACCCTTGACGCAAACCCGGAGACTACAGCTAGTGCAGAATGCTGCGGCACGGCTGCTAATGAGGCTGCCACGATGGGAGCACATTCAGCCAGTGCTGAAAGAGCTGCACTGGCTACCTGTTGTGTTCCGAGTTCGCTTCAAGGTGTTGGTATTGACCTTTAAAGCCCTTTATGGTCAGGGACCTGCATATCTACGGGACCGCCTTTCTCCATATATCCCCCAGAGAGCACTGTGTTCAGGGGCAAAAAACCTACTCTCTGCTCCCGGACCAAAAGAAGCCAGGTTATGCGTGACAAGATCTAGAGCTTTTTCGATGGCAGCACCAGAGCTTTGGAATGCCCTTCCAGAAGCCATACGGGCCCTGCGGGATCTGTCTGCGTTCTGCAGGGCCTGTAAGACCGAGTTGTTCAAGCGGGCCTTCGATGCTTGACGAAAAGACGGCTGCCACTGGACATCACACAGAATGCCGGTGATCACTGCTTGGAATTTTTTAATGCCGCTTATAATGTATGGATTCAGCACTATATAATGGTTTTAAAAATTGTAATATGTTTTTAAACTGGAAAATGTAAATGTAAATTATGGTTTTATATATTTTATTGGTTTAACTGTGTAGATATGATACTGTGAGCCACCCTGAGTCCGCTTGTGGAGAGGGCAGGATATAAGTCAAATGTAATAAATAAAATAAATAAATAATCTGTTGAGGATATACTGGCACATCTATAAGATACATCAGTGCAGGGTTCAGGTGCTGTCCTAAATGCCAGGTTTTGGAGGATGGGGCTGTAAGTGTCCTGGCTATCTAAGATTAATCATACTCTTTGAAGCAATTAATTAATCATACTATTGGAAGCAATTGTGAAAATTACAATCTATCTATCTATCTATCTATCTATCTATCTATCTATCTATCTATCTATCATCTATCTATCTATCTATCTATCTATCTATCTATCTATCTATCTATCTATCTATCATCTGTCTGTCCGTCCGTCCATCCACATATATTGAGAGATTCATTTTCTTCATCTTCATAATAATCATCTATTGCATTTTTGAGTTATCTAATCTCAAAGGGGCTATAGGCAATGTATAGAATTATAAAAACAATTAAAAACCCATAAAACCAATGTTAAAATGTGCAATACATATATTTAAGATCAAGAGGTGAGAGTTACAGTGCCCTCCCATTTCAGGCCTGTGGGTGCCTCAAGGATATGAGAGAGTAATGGGGGATATCAGATATATTAGTTATAAATGCTAATATCAGGTCATCTTTACTACACAACTCAGAATGTTGGTGCAGAATAATTGATCCAGTAGAGGAGGGTTCCCAACATGGTGCCTAGTGACACCTCTCATGGTGCCTGCCAGGTGTTTTTAGAACGTGGGCAGGAATAGGTGCGGCATTTGCTCAGCAGGGCTTCTGTTTGACCACTGGAGGCCTGATTGACTGTGCAGTTGTTTTTCTTTTAATTTATTCAGCAGCAGAATCCTCACTGTGTGACTGATGGTAAGCTCTGTGTATACAAAACATATTTTAAAACAATGTTATTTTTTCGATAAAAAAATGTTCTTTTTAAATGGCATTTTGCCTGGAATGTTGAAGAATTAGTATTCAAATAATGCATAACCTTACTCCTTATATTTTGTGATTGTCGCCGCCTCATGCATTAGCCAGTTATTCTGTTGTTTACATTAGTCATTTATTATATATCTATATTACAAACATTGATCATATATAAAGGAAAATATTAGGAGTTGCCATTTTTTACTTATGTAGATCCAGTCCTGTCTAACCATTAGGGTTCCTAAGAAATAAAGAACCAATCACCAACAGGATCCTGAACGATAGTTTAATAAGAAAGAAGGCTACTCCTGATTTCCAGTATTCTAACTAAAAGAGGAAAATGGCTACTATGATGGATGTGGAAACATTTGCAAATACTGACCAACCAAATAATGTAACTCAAGGATTGTTAATGACCCAAATATACATTTTATTTAAATAAAACATTGTATATTTAGTTTAACCATTTGATTGCTATACAACCCAGAAAGCTATATTCCTAAGGTTATTTTAAATCCAAAGGACCAATTGATACAATCATTTCCTTGAGCATTTGGATCCAGACCAAATAATTCTAATTTGCTAGTTGATAATGTCACCCGGAAGGATTATGTGATACGTTGAAGGAAAATGAGGTAGAAACTTAGATAACATAGACCATCACTGGCATAAAACATATGTTACATTTTTCAATCTCTGCTTCCCTTCACACCTAGGACTTTTTTTGAGCAGGAATGCTCAGGAACGCTGTTCTGGCTGGCTTGGTGACAGAGGGTGTGGCCTAATATACAAATGAATTCCTGCTGGCCTTTTCCTACAGATCTACAGAAAAGCCTTATGTGAAACAATGGTGACATCAGGGGGTATGGCCTAATTTGCAAATGAGTTCCTGCTGCATCTTTTCTACCAAAAAAGTCCTGCTCACACCACTTAGTTGAGTATGCTATTGGCTCTAATGTTGAATCTAATCAGCTATAAGAGAACTCCCCCCACTCAAATTATAATTGCATTGTCAATAATGAGCACTATAAATTAAACATTCAAAGGTCTTGGTGTACTTCAGGTTTCCTAAATTTGTTGGCAATGTAAAACAAGACTTTGCACATGTGCAAAATGTCATTATTTTAAATCCATTATTAGTCTATTAAGTAGAGTTCAGTTAGAACCTACAAAGGATGAATGCGAAGGTCCCATAAAACAATGGGCAAACTTAATGAATAAACAATAGGAACCTGATGAAAAGTCTGGAAGGTATTTGATTATTTTATTTATTAACATTTGTTATCCAAGTTTCTCACTGGAACTGATGGATTGCACAGAACAAGTCAATGCTATCAACTGGATGCAATATCCAACAGATAATACAATAGTATAGTATCTGACTTGTAGAAATCTGGAACCAACCTGGGATTGGAAAAGCACAGCCCTATTTCCTGTGTAAAAAGCCCTTTTGAATAATTCAGTTTTGCACAGTTTACAGAAAGCCAGAAGGGTGGGAACCTTCCTAATCTTATCAGACAGGCCATTCCACATGGTGGGGACTGCAGCAGAGAATGCACATGTTCAAGCAGCTGCTGATTTGCCCATTTACATGGTGGCACCTGCTGTATAAGATTCTGTTTATATGAGCAAAGCTGTTATGGTAAGGAGCAGGGGGGCAGGCCATCCTGTAGATATGAGGGACCAAGACCAAAAAGAGTTTAAAATAAACCAGGTAATGGATGGGCAACCAACAGAGTCTACATATTAACTTCATGAGGATACCTGCATTACCTGTAGAAATCTGGAACCAACCAGAGATTGGAAAAGTACAGCCTTATTTTCTGTGTAAAAATTACCAAATGGGAGTAATATGTATGATCCATCTGATTCTGATTATAGCTGAGCTGTGGTATTCTGCACCAACTGGTGTCTCATAGAATCACAGAGTTGGAAGAAACCCCCAAGGTAATCTAATCCAACTCCCTGCACAATGCAAGAAATTCAGACATCTCCCATTAAGTTCATAGATTCAGCATTGTGGTCAGATGGCCATCTAGCCTTTGCTAAAAACCTCCAAGGAAGGAAATCTCACCTCCAGAGGAAGCCTGTTCCACTGTCAGGAAGTTCTTCCTAATGTTGATCTGGAAACTCTTCTGATCTAATTTCAACCAATTGGTTCTGGTCCTACCCTCTGTGACATCAGAAAACAATTCCACACCATCCTCTATATGACAGTCCTTCAAGTACTTGAAGATGGTAATCATATCACCTCTTATCCGCCTCCTCTCCAGGCTAAATATACCCAGCTCCTTCAACCTTTCTTCATAGGACTTGGTCTCCAGGCCCCTCACCACCTTTGTCACCCTCCTCTGGACCTGATCCAGCTTGTCTATATCCTTCTTAAAAGTTGGTGCCCAAACTGAACACAATACTCCAGGTGAGGTCTTACCAGAGCAGAATAAAGCAAAACTATCCCTTCATGTGATCTGGACACTACACATCTGTTAATACAACCCAAAATTTCATTCACCGTTTTAGCCATCACATTACATTGTTGACTTCATGGGGAGACCTATGTAGAGTGCATTACAGCAGTATAGTCACAATGCTACTGTCCAGGTAGCCAGATAGTTTGTATCAAGGATGGGGGCTGTCTTCCAGATTAAACCTAATTGGAGGGGAGACTTTTTTTTTTTTTGCATCTGCATTAACTTGCATATCTAGCAGTAATGTTGGTGCCAGAAAATGAATCGGCAAGGGTCAGCTGAACCCCATAAAGGGTGCAGAGCATAATGTCCTCTGGCTTTCCAGGGTTTAGTTCAATTATTTCATTCTTAGCATTTAACTGCAGCATTGAGGCCCTGTTCTGGACCTCTAATAGATCAGCAGGAGATTTGGATAAGGATGTATAGACCTGAGTATCATTAGTGTATTGATTGATTCAGGTGTTGGTCTGAAGCAATAGAACAAAGTTTGAATCCAGTTGCTTCTTTAAGACAAATGGAGTTTAATTCTGGGTATAAGCTTTAATGCATATGCACACTTTTTCAGAAAACTGAAACAGTTTTCTTCAAGCTTTACGCGTAGGTTGGGGTTAGTTGCCAAAAAGAGCCAGTTAAAGTCAAGATGCATAAGTAACTAGTAATAAGTATAGCTGAAACTGGATTAAAGCAGTTGGTAAGACTTGTGAATGGTAGAAAGTTAACATATAAAGACTTAACAAATAGATGTGATAACTAAGTCTGAGTCCAGTGGCACCTCCAAGACCAACAGAGTTCAGTTTGGAGTATAAGCAAGAACTGAGAGACTTAGATGCATACTTCTTCAGATAGATTGAAACAGATTTTCTTAAATGCTACAAATAGATGAGGGTTTTAGTTGCTGGGTAGGGCTAATTAGAGTCAAGAACAGCTAAGATTGGAATAACACAGTTGGTGAGGTCTGTGAATAGCAGAAAATTAGCTTACAGATTATAACAGATGTGAGAACTAAGTTTGAATCCAGTGGTGTCTTTAAGATCAACAAAGTTTTTAATTCTGGATATAAGTGAGAACAGAGTGACTTAGCATGTATAGTGAAATAAGAATCTTGCAATTCCTTTAAGCCTAGAAGATTCCATTGTCCTAGCTGGCATAATAATTTGTAATTATACAGAACAAAGTTAGAGACCAGTGGCACCTTTAAGAGCAACAAAGTTTTATTCAAGGTATGAGCTTTCACGTGCACACACACTTCCTCAGATAAATTTCCCACTCCAGTCTATTTCCTTTGCGGGAAAACAGTTACTTTGAGGTCCCCCAGTGAGTGCCCTGGGAAATGTTTCCAGAGTCCCTTTTACAAAAAGGAAGAGCTCAGTTCTTTTCTTTGCAGCCCTAGCATAGGGCTTGATATGAAAAGAAGAGAATGGAAGTTGAAATGTTCTCTTTAAGATCTGTCTTGCAAACAAAGATAAGCAGGGAAATATACAATATGTTTAATCTCTGCATTGCAAAAGAGGAGAAACAAGTCATCTCCCCCACAGAGAGAGAGCTTGGGGGGAACAGAAGAAATGTTTTCTGGGCTCCCTTTTACAAAAACTCAGTTCTCTCCTTTTCTCTGCAGTCCAAGCATGGGGTTTGTTGTGGAAAAAAGAGAATGGAAGTCACCTGGGCTTCTAATCACGCCCCCCCCCTCCATGTTGCATCATATCAAATCTGGGAGACAGCAAAGTTTTCAGCATGGAGATCCCACATTTGTCATCTAGTTTGGCCCTGTTACTTAATTCAATGTCTTTAAAATTTAACATATTTACGCATATAGCATTTATTCAGCAACAGCAAATCCCTTTCCCCAGCAGATCTCATTTATGAACTACCCTTCAGAGTTCTCAGGAGCTACCTAAGGAATTCATAGTAAAAAGGAGAACAAAGACAGGGATGCCAACTAGAGATACTGTTTTCTTTCTTTGTATCATACAAGGAAGGGAACATTAAATACTGATAACACACCTTTTAATTTTAAAGTAATGTGATGCAATTCATTTTAGTAAATCACTGGTTCTCCCCTCCATACTTCCAATTCGATGCCTGTTATTATTTGAAAATGATGATTTAAAAGGAAATTAGTTTTCCTGTTAGGCACAACCATAAAATGTATCATATTTTGTAAAGCTATTAAACTTTAAAAAAAATGTGAGATATTTAGGAAGGGGCATTGCTAGGATGAGGTCTCAACCAGTACAACACTTCTCTAGGACACTTCTCCTTAGAATAGAGCTACTGTTTTGCCTGCAGCAAGGCTAACCATCTTTCATAATTTAGAGGTGAAGATATGAGAGTGTTAGTGCTGGACTGGCACTACTAAAAATAGAAGCATTGAAAAAAGTTTACAAGGCTGATTTTCTTTTCTCTAAATGTACATTTTGTGGTTTTAAGAAATTGTCTGGAATGACTGGAAGCCTTTGGTCTATCAAAATGAACCCTTGGTTTGAACACTCCTTGCTGGTAAATAAAATGGTCAATCTCATGAGCTGGATTATTAATTCTCCCTTAGTTTTATAGGTATTTCCAGGAGCATATATATTTGTTCCTTTATGTGGCTACTGTAAAATGTGTGACTATAGACAAAACCTTGTCAGCTATGAAAACCACAATTAAAGAATCTCATGATGCTGCAGACACAAAGGTATCTCATGTTAATAAATCCTTAGATTCTGAGCCTTGCTATTCTTTGGAGAAGAAAATGGGTAGGGGGGAGGAATCCTCCTCTCAAGATCACTTAAAACAAAACAGTTTTAATTGCGTGAACCAAACAATGGGCTACAAGAACTGGTGTAAGCAACATTTTTATTTTTAGTTCTAAAGAAAAAAATGCAGCAGACTGTTATCATAAAATAATTCCTTCATTGGAGTAATTAAATGACTAATGTAAAACCCTTGGGGTGCACTTTGGTTTATGGAAGAGAAAACTTATTTTGTCACATAGGAGATTCTCCCCCTCCCCTTATAGAGCTTGCTTTGAAACACAAGATCTGGAGCTGCAGCTCAGCATGGGGCAATGAATCTGTTTTTAGAGCAGCTCAGACACTGTAATTTTCTTCTTGATGCTGGCAAGCAATGTTCTTCATTATTGTATTGTATCCCTAATCTGTGGGTTGGTAATACAGGGACACATTCAGCTTCCTTTTATAGCAAGTGTCGCTCGTTTAGCATCCGATGATTTGTCCCAATGCAAGACAGCAAAGGGTTTGACTTGGAAACAAATGCACATGTGCTTGGGCATAATGGTGCCCCTGTTTAGCAATTTTATTGAAATGAAATTATGACACAATTAGATGTATAGACTTTAGGAAATCTCCTAGCTCTCCAATAACCTGTGTTATCACAAAAAGTGATTTGAAAAGAGAGAAGGCTGACTGCTAGTAATGTTTTATTTCACTGTACTATTTCAAATGTGAAAAGAGAAGTTCATGTTCCAGAAAATTGTCTCTACTAGTTATTTTATCTGGGGATATCCCTGTGATTATTAAACAGAAAAAGGGTAGGGGACATAATCAAATGTTAGAACAAAATGCTAGCTTTAAGGCATCTCTAGTGTAAAATCCATTGATAGATTTGTATTTTGTTAGTCCTCTGCTATGTCAAAAATACCTCTTCTTTCCCTCTCCCAATTTTTTTTTGGTTTTACTTGGATTAATATTTAGATATATAAATCCAGAATATGATCCAGTCTTTGTACTGTAGTGATTAACTGTCTAAATAGGGCCATGCAAATGAAGATATAAATGAAGTTTAATTATTTATCAAAATCATATATATGTTGAAAAATGATAGTAATGGAGCTTAATTTGAATATTATTAATGAAACCCTACAAATCCTTGAAAATTCATAGCCATTGTACCTTTACATGTCTGTACATGATCAGTTATCACAAAGGTAGGCAGGTGCCACACTTAAACTTGAATGTGATTGACAGGTAAACTTATCTTGTGCAACTTCCTCAATGTGACATGACATGATTAGATTCATTCTATGGTGGTTATTGAATTTTTAATCAATCAGTTTTGTGATTGTGCAGTAGAAGCTATTCTACATTTCAGTTTCAGTTGTTATGGTTCTTGTTGTCAGTCTCTGAATTACTTTTTTTGATTTTTTTTTAAAATGAAATTTCCATTACATTGACCATTTTGCTATCTTTAACATTAGCTGTAATTGCATAACAACACTGATCAGCTGGATCTTCCAAGTATAGTGTCCGAATTACACAAAGTGATGGTATTGTTTTACTCTGCTCTGGTTAGACCTCACCTAGAGTATTGTGTTCAGTTTTAGGCACCATAATGTAAGAAGGATATAGACAAACTGGAAAGGTCCAGAACAGGGCAACAAAGATGGTGAGGGGTCTGGAGATGACGTCATACGAAGAAAAGCTGAAGGAGCTTGCTACGTTTAGCCTGGAGAGGAGACAACTGAGAGGTGATATGATTGCCATCTTCAAGTATTTGAAGGGCTGTCATATAGAGGATGGTACGGAGTTGTTTTCTGTTGCCCCAGAAGGTTGGACCAGAACCAATGGGTTGAAATTAAATCAAAAGAGTTTTTGGCTAAACATTAGGAAGAACTTCCTGACAGTTAAAGTGGTTCCTCAGCAGAACAGACTTCCTCAGGAGGGGATTGGCTCTCATTCCTTAGAGGTTTCTAAACAGATGCTAAATAACCATTTGACAGCAATGCTGATTCTATGAACTTAGGCAAATATATTTATGAATTTCCTGCATTGTGGAGGTTGGACTATATGACCCTGGATGCACCTTCCAACTCTATGATTCTATTCTATGATTTCACAGTCCTTCTAAAGATTGAAGGATTACCACTGATGGGACATAACTTTCTCATTCCTCCCACTGCAACCTAAACCTTCTCCTGATATGCTGCTTCTGAAGACCAAACTATACCTCACATTTAACAAAGTTTCCAAAAGGCACTGGTGACCATATTGCAGTTGTGAACCCTGCTGGCAATTCTGTGTAAATGTGCTTCAGGGGCCCAATTCAAATTGGGTCAATGGCTATGGAGGAGGAGACTATGGAGGAGGAGGGGTGTGAGGAACAGTCAGAGTCAATGTGGTGAAAGGGATCACTTTGAATTTTTGTCACCTTCACCCAGTACCTCAGGGAATTAGAATAAAACCTTGTAAGGAATAATGAAGCACTAAAAGCATTTTAAAATTCAAAATATTAAGTTTATTAAATACAGAAGTCAAGAAAGGGAGTAAAAGAACAACTATTGGCTGGTAGAAAATCAGTTGGCAAGCAGGAGTTCAAATAAACAAATGATCTCTGAACACTAGAAATGTTGGCAGGCTGAAATAATAAAATAAACAAATAAACAAAGTGTTTCCTTAGCGCTGGAAAACATATCAGAGAAAGATGTATAAAATAGTTTCAGGCTTTCTAAATATAAAATCCACACACTCTTTGTCATTTAATGTCTGAACTTGTGACAGAACTATCCCCACCCAGACACTCTCCACTAGGTCACAGGTACACTCCAGACATTAGAATAATACCTAAGGACAAACACCCTTCTGCTATCATACCAGCATGTCAATCCCATGTTCAGTCACACACAGCAAGTATCGTCTGACTTCTGGGATTTCTTCACAGCCACAAGTACTTTTGCCTGTCTTCCAATGTGTTTGTGTAACCAGAACCGATTTCCCACTCACCTTATGCCGCTCTTGTGTTCATCTTCTCAGCGGGGCTTCATTCCGATTTCACACTATCTGCCCCAGGGCTGCAGCAAGCATCGGCGTTTTCATGCAGCAAACAGAAATTGGTTTTTGGCAGTTTCTGTTTGCAGTGCAAAAACACCGACACTTGCTGCAGCCCCAGGGCAGATAGTGTGAAATTGGAAGGAAGTCCTGCTGAGAAGACGAATGTGAGAGTGGCGTAAGGTGAGTGGGAAATCGGTCATGGAGTCTCTCCCAATGTGTTTGTTTGAACCAGTAGTCTCTCCTATAGCACTGACAGGACTCCTCAGCAGAGCCTTCAAGTTTTCCTCTGCCATAGTGACACTGTGCCACCACTCAGAGAGTTTTCCCTCAGAAAGAGTCTTTGATTTGCCCCTTCTCACAAATGAACTCTCTCTCAGACAGAAACTACCAAACCAGTTCTGTCTCAACGAACTAAGCAGACAGGCTGCTCTCAGTTCCTTTCTTCAATCAATCTTCAACTGAACTCACTCTGATATTTTTTTCTCCCCTCAGCCAGCCTTCTTCCACTCAATACATTTGTATCCATGGAAACAGCTCATCCAATCAGAGTGAGCTTTGCCACTCACCCAGGCAAACTGCTTTCAGTCCATTGCAAGGGGATTCTGCCCCCCCACACTGTTTTCCAGAGCCAAAATGGACTGGAAGTATTATTTGCCCAGTGGGAGGGGGGCATGTGTAAGTATTTCAGAGGCTTCTGAATGAAGGAGCAAATTCACACCCTAAGTATTTTGTTATTTTGTGGGTTGGACAGCCATTACAGCTGATGCAGGCACTTATCACAATGTTGACAGTTGTCCACAGAGTCATGTTCATGGATCCAAGCATTTTAATTGAATAAGAGATCCACCAGGAAAAAAAGCTTCCTAATCCTGGACCTCTTTAATTATATCAGGAATGGGCATAAGTCATGCTCATCCCAATGCAAACACTAATACTCATTATATTGAAAGCAATATATTGTATAATGACCCTCTACAACCAGATGTACATTATAGTTGTACATCTGATTTATGCTATTTCCAGATTCAATTAAGAAGATTAGTACTGTACATGGATCTCTATTGGATTTCGACAGGTTTCTTTGTCCTCCCATAGATAGACAAAAAAACCAACAACCCACCTTGTTCTTTTGTTTTTAAATGTTGTATCTGAACTTTAAAGAATGGATCTTTGCTTGCCAGCACATACTTTTTATGTGTTTTTTTAAAAGCATCCAGTGTATTAAAAATAAAAAGAATAGGAGCAAAATATGCAAACCACCATTTTTATGCACTTGTCACTTTTAATTGTTATCTGCAGATTTTAATTTTATAAAAGAATTAAAAGTAGGAAGCATACAAAAACTTGTAGAGAAACAAAGAGAAAAAACCCAGAAAAATAAAATAAAAATACAAAAGTAGGGGGGAAAGAGGAGGAAAGAAGAGGGAGCATAAAAGACTTATGATTTTCTCTACAACAAATATAATTTTGATTGCAAAGTTTTTCTTGCTTATATATAAATAGACTAATTCTCTCTTTGTTTCCCCTTAAGGAAATTCCTTATTTATAAAGCTAAAAAAAAGAAAGTAAACCCCTAACCTTACAGCCAAAAAAAGATTGCCCTTAACTTTTTCATGCAAAAAATCTAATAAATGAAAACATTTCTAATCTCTAATAAATTGAATTAATTAATTAAAATATCTTCCCCCTAATTATTAGTTTAACAATAATTAGAAAGTCCCACAACTTCTCCAGCAATCTTCACTGTAAGTATTGTCAGACTTTTCTATTTCTATGCGTGGATTATTTCAGTTGCCACGATTAAACAAATCATTTCCAGCTGATTATCCATTACATTTAACATAGCAAACTCTGATTTCAACTGTAAATTAGTCATTAGAAACTTCTGCAAATTCCTTATCCATCTATTCTTTGTATAAAGCTTGCTAAAAGTAGTATGGTCCTCTCTCTAATGTCTTCTTTTCTTCCTGGATAGCTCTCAGTCTCAGACAGTATTGCATTGCCTTCACATCCATAAAACCCATAAAGTCTAATAAATCCTAAGAATCCTCACAAGATTTTTGCCAACTTTTTTTTGCTACGTTATCCACAGAAACCATTTTATCATTGTTGTTTAACTCCTTCTGTAAAATGGCTCATTATTTCATCAGTCTTTTTCTCCTCAGCTTTGATCTCTTTTTTAGATTTCCCCAAACTCTCAACCATTCTTTACCCAATAGCTTCAATCCTGCTTCCAAGATCTTCTATTTTATTCTCCTTCCCATTTGCTTGAGTAATTTCTGCATCATGTCTAATGATACAAGCCTGTCTGAATAATCTTTCATGTTATGCATTGTGACACAGAGTCCAAGATACAGGGAGATCAGAATACAGAGAAAATAGTTTCAGATGAAGTACTTTCACTTTCAGGTTTGTATCTTTTCACCATGGTAATCAAACTTCAGAATGTGCCAGAGTCTTACCTTATATTATACATAGTGTTTCCAAAATAAATAGTCCTGTAACACAAATACAGATTCAGTCCCATGGCCAGTGTCATGAGCTCTGAGGAGGGGGAGTTGGAAGGGTTAACAGACCAGGAAGAATCAACAGCTGGCCCAGCAATCACTCTCCCCACATTCCAGGCACCTGCGCTGGCTGTTGACAATCAGTCTCCTGACTTCCGGTTTTGGCAGCTTGCTGTTGACAGTGGCTCGGATCATCTCATCCCAAGCCGCTCTCAAATTGGGGTGTTGAGGGGTTGGCCACAAAGGCTGACTCAACTCCAAGGCCCAGGGAGGTTCTTAGAAGGCAGGGGGATTGAAGTGGTTGATCGGGAAGGCCAGCGGAGATGGCTGCTTCCCGATCCCACTCTCCCCGAGCCTCAACGTCTCAATTGCCATTTTTAAATGGCCAAAAGTCAGCTACCGGTGCATCTTTCTCTTTCCAACACTCTGCATTCTGATCTTCAATCAACTTAAACAACTTGGATCTTTCTACCCTTGTAAGTTTCCACTAGTATACTTTTGGGGGGGATGTTTCTTAGAGATGTCAGAGATGCAGGAACAAAGAAGTGGCAGACTGTGAGTGAGGCAATAGACTGAGAAAGGTGGGGGGAGGGAACTCTTCCCCTTTCTCCATCAAGGCTTCTAAAAGACTCTGCCTTTGTTGAATATTGAAATTATCTGCAAGAGTCTACTCCAATTTTTATTACTTACTGGACTTGGTGACTAAACCCAATTGACTTACTGTTTTTGGTGGAAGGAAAAAAGTGTTGATTTTGGAGAAAGTTTCCTATTGATAGGTGCCTATGAACGCTAAGAGGCTTGACTGGAAGATGTTTCCTTGCAACAGACGCTGAAGTTTTGAGGTGCTAATTATGCTTGCAAGTTGGTGACTATCTGATAAGATACTTCAGCTTTTGGGGTTTTAAGAAGATGTTTTATTTTTATTTTTATCCTTATTTCTATCTGTGGATTTTAAAGATTTAATTTTTCTCCTTTTGGATATAGATCTGTGAGTTCTTCCCTTTTTTTTCCTTTGATCTTGGTTTACTGGTGTTTGGTTTATTTTTATCTGTGGATTAATTTTTATCTGAGGGGTGCTTTTTCTCTTTTTTGCATTCATCATACTGGTTGGATTACTTTTTTTTGGGGGGGGGGTGTTCCTTTTTTGGTTCTGATGTTTTTTCCCCCCTTTTTCCTTGTTTGCTTGTTGGGATTATTGTTTTTTTTAGTTTGGATCATTGACTTGCAACTAATTTTTGGGATTATAAATAGGGTATTCAATCCTGGATTATAAATTTACACCTGCCTATTGTACTGCATAGAAGATATTTGAAAGCCAATGTGATGAGCTGGCTTGTTTTTGAACTAATGTGGATGGAAATTCTTGGACAGTGAGCTGTAGTCTGTTGTTTTGTCTACTGAATATCTACTGGGCTGAATGTTGTGTTTGTTAGCAGTTTCAGTGCTGTTTTGACTATTACAAACCGCTGAGAGAAGCTAGCAACCTGGGTATTTTTCTTTAGAAGTATTTGGCAGCAAGAGATATATTTGGAGAAGATTATTTCTTTCCCAAAAGCAGAACACAGAAACCTAAAATAAACAGTCAGAGACTTTTTTAATTGCTGATCTGGAGTGTGTTTACACTAATAACAATGGATAGTAAAGCAGGGGCCATTCCCAAGGAACAGACCAAGAAAAAAGAAATTAAAGAAGAAATCACCTTATTCACCTGGTGGGCAACCGGATCCAGGGAAATTTACACAAATCCAAGGTGACCTGAAAGATTGGCGATGACTTCTATAACACGGATGGCAAACAAAATAGACAAGATAGATGAACATATGACAGAGATTAAACAAGAGCTCAAGGAAAATAGTAGACAGACAGCGGAAACCAACAAGGCCTTAAAAGCATTAGAGGGTCAGGTATCAGAAAACATTCAAAAAGTGGATCTGTTGGGAAAATAACAGACCTTACAAGATTCTAGACTTCTGCAGTTGGAAGTAGACAAAGCAGCCTATGTGTTGAGGTTTCAAAACATACCAGAAGAGAAAAATGAAGATTTACAGAAAATATTAAGTGAAGACTTGGCTAAAATTCTACAGGTGACTCCCCAGAGGATGGAGGATGAGTTTGACCAAGTTAGAAGGGTGCCATCGAGCTACACAAGATGGAACAAACTTCCTAGTGAAGTTCATTTGAGACTGGCAAGAAAAAAGATTAAAGACATTCTGAAACAATCAAGAGACAGACCTATGGTGATAACTGGAAATACGGTAAAAATTTTAAGAGAGGTTCCTTGGCCAGTGAGACAAAAAAGGAAAAAATACCAAGAGTTAACAGAGTTTCTAAGAGAGATACCCTACATGTGGCTGATGTCAGAAGGCCTTCTCTTCACCTACCAGGAGAATAGATATAGGATCAACTTTATTTTCAAAGCCCAGAATGTTTTAGAAAATATAAAGAAGAAAGAAAACAAAGAAAAGGATGATGAGGAGAAGTGAGAAGGAGAAGGCTCAGGTTACGAAGACCCAAACCAGACACAGAGATATTATACAAGGCTACAATTTTAAAAAGATAAGACAGATAGTGATAAACAAAACCTATAATGGCTTCAATTGTTTCAATTAATGTAAATGGACTTAATTCCCCTGCCAAAGATAGGAAGACATTTAGATATTTGGCAAAAAATGGAAATGGACATAATTTGTTTACAAGAAACTCATATCCTAACTAAAGATCAACAATTATTGAAGAACAAAATTTTTTTTAATTTGTTTACAGCTACAGATCTACATAAAAAGAAAAGGGGAGTGGCAATTTATATTAAAGATCAATTTAATCCACAACTACAATTTGCTTTAGAAGATGGTAGAATTTTATTAGTGGAAATTATGGTGGACAATAAAAAAAAATACTACTTGCAAACATTTATGCTCCAAATTACCACCAAGAGAAACTTTTTCAAGATTTGCATTTTAAATTATCAAACTTGGAGTATGTGGGATATTGTTTAATAGGAGACTTCAATGCGGTGTCTGATAGACAATTGGATAAGAAAACACATAAACAGACCAAAATTAAAAGTCCTCAGCTTCCTACAAGCTTCTGGAAATTAGCTGAAGAATTGGATTTGGTGGATGTTTGGAGAACAAGATACCCCAACTCTAGAGATTTCACTTATTACTCTCCTAGTCATCAAACCTAGTCCAGAATTGATATGTGTTGGCTTTCCACAAGCTTGATTAAAGACGTAATGGACACAGAGATTCAAACAAGAGTTATATCAGACCACAGCCCTGTAATGATAAAAATAAAAGGTGCACGAATCAGAAGACCATGGAAGTTAAACACAGCAATTCTGAAAGATAAAGACTTTCTTAAAGAAACTAAACTAGAAATGGAATCTTTCTTTAAACAAAATACAGCACAAGAAGTATAGATGCAAATAGTGTGGGACACTGCAAAAGCTTTCTACAGGGGCCTTGCAATTAGATACTGCATTAAAAAGAAGAAAGAAAGAGCTGAAAGTCATCAAAATTTAATGTCACAAATGGGAGAAGCTGAGAAGAATCTTAAAAAGCACCCAACAAAGTATGAATTTCAAAAAAGGTGACAGAAATGCAGCACAAAATGAATTTAATTCTTATGGAAGAGGTGGAGATTAAATTAAGATATGCTAAACAAAACTTTTTTGAGCATGCTAATAAACCTGGAAGATGGTTGGCCTATAGGATGAGAAAAGAGAAGACTAAAAGAATAATTTCAACATTGAGAGATGAGAATAACAAAGAGAAATCCCAAAAACAAGAAATACGACAAATTGTAGAACAATTTTACAAAAAATTATATGAAGACAATCAAGTTGATAAAATAAACCTAGAAGAATACCTTAAACAAAATAACCTTAACAAGTTTACAGAAGAACAACAAAAATTTTTGAATGAACCTATAAAAATAAGGGAGCTTGGAGAGGCATTAACTGCTCAAAAGAACGGCAAGTCACCAGGACCAGACGGTTTACCAGCTGAGTTTTATAAAGCCTATGAAGAGTCCTTACTTTTACCATTTAAACACCTCATTGAAAAGATACAGGAAGAAAGTCAAATTCCAAACTCATGGCAAGAAGCTACGATATCTCTGATTCCGAAAGAAAATAATGATTTGAAAGATATTAAAAATTATCGCCCAATTTCCCTTTTAAATGTGGATTATAAAATTTTTGCTGCAATACTGACACAACATCTTAAGAAAGTTTTGCAATCTACAATGCACTATGACCAAACAGGATTTTTGCCTAAAAGATACCTGAAAGACAATTTCAGAACAGTCTGTGATATTTTAGAATACTATGAAGCCCATCCAGAGAAACAACCGGCTTTAATTTGCCTAGATGCTGAGAAGGCATTTGACATTCTTCACTGGCAGTTCATGTTACAGCAACTGAAAAGTATGGAATGTGGGGAAAATTTTTTGAGAACAGTAGAAGCGATATACTCCCTACAAAAGGCTAGAGTGACAGTGAATGGCGAATTAACAGAAACAATTAACATACAAAAAAGTACAAGACAAGGTTGCCCACTGTTATCTTTACTTTTCATTTTATCACTAGAGATACTGAACAATCAAATAAGAGAAGATACAAGCATAAAGGGAGCTGTGATAAAAAAATATTTATTTATTTTATTTATCTGAGATTTATATCCCGCCCTTCCCACTAGGTGGCTCAGGGCGGCTTACAACATGTAAAACTAACATAAAATAGAAAATTAAGCATTAAATTAACATTTCATAATTTATAGTTAAAAATCTAAATAATTATTATATACATAAATATTAAAATCATACAGCGGTCTTAAAGCTACGCTCGATTCAAATTCGATTTCAAATTCAGTATTTCGGTGTTCAGTGTTCGATGTCCGATGCCGGTTAGCTGTGGGCCAGCTGGAAGAGGGCTGTCTTACAGGCCCTGCGGAATTGGGTAAGGTCTCACAGGGCCCTTACCTCTTCCGGCAGCTGGTTCCACCAAGATGCGGCCATTACGGAGAAGGCCCTGTCCCTTGTAGCTTTCAAACGGGCTTCCTTTGGCCCGGGGACAACCAGGAGGTTTTGAGTTCCCGATCTCAGTGCTCGCTGGGGAACGTGTGGGAAGAGAAAATGAACAATACAAACTTAGAGCTTTTGCTGACGACTTAGTTTTTATATTAGAACAACCGATGGACTCTATAGACTGTCTTATAAACAAGATTAAACAATTTGGTTGCTGGGCAGGACTAAAGATAAACTATTATAAAACAAAATTTCTGACCAAAAACATGACAGCAGAACAAATTCAGGCTTTTCAGCAAAAATCAGGATTTCTTTATGAAAAAAAAGAATTAAATATTTAGGTGTGGTGATCTCAAATAGATGCAGCAATTTAAAAGCAGACAACTATGATAAACTTCTCAAAGAAATTTGAAAAGACCTGGAAAAATGGCACGATCTGAACTTATCCTTAATGGGAAGAATTGCAGTGATAAAAATGAATGTCTTACCAAGACTATTATTTCTCTTTCAAACTATTCCAAGACTATTATTTCTCTTTCAAACTATTCCAATATTTCTAAACAGTGGATTTTTTCAAGAGTTAAATAAGGTGGTCGTTAAATATGTGTGGCAAGGCAAAAAATCCAGGATTAAATTAAAGACTTTACAGGATTCCAAATTAAGAGCATGTATGGGTCTCCCAGACTGGTAATTGTACTACAAAGCATCTGTATTGGTGTGGATAAGAGATTGGATGCTGTTGAAAGATAAGAGACAATTGTTATTAAAAGGACATGATTTGACTATGGGTTGGCATGCTTATTTGTGGTATCAAAGACTTGAAGGCCACTCTTTTTTCAAGGATCATTGGTTTAGGAAATCTCTATACCATACCTGGTTATGGTTGAAGCCTAAAATTTACTAAAAAGTTCCAAGATGGGTCCCGCCAGTAGAAGCATTTACTCACCCAAATCTTTTAAAAGCAAACCAGAATTACAGGTATGAGGATTTGTTGGGAAAAGAAAATCAACTGAAAACTATAGAAGAACTAGAAAGTATGGATTTTAAAATGAACTGGTGGATGAGAATGCAAGTTGGATCTAGATATGTCAAAGACAAGGCGATAGGCTTCACTAGTGAACAATACTTATTTGATAAAATCCTTTTGGGACCACAAGAAAAGTTAATTTCTAAACTGTATGCATATCTACTCCAAATGAAAACACAAGATGAAGTTGTAAAGGATTGTATGGTCCAATGGGCAAAAAACTTTGGTTATAACATTACGTTAGAACAGTGGGAAAGACTGTGGAAACTTAATGTTAAACTAACCAGGTTGGTGACTTTTAAAGAAAACCTCTATAAAATGTTTTACAGATAGTACTTGACTCCCAAGAAACTGTGCAAGATTTATTCTAACATGTCTAATAGATGTTGGAAGTGCACCAAACAAATTGGTACTTTTTACCATATGTGGTGGACGTGAAATGGTGAAAGGCTATTGGAAAATGGTACACGAAATGTTACAGAAGATCATGAAAACCCAGATATATTTTAAACCAGAACTTTTTTTATTAAATATATTTCCAGAGGATTATTCTAAAGAAATGAGACATATGCTGGCACACTTCAACACTGCAGCTAGAATCCTTTTGGCACAGAGATGGAAATGTCAGGAAATCCCTTCGAATATGGACTTGGTGGGGAAAGTTTTGGAGACTGCAGAACTTGACTTTCTATCCCAACTGATAGATGGGAAATCTAAAGAAGATGCGAGAAAAAAATGGATGAAATTTTATGTTTGGTTGGACACTCAAGACTCTTAAGATTCTCTGGTGTGATCTGATTTCTCTTTCTTTTTTCCTGTGCTTATAACATAATATGTACTTATAAGCGAACTTTTAAATTCAATTTGAGAAAAATTGGTAAATTATCAAATTTAACTAAGGATTTATATTATACAACTTTAAAATGGAATATATATATACACATATATATTGTCTAGATTAAAATAATAACAAGAGAGAATACTTTTTTAAAAAATATGGTAGAAATATCTTTTTGACTCTGGAAAGTATTTATAAAATAATACCAGAATGTATGGTGTCTTTACCCTTCCCTCCTTTTCTGTTTCCTATTTCTCAAACTTTTTTTGAAAATAATAAAAACTTTTGGAAACTCACAATAATCAGTCTCCTCCAAACTCTCGCCCTCCCATCTCAAGAATGCGCAACTGTCTTCGACAAACACTGGCAGAACACAGGCGCGCTGCACGCCAATGCCTCCAATCTCTTAGCCCTGATTACTAGGAGAACTACAGCCACCCAGGGAGCAGGCTGATTGAGGCACCCATATAACTCATTCCTGGGACTTGGCAACCTCGTGGAAGCAACAGATCAATTCCCTGGCTTGAATCCACGCTCCTTCCTAATTCCAGTTCCTGACTGGTTTGAATTCCTTGGCACCCTGACCCTTTGGCTTTGGGCACTGACTTCTGCTTCTGGTTTGCAATTTTGCTGTGGTGACTCAGCTCCTGACTGACTCCCTGAACTTTGATTTCATACCGACTTTAGACTCCCTCCTGCCTGCACCCTGAGAACGTGACAGTCAGTCCAGTAGCCAGAAACTTTTGGGTGGGGGTTCCAGGGGATATGGTACGGGGGCCATGGGGCTGGGCTGCTTCTTCCAGTGGTGAGCCCCTGGCCCCAGAGAGAGAGTCTTGCACTCTCTCACACACACACTTGCTGTCACTCTCTTTCTTCTGCTCTCTCTCTCTCTCTTGCTCTTGCTTTCTTCTCTCATGCTTTCTCTCTCACTGTTGCTCTCTTGTGCTCTCTCTCATTTGCACTCTCTCTCTTTTGTGCTCTCTGTTGCTCTTGTTATTACTCTTTCTTGTGCTCTCTCACTTGTTGTCACTCTCTCTTGCTCTCTCTGTCACTTTTGCCATCGCGCTCTCATGCTCTCTCATTCGGTGTTGCTCTCTTCCGCTCTCTCTCTCTCTCTCCCCCCCCCCCCACTTCTGCACCAAGCTTTCAAGACCTGCAAACTAGAAAGCTTCGTATTACAGTCTCCCTTTACGGATTCTCTCCTGTGTGATTTTGGCGTTTCTCCACCCAGCTCCTCTTTTTCAGGCAAGCAACCTAAAAGGGGCCATTTGCTGTTGGAGAGAGATATTAATGCAGAGGGCCAATGTAAGGGTGAGTCCCCACCACACCAGATATTATCTGTTGCAGCCCACTTGAGGTCTACTGCCCCCTTCTTTAGACCGATTTCCAAAGAAAGGATTCAAGCCAAAGTTTCTCTAGACCCACATGGAGAGAGTTTACCTTAGCAAAAAAGTGTCTTGTTTGTCATCATGGCTGTAAATAATTGTATCCATAAATCTTAAAGAAATGGAGGGGGTCAGGCCTGGTTTCTTTACAGGTTTCCAGACACAACTGTGAGCAAGTTATAATCCAAACTTTAGAATCACTCAGATTTGGGTGGTAACTGAAAAGCTTCTGCTTCTGCAGAAATAATGCTCAAGAAGCAATTTAATTAGATATGTGTAGCTTATCTCTAGAATTCCTATTCTATTTGAATATCTCTATTTGAATCTGAGACTTCACTACCCATTTGTTATAACCTACTTGTTTTAGAGACTCATGTTATATGGATTTGTGCCCCAGATAATTCTCAACTGAGATAAGACGTGTACAGGATCAGAGTCTAACATTAGGAGTCTCGTAGATCTGGCCATGTTAGTTGAGATACTCCCTGAAATATAACTCATATAGTGAAACACAGAGAAATCACTTTTAGATTAACTTAGAGCACTCTTCTCTTTTCAATGGCAGTGAAAGTATTCCAATCAAGGATTAAAATAGATGTGTAGGGAAAAGATGAGGAGCTACAGAATTCATCCAGAGCCTGAATCATTCCCTGTAGACCTTCATGCATTATTTCCATCTTCATACACCACAGGGAAGCTGCTCAGAAGTTAGTACAGTAGAGACACTTATTTCAGCAGCAATAATAGCCAAATAACACACTCTCTTCTCCCCACCCCCTTTTTAAATTACAAAGGAATTGTGGTTTTCCATTATAAGTGCTATACTCTATTCTCTGCTACCTTTGCTTTATCTAGCTTGTAAAAGATAGAATGTTTCTGACTCGTTTTAGGGTCACAATTTATTCAACTATTTCAGCCTCATTTTCCCATTCATATTCTCTATATAATTCATCCAAAATAGGTGAAGACCACTGTGGCATTTAAGGAGAGGATCCTAAGAGAGCTATGTAATGAAGATAGGCAAATAGAAAGACCTGTGATCTGGTCCTAAATGTATCTGAGGGAGGGTAGGCACCAAAATTTTGGGGGTCACCACCCTCAGCTCCAAATGCCTGGTTTTCAATTTGCAGCAACTAGAAGAACCAATTCAAATTGTGACACTGTATGCCAAGACAAAATACTGTTTGTACTCATCATGTAATAAAGTGGGTGTATCATAATACTGTTTTCCCAGGTGTTTAGCTTATCTTTTAGCCCAACCTGGTTATGTGGTATAGTTATCAACCATTACCATACAATGAACTCTGTCCACAACGTATGAAGGTGACTTACACTGAATTGGATCTTTAGTGCCACTGTCTGTGTACTTAATTTTACACATGCAAATTTTAACTAAAAGTTATAGCTACTGACTGAGAAACTCTCAACCAGAAGCTCAGTATGCTGATTCCTTCTTTGGATGCACTGAGCCTGTCTTTGTTGATTTGGTTAAGAATTTAGAGGAGCTTCTGGGCCCAGCTTTATTGCTGGAGAGATTAGTATGGAAGGAAAGAGTACTTTTTCCAGTTACATCAGATAAAAAAACCAAAACAAGGCATTGTTTTCCCTTCTAGACTGAAGGGCATGAACTGAGAAAATGTGGCTCATGATGGTTTGTGGTGTTCCCAGTTCATGAGCTACAAACCATCATGAATGTTTAGGGGCTAAATGAACTAATTCATTTCATGAGGTTCATGGTGCAGTAGAATTCCCACTTGCATGCTAGAGGCACTAAACCCACAGGGATTTCTGGCTGACTCCTCTACCTGCTCTCCGAGTTTACTGAGGATTGGATTTATGGAGTCTGAGTTATAGCCTTCTCAAAGAAGGTGTCCCATCCTCCATTATTTCAAGTGTGTGTGGGGGGAGGGGGGAGCAGCCTCCCCTCCCCCCAAAAAGCAAAGGCAATAGAAGCTAGCAGAACAGAGTCAAAATCCCAGAGAATTTCTGCAGTAGAAACTGAAGTTGGGAAGGAAACACAAAGAAACCCTCACAAAGTGGGGTGGGGTGAGAGGATCTCTTGAAAGTGACAAGACTGGTTTGGAACTGACAGTTGTGTTTCCAAGGCTTGAGAATTTTACCCTCCCTCCAACCCGACACACTCTCTTTGAAATTTGGTAAACATTTTGTTTGAGTGGAAAACTGTCTGTCTGGCAATGTATCCTTTTGCCAACTGACAAGAACCTCCATGCACTGCTTCAAAGTTTGTGCCAAGTTTACTCTGTGAACCATGAATCAGCCAAAAATTGTCATGAATTTACAGTTCATGAGCTGGTTTGTGCCCATTCCTAGCTAGCCACACCAGTCCATGCTACTGTAATCTTGTGACTCAATTAAAATAACATAATTTACATGGAACATCCCTTACAGAGAGCTTGGAAACAGAAATTGGTGCAGAATATGGTATCTTGACTCTTGAGTAGTTTCCAGCCATTCTGAACGTAAGATATACTGTAGATCATCTTTGAGCTCCTTGGAGGAAGGGCAGGAGAGAAAATGAACAGATAGCCCACTTTCCCACCCAACTATTATTCAGTGTGGAAATAATTTCTAACTATATTCAAGCTGGGTTGTCTGACTTTTGCCTCTGCTTTAGTTTCTTAGTTGTTTTACATGGATGATTTAAAGAGGAACCAGCACTGGTTTCAAATCCATTGTTGTTGTTGTTAAAGAACCATAATGAATGATAATGAAAGCATACAAAAAGATTGGACTGCTGCTAGGTTCACGATAAAGATATGATTTTACATTTGGAATGTAACAATATTAGTGGAAGGATGAATCCATCAACATTTAGAATGTATATCTAGTGCAGCAGAAGGAAACAATCAACTAAAAGATTTTTGTTTCCATGGTTGTAATATTAATTGTATTGTTACAACATTTATGTGATGAAAAGGTTCCTAGGCCTTGTAGAGAATATTAGGGATGTGTGCAAAGAGAAAAAAAATACATTCATATCTAGGTTTGGTGGAGCGTTTTAAAATATTTATTTATATATTTATTTAGAAACTAGAAGTAAGGCCTGTTGTGAAGAAAAACACAACAAGGTCTAGAAGGAGGCTCTGTGCAAATGCCCCTCACCCTTGCTGTCTTCCCACCCACCAAAACATTCACTTCCCCCCCCCCATCTCAAGGGGAGCTGATCTGTGCCATCTGTATAGCAGCTGTAATTCTAAGTGATCTCCAGCCATCATCTGGAGATTGGCAACAGAGTTTCCACAAGAAGAAATAGCATTGTAACTTTCTGAGGTCCTATTCCTCCTTAAACCTCACCTTCTCCAGGCCCACCCCTTAAATCTCCAGGAATTTCACAACCTGGAGTTGGAATTCCTATTTCTTTCCCTTTATCTACCCAGCTGAGTTGAGCTTTCCATCACCTTCCCCCTCCCTGCAGGGGAGGACAGTCTTTCACAACAATGGGGGGACACCAAAGAGCCTACATGATTCTCCTCTCCCTCCTTTGATCTGAACAACAACCCTGTGAGGCAGGTTAGGCTGGAAGTCTGTGACTAGTCCAAAATCACCCAGTCAGCTTCCAAAGCAAGAACCTGTGTCTGGCAGATCCCACTCTGAAGCCCTAACTCCTATGCCCTCCTTAAACTCCACCATAGAGATTTCCCACCAATCTGGAAAGGTATCACTAAAGGCCTCTGGGAGAGTGTCTCCCTATCCTTGCTGTCCTTGCACCCACCCAAGTGAAGGCATTCACTCCCCCCACCTCAAGGCAGGCCCATAGCCACAGGGGGGGCTCAGGGGCATGGCCCCCCATCTAACCCCCCTTGGACCTTTATGGCCCCTCCTTTCCCCAGCCCAATGCTCTCTCTGCTGCCACTTTTCTGGTGGCCCCGATCTCCATGCTGCTCTGGTGGCTCCCCCCACTCTGTGGGCACCTCCCCCTCTTTATCCCACCCTACCTCCCAATTCAATCACCAATACAGCAAAACAGTAAAGAGTGGGCTCCTGGGGCTCTTTCAAGGTGCCCCCGCCAATCACATGATCGGTGGGAAAAGCCACGCTGAGGCCGGCGGTTCCTACACCACCTTTCTGGCATGCTCAAGACATTCAGCACTGGCCACCCCAGCCTTGAAAGAGCCCCAGGAGACTGCTCTTTACTGTTTTGCCAGGTTGGTGAGTGAGTTGGGAGGGAGGGAGAGGGGGAGGTGCCAAGTAGAGGGGGCAGAATGTGGGGGTCACCAGAGGGGGGCCTCCATCCAAAAAAAGTTTTCCAACTGGAATTTTCTGGCTATGGGCTTGCCTTAAGGGGAGCTGATCTCTGCCATCTGTACTCCAGACAATAGATCTCTCTCCCCCTCCTGGAGAAAATAACTGATTTGGAGGGTTGGCTGTATGACATTATATTCCCCTGAGGCCTCTCCCTTTCTGATAAAAGCAGCCTGGGTTGCCAAGAAACAGCCTCTGGCTAGTATTTTCTGGGGACAGCCATGATCTCTAAGGCAACAGTGGGGCCTGTCCTCCCTGGCTATTTCTGTGACCCTTGGAGGCTGCTGGTGGTGGGAGGCCTTCTGTGAGGTTGCAGTAGTTCTGCAGCTCTTTCTGAGGCTGTAGCTCTGTAGCACTTTCTGAGGCTGAGGACAAGAGTTGGACAAGTGGCTGTCTCTGAGGTAAGACTGCTTTTGACTGTGTCCAACATTCCTGGTCCTGCAGGAATATATACATAGTGAGGGGTGGGAGAGAGGGGGAGAGAGCGAGAGGGGAGAGAGAAAAAGAGACTTGCCTGCTTTTATTTTATTTTTCTACTCTTGCACTGACTGACTTTTTTTTCAAAGCTTCAAACTGAAACTCAACATTTATTTGTTTCTTTTCATAAAGTAAGGAAGAAGGGACTTTTTTCAAGAGTGGCACTATAGTGGCTAATTTGCAACCAACTGACGCCACTAATTTGCAAGGAAACTAGTGCTTCTGATCCACTGAAAGATTGTGGTCATATTCGCACTTTGTTTCATAGTGTGGTTAAAAAAATAATCAAGAAATGGCATACAATCAGGGCAAGAAGCATTCTAGTATTCTTGGTGCTAACGAGATAAATGGCTCATTGTTTAGAAGTAGGGCATCTGCTTGACAAGCAGAAGGTCGCAAGTTCAATCAGCATAGTAAGTGATGTGAAAAACCTTCCCTCTACCCCCCCCCCCCCAAAAAAAAGACCCTGGAAAGCCACAGCCAAGCTAACAGAGACAATATTCTGGAATTTAATATTCTGCATGCAAGCAACTGTAAATGTTGCTTACATTCAGGGTTAGCCCACCCACTGGGCAAATTAGGCATTTGCCGAGGGAACCGGCAAGGCAGGGGCACCAAATTTGGCCCTCCCCCTGCCCCCTAGGCAAAACCCTATTGCCTCCCCAGCCTCCTCCTCCCTCCCTTCCTCACAATTTCAATACCCGGGAAGGGGCAGTGGAGCGCCTTGCTTCCCAGGCTCTTTTTTTTAAAAATTTTTTTATTTTGTTATTTTCCACACATAAACACCCTCTCTTTTTTTTGCCATAAGAAGTAAAAAAGAATTAAAAAAAACCAAAAACAAAACAAAAAGAGAGAGAGAAAAAAAATATCCAGATAGAGAGTGATTTCAATGTGCTTCCCAGGCTCTTTAAAGGCCACCCTCCACCAATTAGCTGATAAGAGGGTAAAATGCGCCAGAGGCTTATGGCTCCTATGCCAGTCCTCTGGCATGATCGAGATCAGTGTGGGGCTGCCGCCGCCACTGCCTCCCCCCTTCCTTTCCCCGTGATCCAAGAAGAAAGGGAGGAGGAGGCAGTGACAGCAGCCGCTCTTTCAGTGGCTCACTCATCCTTCCTCCTGCTGCTGTCCCCTCAACCCCACACTGATTGCACCGGAGGGCCAGCATAGGAGCCGCAAGCCTCTGTTGCCTTACCTGATGATAAGCTGATTGGTGGGGGGTGGCATTTAAGGAGCCTGGGGAGTGCAGCATTCCACTGCTGTTTCCTGGGCAGGGAGCAGGCACCATGGACATGATGGGTGGCGCCACAGAGGGGGGCAGCGAGTCTGCCTGGGGTACCATGTGCCCTTGGGCCAGTGCTGCCTACATGTCTGTTATGTCAAGTCTGCTATAATGTCTGAGTAGTCTAGTTGCAAACTCTGGTTCAGGAAAAGGGATCCTGGGTAAAACCACTCTGTATTCAGATGCTGCTAGCTGAAACTCTCCTTCCCCCCCTCCCCTCCTTTGTTATGTAGCAATGCTTGGAAACGGGAATATGGGAACAAGATTGTGGTGCCTTCTCAGAGATAGCCGGGGCTAAGAAAGCGCCCAAGGCCAGCCGGTGCTTAAGAACATAAGAACATAAGAGAAGCCATGTTGGATCAGGCCAACGGCCCATCAAGTCCAACACTCTGTGTCACACAGTGGCAAAAAATTTTATATACACACATACACTGTGGCTAATAGCCACTGATGGACCTGTGCTCCATATTTTTTATCTAAACCCTTCTTGAAGGTGGCTATACTTGTGGCCACCAACACCTCCTGTGGCAGTGAATTCCACATATTAATCACCCTTTGGGTGAAGAAGTACTTCCTTTTATCCGTTTTAACCTGTCTGCTCAGCAATTTCATCGAATGCCCACGAGTTCTTGTATTGTGAGAAAGGGAGAAAAGTACTTCTTTCTCTACTTTCTCCATCCCATGCATTATCTTGTAAACCTCTATCATGTCACCCGCAGTCGACGTTTCTCCAAGCTAAAGAGTCCCAAGCGTTTCAACCTTTCTTCATAGGGAAAGTGCTCCAGCCCTTTAATCATTTTAGTTGCCCTTCTCTGGACTTTCTCCAATGCTATAATATCCTTTTTGAGGTGCAGCGACCAGAACTGCACACAGTACTCCAAATGAGACCGCACAATCGATTTATACAGGGGCATTATGATACTGGCTGATTTGTTTTCAATTCCCTTCCTAATAATTCCCAGCATGGCGTTGGCCTTTTTTATTGCAAACGCACACTGTCTTGACATTTTCAGTGAGTTATCTACCATGACCCCAAGATCTCTCTCTTGGTCAGTCTCTGCCAGTTCACACCCCATCAACTTGTATTTGTAGCTGGGATTCTTGGCCCCAATGTGCATTACTTTGCACTTGGCCACATTGAACCGCATCTGCCACGTTGACGCCCACTCACCCAGCCTCAACAGATCCCTTTGGAGTTCCTCACAATCCTCTCTGGTTCTCACCACCCTGAACAATTTAGTGTCATCAGCAAACTTGGCCACTTCACTGCTCACTCCCAACTCTAAATCATTTATGAACAAGTTAAAGAGCATGGTACCCAGTACCGAGCCCTGCGGCACCCCACTGCTTACCGTTCTCCACTGCGAAGACTGCCCATTTATACTCACTCTCTGCTTCCTATTACTCAGCCAGTTTTTGATCCACAAGAGGACCTGTCCTTTTACTCCATGACTCTCAAGCTTTCTAAGGAGCCTTTGATGAGGAACTTTATCAAAAGCTTTCTGGAAGTCAAGGTAAACAACATCTATTGGGTCTCCTTTGTCCACATGTTTGTTCACCCCCTCAAAGAAATGTAACAGGTTAGTAAGGCAAGATCTTCCCTTGCAGAACCCATGCTGAGTCTTCCTCAATAACCCGTGTTCATCAATGTGCCTACTCATTCTGTCCTTTCTACCAACTTTCCTGCTATTGAAGTCAGACTGACTGGCCTGTAATTTCCCGGGTCTCCTCTGGAACCTTTTTTAAAGATGGGGGTGACATTTGCTACCTTCCAGTCCTCAGGAACGGAGGCAGATTTCAATGAAAGATTACAGATTTTTGTTAGAAGATCCACAAGTTCAACTTTGAGTTCTTTCAGAACTCTCGGATGTATGCCATCCGGACCCGGTGACTTATTAGTTTTTAATTTGTCTATCAGTTGTAGGACCTCCTCTTTTGTCACCTCAGTCTGACTCAGGTCTTTCAATACCCCTTCCAAAATTAGTGGTTCTGGGGCGGGCAAAAAGTTCTCATCTTCCACAGTGAAGATGGAGGCAAAAAATTCATTTAGCTTCTCAGCCATTTCCCTATCCTCCTTCAGTAATCCTTTTACCCCATGGTCATCCAAGGGCCCCACTGCCTCCCTGGCTGGTTTCCTACTTCTAATATATTTGAAGAAAGTTTTATTGTTGGTCTTTATGTTTTTTGGAATATGCTCCTCATAGTCCCTTTTTGCCTGCCTGATCACAGTCTTGCATTTGATTTGCCACAGCCTGTGTTCCCTTTTACTAATCTCACTTGGACTGGTTTTCCACCGCTTAAAGGAGTCCTTCTTACCTTTTACAGCTTGCATTACTTTGTTTGTTAACCACACAGGCCATTTCTTATGCCTGTTTGTGCCTTTCCTAACTTGTGGTATGTATTTTATCTGAGCTTCTAGGATTATAGTTTTAAATAGCATCCAAGCTTCCCCAAGGGTTTTGACCGTATGTACCTTTCCTTTCAGTTTCCTCCTCACATGCCTCCTCATCTCAGTGTATTTACCCCTTTTAAAGTTAAATGTGGTTGTGGCGGTCTTTTTGGACAACTCCCTATTTATACAAACGGTGAAATCAATAACATTATGGTCACTGCTCCCAAGTGGCGCAATCACTTTTACATCTCTCACCAAGTCTTGGGCATTACTTAGGACCAAATCCAGGATCGCCCCACCCCTGGTAGGTTCTGAGACCATCTGCTCCATAGCACAGTCATTGAGAGCATCAAGAAACTCAATCTCTTTCTCTCGACCAGAACACGTATTGACCCAATCAATCTGCGGGTAGTTAAAATCACCTATTACGACACAGTTTTTATGTTTAGCTGCTATCTTTAAGCCTTCCATCATATTATAATCATCCTCTCTCTTTTGATTTGGTGGGCGATAACAAACTCTCATAGTTAAATTTCCTTTTGGGCCCTCTATTTCAACCCAAAACATTTCTAAAAGTGAATCTAATTCTCTGATATCAGTCTTACTGGACCGTATATCCTCTCTGACATATAGAGCCACCCCACCTCCAACCCTTCCCTCCCTATCCTTCCGATATAGCTTATATCCAGGAATCACCGAGTTTCCACCAAGTTTCTGAAATTCCCACAATGTCTATGTTTTCTCCCAACACTAAACATTCCAATTCACCAATTTTACTTCGAACACTTCTAGCATTTGCATACAAACATCTATAATTTCCCAGGCGAGCTAGGCCCGCCACCTTCCTCCTGCCACCTCGAGTCTCTGGCAGACAGTCCATATTGTTTGTCACCTTCACAGTGGACAACTCTGGTCCGTTACCCGGTAGAAAAATAGCAGCTAACCCTTCATCTCTTTGAGACGAGTCCTCCCAAACCAGAGACATTTCATCTCCTGTCGGCTTTCCCCCAAGATTTAGTTTAAAAACCACTCTGCCACCTTTTTGATTTTAAGCTCCAGCAGCCTGGTTCCATCAGGGGACAAGTGGAGACCGTCTCTTTTGTACAGCTCCCACTTGTTCCAGAAAGCATCCCAGTGCCTAACAAACTTAAACCCTTCCTCCTTACACCATCGTCTCATCCACACATTGAGACTTCTAATTTGTGCCTGTCTCTCCTGCCCTGCATGTGGAACAGGTAGCACTTCTGAGAAGGCTACCTTGGAGGTCCTGGCCTTAAGTCTCCTAGCAGCCTTAAGTCTCCTAGCAGCCTAGCAGCCTAAATTTTTCCTCCAGGACCTCACGACTGCATTTCCCCACATCGTTGGTGCCAACATGCACCACGACCACAGGCTCCTCCCCAGCACTGTCTATCAGTCTATCTATCTACTACTATCGCTTGAGAACGATAAAATAATAACAATGTGTGAATGTGCCCTGCATAGAGTGCCCCCACCCTCAGGAATCCTTTTGATGTGTACCTTAAATGTTTGCTCTTTGTGCATGCTCACCAGTCTCTCAATCTGCTTCTACAGTCTTGCAACATGTTACAATAAACTAGAAACTTTTTTATCAAGAAGGTCTCGTTATTGAAACATCAGACTTGACATGTATGGCTTTTGAAAAGCAGAAGGGAAAGATATATTTTTTAAAAAATATAAAGTTAGGTTCTCTGGGATTTGTCTTTACAGAGATGTTGTACCTCCATAAATTGCTTGGAAAACTGACTTGATTAAACTAATGTACAAACACTCACTCACTTATTAGTTTGAATTTGATATGTACTGGTTTGGTTTACAGGCAATTGACAGGTGAAAGTAGCATTTATATAAATTATGTTTACTGTGATAATGTATGCGTACAGGCAAGAATTAAACTTAAAAAATCAGCTGAAAATCAATTTTTTTTCTGTTAAAACAATATGCAGACCAAACTACAGTTCTCAAAAACATAACAAGAGTTGACACTGGATAATAATGCAGGGAGAAGGCTTTGGGTGGATTACAGGTGTGACACTACTTGATGTGACATGGTAGACTGGATAGAAAAATGTGGGGAGGAGAGGTGCAAACACTAAGAGTGAGAATCCAAGCAAGCATACTAATTTTTGCATAAGAGATTTTGATTTGAATGATAATTGCAATTGCCTGCTTTGCTAACATCTGAAAAGTGCTTTCTGAAATTAATTCTTTTGTTAAGCAGAAAATATAGCATATAACTAGGGAAGGAAAAAATCACGCTAGAGACAAAAGAACTGATTTCTTATTCTAAGTGCTTGTGTGTGTGTGTGTGTGGGGAGAATAACAAGAAATTTAAAAGCAAAAACAGAATAGAAATAGCATGTTGGCTATTGGAATTACAGAAAAATCCATCTATTGAAGCTGACCTGGAACATTACATTTTCCAATATCTACTTTATGTTTTAAAATTTGTATATGGAAGCAGTTATCACCAAAAGTAGCTGCATGATTATATAGAGAGATCAAATCCAAATGTCAAAAAATCAAGTTGAAGTACTGGTATGTGCAGGGTTGCCAACAAAGGGAAACCAGAGGGACAAAACTTGGAGAGCAGGACTCCTGAAGCTGACATCAAGCTGTATTCATAGTATACATTAAAACAGTAAAGGCAGTCCCCTGTGCAAGCACCAATCATTTTCGACTCTGAGGTGACATTGCTTTCACAATGTTTTCACAGCAGACGTTTTATGGGGTGGTTTGCCATTGCCTTTCCCAGTGATCTACACTTTCCCCCCAGCAAGCTGGGTACTCATTTTACCGACCTTGGAAGGATGGAAGGCTGAGTCAACCTGGAGCCAGCTACCTGAACCAGCTTTCGCTGGGATCGAACTCAAGTCGTGAGCAGAGGGCTCAGACTGCAGTACTGCAGCTTTACCACTCTGCGCTACAGGGCTCTTACAGAATACATTACAAAGATTCTAATGCTGTTCTGACTGCAGCCACTGGAGCACAGGGAAGGCAGACCACAGCAAACAGCATGGGGCTTGTTGAATAGTGGGTCAATACACAAGGAGACTGGTAGCAGTGAATCAAAGCTCTTTTATTGTGATTACAGCATGGTAATAAGCAGACTAAGGGTGATTCCGCATTAGCCTTTGCTCCGGCTCCAATGCTGTGTTTCCCCCGGGGCAGATGTTGGTTTCTGCACACTTTCACCCAGGGTGGAAGTTTGACCCGCCTCCGAAGCGGTGCCGCCCCAGATTGAGGAGATCAGCAAAATACCAGATCTTTTTTTTTGCTGCGGTTCCAAGGCTCGGAATTTTATGTGTGGAACTCGCGCCAATGTGCTGTCAAACTTCTAGCATCAGTAGAACACACCCACATAACTCCACGCCCATGATTCCGCCCAGTTATTTCGTCATATTTCCACAATTTTACTCCCTTTGAAAATTATGCAATATTTTCCTGAAATTGATTATTTTTTTAAAAAAAACTCGTTTCGCGTTACAACGCAAAAACAATATAACGATGTAACATTATTTTGTTTTTCCGAATGCATGCATCACTTATGGAGGGGCTGGGGGGGTCATCTCCGCAGGGCGCAGGCTGCCGGAAAAGTTCGGAGTTGCTTGCAAAGAGGGACTGGTGTGTGTGTGTGTGTGGAAATCCAGGTCGCCGAGAGAATGACGCATCAGTTTTCGAAGCATAGATTGTAGGGGGTTGTTGGGGGGAATTAAACTCCCCTTCATTTCTTTTTCAGTGGTGTGTGTGGGGTGGGTGGGTTGGTAAGTGTTCGGTGCTGCCCAAACTGGTGGCTGGGTCCTTTTCTGCGCCCCCCCTCCCCGCAAATGTCACGTTTCTACCTCTTTCATGACTGGAACTTTTATTTGTTCGCATGCAAAGAAACCATTTGAGAAGGATGCGAGGGGTCTCTCCCCCTGCTCCTTCGAAAGCATTTGGAGGCTCTTTACTATATTCCACGTGAATTTGATAATGTGCCACTGCATTGTGATTACTTTCTTCCCCCTCCAAAAAAAATCAATCCTGTGCTTAACATTCGCCGACTCAGATTTCATGGGGCTTAACCTGCCAATGGCAGGGCAAAAGGAAAACACATGACTTTGCCAGTATCATGCCTCTGGCATTACGTTGTAATGCAAACAAAGATGTTACGTTGTAACGCAAACACGCATCTCCTCCTTCATTTTACTCTCTTTGTGATGACAACTTAGACTGTATTTATTAGTAGTATAGAAGCAAACCTCTGTTAATATTATGGACAGAAGGGGGGGAGTTAATATTCCCTAAAACCCTATTGGAGTAGTAAAAGGATGCTTCCCCACTTCCACCCTTAACTTGCATGATAATAAAACTTAATCTGTCTCAGTGGTAACAAATGAGGAAGGAGAAGTTAGAATTTATTTATTTACTTTATATACTGACTTTATCCCAAGGGAGACCCATCTTTATCTTCTCCTCTGTTTTATCCTCACAACAACCCTGGGAGGTAGGTTCACCTAGCTAGCTTCCATGATATGGGTGGGGATTTGAACCTGGTTTTGAACCTGGATCCTATTCCAACTATACAACCTTAGTTTCTGTTGCAAATAGCACAGATAACCTGGCCAAGATATTCCAGTTTCTATCTTTTCATTTTTGGCTCTGGAATATGCATGATTATCCTGAAGCTGGTGGCCCAATTTTGACTTTTTAAAAAACATTCCTAATTTTATTTTCTGATGAGTTATGCCTGGACAGATGGATGGACATATGGACTCTTTTGCTATTATAGATCCATGATAACAACCACCCAAGTGATTTGTTTTATGATATTTGGTTTGAATCAGGGTCATATGGGGAGGGCAGATGAAATCTTTGTCCAGGGTCTATGGTAGCTCTTGGCAGCCCTGGGGATGTGTAGTGTCAGTCTTGCAACTGATATTTTAAAAATTATTTGTTCACAGCAGCCAAGAAGGTCAGAGCGCCTGCTCCGGCTGCAACGCCACTGAGGATGTTCTCCGCAGCTGAGAATGAAACGTCTGGAAGGAAAACTTTCTCCAGTAGAACACGGCACTTGAGCCCGAAAGATTCTACAAACCCTAGTAAAAAGTTAACCTTTAACAATACAGGAACTTTACCAGCCTCTCCCCCCAAAAGAAACCTTCACCCTAACCCCAAGAAATTCAAGCCACTCAAATCAGGAAAAGTAAAATCCGATTACTTCTGATTTTTTTTTTTTTTTGCACATCCCTTGTAGGGACCTCTATGGAGAACACACATAATCAGACTAAAGCTGACCTTACCAGCCTGTGTTTTTAACATAAAGTGATGGGGTGCACATTTAACAGAGCTGACTGGGGTGGGGTAGAGGTACACAGTTCTACAGTCTTAGTTTTTCTGGGGCCTCAGAAATACAAGCAGTCTCATTTTGTTCTTGTTTGAGAGCAAAGGAGTAGCCATAATCAAGCCTGCTGAGCTGACCCAATTTCTTAAAGAATCCATAATCACTCACTTAAGCCCCCTGCTTGACTTGAAGTCTCTTACATCAAGGAAGTACCTACTCAGTTTTCCAGTTAGGTGATAAAGTACAAGAATCTAGATTCCAAAAGAGTTTCCTCCTCTTCTGTTTCATATGCATAGGAGATACTATATCCATGTCTATTTTTCTCTGGTTTGCTATGCTAAAAAGGAACAATGAAGATACAGAACATTAAAATCCACTGAGGTCATTGGGGCATATTTCAAACCCTTTCTTTCCTTCTTTTCTTCTTAATTTATGTTTCTTTAAATTCTCTTAAAAATGTTTGAGGGGGTGTAGAATAAACCTTTGTGTAGTGAATCATAGCAGCTCTCAACACCCAGCTGTGGGAAGTGTTAATTGTCACACTAAGTATTCTTGCCTCCAAGTTATCTTCAAAACAACCTTGAGGTAGGTTAGGCTGAGAGGAAGGATTGGCCCATGGTAAACTATTGATTCTTAGTAGCTAAGTGAAGGCAAATAACTACTGTACCACCCTTGTGTACACTGTTATTCACCACAATAGTTTCCATGGTTGCTTCTTCAACCCAAGGCTAGGCATGAGGTGTGGCTACCTGAACTGGTGCCCCTACAAAAAAGCTCCTTTTTGCTTAATGCTCTAAGGCTTTTTGGTATCCTAGCCAGTGTTCCCTCTAAGCTGTGGAGTTTGTGAGCAAAAAATTCTATTTTGTGAGCTACTGGAATAAAGTTGTGAGCTCCTGTATAAATTGCTTTGCTCTGGGGCCATTTTTCCTGAGCTAAGTCAAAAATGTGTGAGCCACAGGCTAAAAAACTGTGAGCTAGCTCACACTAACTCAGCTTAGAGGGAACCAACCCAGCCTTAAAGCTTCATGTTTTCTTCCTTCCCAAAGGAAGGGTCAAACCTACTTTCATCTGCATTATACAAGTGTTGCTTTGATGCTGGTGCTGAACATGTTCTAATAGTGACCAACATGCACCTTAAAATTTTGTAGAATTACAGAATTGGTACTTTTTAATTTAATACTCTTTTCTTATCTTTATGTCAGTCACAGTGTTCAAACTTAATTAGCAAATGCTTGAAAAAGGATAGAGAAATAAGGTATTAGAATTATGCTGAAGGGTAATACAGTGGAGACTTCTTAAATTGCACAGTCTTGGTATACAGTAAATCTATTTCTTTGCAGGGTTTTCAAACTAAACAGTTCCATTAAGTACAACATTGATTAACAATATAGTCAACCTGAAGAAAACAGTTTTGCTTAAGTATATTAATTAAAGGTAAGCAAATTGCTTTACTTACATGAATTTAAAATTTATTGGCAAAATTGACTAGGAGAATGTTTAAAACACAAATACATGTTTCTGTGTGAATAAAGAGGAATAAATAAAAGTATAGTTAAAATTTAGCTGTGTTAAAGTAAATTAGTTGCTTTTTTAATTAAAAAAAATCTTATGAGAACGTAGCCATTCCAAATGGTTGGCCCCAAAATGGTCAACATAATTTAGTATGGAGTACCACCAGGCAAGTGGCACTTTTCAAGGATTTTGAATTCACTTTGCAAACAGACGAATAGTGCACATTTTATAGTCATTCTCAAATAGGGCAGAACTGAAATTCATCTGCCTCTGGGAGCATAATGTTATTATCATTTAGAGTATGAATGCTAATTAGATATAGTAACAAATGAGAGAAAAGATACAAGATATTACTGTAAGAGCTACACTGTTAATTGCAGAAGCTGTAATAGTGACAAAAATAACATTTCATTGGCATAAACAGTAATTAATATGCACATGTCATTATGGATTCCTTTAAGATGATTTCACTTTGTTAACATCAAACTTGCAATATATACAGTATATAATATTACTGGTCAACAATGATTAAACTTTTCATTTTCCTTCTATTTTTTAAATCCAGTGGTGCTAGTGATGTTTAATTATGAGTAAATAAAATGGTTCTCCATGCTCACATTTGAGTATGGTAGGATTCGTTTATATTCATGACAAACACATTAGAATAGATAGTGATCATTCTCGCAGTTTAGTTTCTGGACATAGAGAGCCACTTTGTTTTTTACTCAACATTCTCTTCATGGTGAAAGAGCATGAAAGTCTTTTAGTTTATTTAATTGGTAAAGACTGAGAAAGTATTTTAGTTAATTGATAAAGACTGACTGTAATTTTCAACAGGAACATAGTTTGATATGTAACTGGAAGAATATTTCCAATTATGGATGCTTTCAAAAATAGTTTTTAGTACAGGATATTATATGGTTCTTTTCATATAGAATGTTCTTGATAACTGCAGGCATGCTAGATGGAGTCCAAATGTTTGATCATATTTCTGAATTTGTCTATAGCCAGCACTTTATGCATTCAATATTAATACAATAGCAACAATGTGCCTCAGTTCAAGTCACACACTTTCCAAAAATCTGAAGTACTCATTATTGTAAAGCATGAGCTACTACATCTATATTACAACCATCTCCTAGCTTTTTAATGAAACCCATTCTTACTTATGGCAAAGACAGTGACAAAGCTTTTGCCCCCCTGACTCCCACAGTCCCTAGCATTGCCTTGCAATGCACCAAGTAGTTCTCATTTGTAGAAAATGTGGGTAGATAACTTTAACTATACACAACAGGGACTTGTTTCTCTCATACAAATATTTGCTTCTGCAAACAAAGAACCTAGAAATAACAAAATTAAGGAGTAGGAAGAACTAATGTCTTTTCCCCATAGCAACATAATTTTTTAGGAACTAGAGAGGGACAATAGCAACAATTAAAAAACTAGAAAATCAGTTATGGTCTTCAGTATTGCATCACTAGAATCATAGAGTTGGAAGGGATCTCCAGGGTCATCTAGTCCAACCCCCTGCACAATGCCGGAAATTGAAAAATATCTCCCACATACATGTACCCCTAGTGACTCTGCTTCATACCCAGAAGAAAACTCCAGGATTCCTTGCCAAACTGGTCTGGAGAAAAATTGCTGACTGACCTCAAAATGGCAAATAGTGTTTCCCTGTAAGAAAGTGCTACAAGAATTAATCCACAAAAACTAAACCTTTCCTGCCCTCCTTTTCATGATCTGCCTAATTCACAGAATCAGCATTTATGTCAGATGCCCATCTAGCCTCTGCTTAAAAACCTCCAAAGAAGGAGAGCCCACCAGCCTTGCAATGATTTTCCTCCTTTCTCTGGGGACGGGGACATAAGAACATAAGAGAAGCCATGTTAGATCAGGCCAATGGCCCATCCAGTCCAACATTCTGTGTCACACAGCGGCCAAATATATATATACATATATATACACACACACACATACACACTGTGGCTAATAGCCACTGATGGACCTCTGCTCCATATTTTTATCTAACCCCCTCTTGAAGGTGGCCATGCTTGTGGCCGCCACCACCTCCTGTGGCAGTGAATTCCACATGTTAATCACACTTTGGGTGAAGAAGTACTTCCTTTTATCCGTTTTAACCTGTCTCCTCAGCAATTTCACCGAATGCCCACGAGTTCTCGTATTGTGAGAAAGGGAGAAAAGTACTTCTTTCTCTACTTTCTCCATCCCATGCATTATCTTGTAAACCTCTATCATGTCACCCCGCAGTCGACGTTTCTCCAAGCTAAAGAGCCCTAAGCGTTTCAACCTTTCTTCATAGGGTAGGTGTTCCAGCCCTTTAATCATTCTAGTTGCCCTTTTCTGAACTTTCTCCAATGCTATAATATCCTTTTTGAGGTGCGGCGACCAGAACTGCACACAGTACTCCAAATGAGACCGCACCATCGATTTATACAGGGGCATTATGATACTGGCTGATTTGTTTTCAATTCCCTTCCTAATAATTCCCAGCATGGCGTTGGCCTTTTTTATTGCAAACGCACACTGCCTTGACATTTTCAGTGAATTATCTACCACAACCCCAAGATCTCTCTCTTGGTCAGTCTCTGCCAGTTCACACCCCATCAACTTGTATTTGTAGCTGGGATTCTTGGCCCCAATGTGCATTACTTTGCACTTGGCCACATTGAACCGCATCTGCCACGTTGACGCCCACTCACCCAGCCTCAACAGATCCCTTTGGAGTTCCTCACAATCCTCTCTGGTTCTCACCACCCTGAACAATTTAGTGTCATCCGCAAATTTGGCCACTTCACTGCTCACTCCCAACTCTAAATCATTTATGAACAAGTTAAAGAGCATGGGACCCAGTACCGAGCCCTGCGGCACCCCACTGCTTACCGTCCTCCACTGCGAAGACTGCCCATTTATACTCACTCTCTGCTTCCTATTACTCAGCCAAAGGGTGATGCTTGATGAGCAGACCTCCCTGCGACACCCACATATATGTGGAGTGCTGTAGGGAGTCATCCTTTCACCCATATTATTTAACATCTATATGCGCCCCCTTGCCCAGATTGCCTGAAGTTTTGGACTGGGTTGTCACCAATATGCTGATGACACCCAGCTCTATTTGTAGATGGATGGCAGACTGTCTTCTGCCCCTGAACAACTGTCTGAGGCGCTAGAAACCATGACTGAATGGTTACAGCAGAGTTGACTGAAGTTAAATCCAACTAAGACAAAGGTCCTGAACCTGAGGGGGAGTGGGCTCGTGCACCCAGTTCCCAGCCTTGGGTGGCGCCGCTCTGGTGCCGGCCCAACAGGTGAAGAGTTTGGGGTGATTTTGGACGTCTCCCTCTCCATGGAGGCCCAGATCACAACGACTGCTGAGTCTGCCTTTTTCCATCTATGGCAGATCAGGCAGCTAGCACCATACCAATCCCCCAAGACCTGGCTACAGTGACCCATGCAATGGTGACTTCCAGACTGGACTACTGCAACTCACTCTACACTGGCCTAACCCGGAAACTGATCCAGAAACTGCAGCAGGTGCAGAATGCAGCAGCTCGCTTGCTGACTGCATCACCTATATGGGTGAGCATACAGCCAGGACTCCACAACCTGCATTGGCTGCTTATAGAGTATCGGATACGCTTCAAGGTGTTAGTCTTAACTTTTAAGGCATTGTGCGACTTGGGACATTACATACCTGTGGGACCATCTCCTTCCATATACACCCCGGAGGTCGCTTTGTTCGGTCTCCCAAGATCTTTTGATAGTCCCTGGCCCAAAAGATGTCTGTCTTGTCTCCACCAGGGCCAGGACTTTTTTGGTCCTAGCCCCGACCTGGTGGAATCAGCTTCCTTTGGAGATCCGGGCCCTACCTGGCCTATTGGCCTTTCATAGGGCCTGCAAAACGGAGCTGTTCCACCAGGTCTTTGGATGAGATAGTGAGCATCTATCCATCGATCAGTTGGCCTCCCCCTACTGCCCTACTGCTTTGTTGCTCTACTGGTGCTGTATTGTGGTACTACTTATGCTATACCATCTTGCTGAATTATTTTGCTGTACTCACTGAATGTTGTAATTAGGTTTATTATGATTTTATTGTGATTTTATTTTATTTGATGTACTCTGCTCCGAGCCCCCAATGGGAGAACAGGTGGAATATAAATAAACAATTCATAACAACAACAACAATAACAGCAATAACAACAACTCCCAAGGAAGCCTATTCCACTGAGGAACCAATCTGCCAGGAAGTTCTTTCTAACATTGAGCCAGAAGTGCTTTTGATATAATTTCAACTTGTTGGATTTGGTCCAACCTTCTGCACCATCCTCTATATGACAGCCCTTCAAGTACTTGAAATGGTGATCATATTACCTCTCAGTCTTCTCTTCTCCAGGCTAAACATAACCAGCTCCTTCAATGTTCCCTTGTAGGAGTTGGTCTCCAGACCCCTCACCATCTTTGTTGCCCTCCTCTGGACACATTCCAGCTTGTCTGTATCTTTCTGAAATTGTGGTGCCCCAAACTGAGCACAATACTGTAGGTGAAGTCTAACCAGAGCAGAGTAAAGAGATCTGGACATTATACTTTGTGTCATCTGGACATTATACTTCTGTTGATACATCCCAAAATTGAATTTGCCTTTTTATTTTCATTTTGTTTTAGTCCAATTTTCCAGCCTGTCAAAATCATCCTGTCTCCTACTATATATGCAACACCTCCTAATTTTGTATCATCTGCAAATTTTATAAGCATTCCCTCTATTCCTTCATCCAAATCATGTATGAAGATGTTGAACAAAACAGGTCCCCGGACAGATCCTTGAAGCACTCCACTTGTCACTCCTCTCCATTCATAAGCAGTCTTCATATATCATAGTTTATTACAGTCTCAATACCAGGATACACAAGCAGTCTTTGGTGGAATCTGTCAACCAGTTACAGATCCTCCAGCAGTAAGAGGATCCAAACCAAATTTTACCAACTTTTCAAGAAGAATAGTATCTGAAACCTTTATTAAAGGCCCTTCTGAAATTGAGATAAACTATGTCTCCAGCATTCCACTGATCTAGTCACTTTATCAAAAAAGGAGATCAGGTTAGTCTGACATGACTTGTTCTTGAGAAAGTCATGCTGGTTCTTAGTAATCACAGTCATGTTCCAGGACTTACTGATGATTTGTTGAAAACTTTTCCAGGTATAGACATCCAGCTGATGGATCAGTGGTTACCCAGATCCTCCTTTTTTCTTCTTGAAGATGGGACAACATTTGTGTGCCTCCAATCCTCTGGCACCTCACCTGATCTCCAAGAATTCTTTAAAAAAAAGGACAGACAGAGGCTCAGAAATTACATCTGCAAACCCTTTTAGTACCTTTGAGTGCAGTTCATCTGACCCTGAAGACAATTTCATTTAAAGAAACTAGGTGTACTACCCCTATGTGATCCTACGCTGCAACTCCCTTCCCTTATATGTTCTGTTTTTGCCGTGTTGAGCACTGTTTCCCTCATAAGAGAACACTGAGGAAAAGTAGGAATTAAGCAGTTGTGCCCTTTATACATCACCTGTTACAATTTCACATTCCTGTCCATGAGGAAAAGTAGGAATTAAGCAGTTGTGCCCTTTATACATCACCTGTTACAATTTCACGTTCCTGTCCATGCAAGGGGCCTACATTTACTTGCTCTTTTTTTTGCTTTGTACATAAGAAAAGAATCCCTTTTTGTTGTTGTTGTTTAGCATCTCTCGCTAGCCTATACTGAGCTTTAGCTTTCCTAACTTTCTCTCTGCAAGTATTGGTTATTTGTTTAGATTCATCCTTGGTTATAAGACTCTCCTTCCATTTCCTAAATAAGTCTCTTTTTTATTTCTCAAATCTTTAGAGAGCTATTTATGAAGCCACCATGACTTCTTTAGACTCCTCTCAGTTTTCCTTCTCACAGGAATTTTTTGTGATTATGCCTTCAATATTTTGCTTTTAAGAAACTCCCACCCCTCTTTAACTCCCTTCTCCTTAAGTATTTCTGACCATGGGGTTTTACCCAGCATTACTCTAAGTTTGTCAAAAATTGCTTTCCTGAAGTCCAACCTATATGCCTGACTATGTACAGCTTTTCCCTTCCCACAGACTGTAAATTCCAAAATCACATGGTCACTATTACCCAGCATGCCCACTACTTCCAACTCATCAACCAGTTCTTCCTTGTTGGTGAGAATCCAATCCAAGATAGCAGATCCCCTTGTTTCCTTCTCCACTTTTTGGAAAAGGAAGTTATCAGCAAGACAAGTCAGGAATTTATTTGACTTCATTTTAAGCAGAGTTGGACTTCCAACAGATGTCTGGGTAACTGAAATCTCCCATGACCACTGTGACCCTTCTCTTTGAGAACTTTTCAGTCTATTGTAGGAGTATCTCATCTAAGTCCTCTTCCTGGCTTGGTAGTCTATAGCAGATCCTCACCATAAAAGGAAGTACTTCTTCACCCAAAGGGTGATTAACATGTGGAATTCACTGCCACAGGAGGTGGTGGTGGCTACAAGCATAGCCAGCTTCAAGAGGGGATTGGATAAAAATATGGAGCAGATGTTCATCAGTGGCTATTAGCCACAGCATATTGTTGGAACTGTCTGGGGCAGTGATGCTCTGTATTCTTGGTGCTTGGGGGGGGGCAAAGTGGAAGGGCTTCTAGTCCGATTTGTGAACCTCCTGATGGCACTTGGGAGTTTTTTTGGCCACTGTGTGACACAGAGTGTTGGACTGGATGGGCCTAATCCAACATGGCTTCTCTTATGTTCTTATGTTCATAATATCACTTATTTCTTACTCCTTTTATTTTTACCCAGAGACTCTCAGCTGAACTGCCATGCTCATATTCATGTATTTCCTCACATACCTTCTTCACTTATAATGCTACACCTCCACCCTTCCGTATTTGTCTGTTCAAATAAGTTGTACCCCTCAATCCTAATATTCCAACTTTTTTGTGGCATCCCATCAAGTTTCAGTAATGCTTATTAGGTAATAGTTCCCTTCTTTTATTAGGACTTCTAGTTCCTCCTGTTTGTGTCCTATACTCTGCATATTAGTGTAGAGACATCAGAATCCATGTTTTATGTACCCTAAGATTTTTGTTTTCTTATGTACCTGCGAGTTAATGTTACCTAGCATACATGCCACTCCCTGTCCAACTGTCTTTGCAGTGCAATCACTAGTAGCATGATATGAGTCTCCATTTTCTTACCTCTGCTCATCTGCCACTCACTTATTGAGGAGGGGTTAATTTGTTTCCTATCAAACTTCTCCTGAATTTTTGAGTTTTTAAAAAATGTGATCTGCCTTAGTAGCAGGTCCTTAAGTTTGAGGAGCCAGAAATCACTTCTGAGTAGGAAATAATTCTGCAAGTGCATATATTCTCTCTCTCTCTCTCTCTCTCTCTCTCTCTCTCTCTCTCTCTCTCTCTCTCAGTATAGGTTGGGAAGGAGGAAAAAACCCTCTTCATCCCAGTTGTTTCCTTTTCTGCAAAGATGTGTCTTATTACCCCTTTCCAAAGCATTGGACATTTTTGTGACCATGAGGATTCAGTCCTAAGTATAATGACACATTATGTCCTAAACATAATGACATCTCAACTGCCTTGGAAATGTAGTTTTTTGCCTGCACTGTAACATTATGTACTTAAAATAGCAAGATAGTACTTGCATTTATTTCTAGAAAACAAAAGAGTTTTAAATTTTAACATATTCAGAGTGTTGTTGTTTTACTTTCCAATATGTGACAGAGATGGGAAATCAAACAACACTTTTTGCAAAGGAACTGCAAACTGAAGTCTGTCAAGAAATGCTGCAATTTTTAGATCAAGGCAAATATTATTTTTTATTTTTATTGCAGGTGGAGAAGAAGAATAAATTCACCTGATCGTAACCACAATGCTGCTCATAAAACTGGATATTTTCAAAAGAACTTCATAGATCTCTATGAGGTGGCTGGATGAACTTCCAATGACATCAGGGGATGTGGTCTAACATGCTAATAAGTTCCTGCTGGACTTTTTCTACAAAAAAACAAAAGCACCCTGTTGACCACTATCAGAAACTGGGGTACCAGCTGCATCAAACATTCCCTGCCCAGGCCACACCAAAAACTTTCAAATTTGTTCTCACTAAAACTGTGTCCTGATTTTTTCAATTTCAGAGTGCCTGTTTAATCATTCTTTTCTCCCATTCTGGCTAGTACTTGCTGTAAGTAGCACTTTCTATTTTCCAGGCTGTCATAAATGGGTGGACCTATCTGCTGTAGTGACTCTGTAACAGCAGTTTGAACATATGAACATATGAAGCTGCCTTATACTGAATCAGACCCTTGGTCCATCAAAGTCAATATTGTCTACTCAGACTGGCAGCGGCTCTCCAGGGTCTCAAGCTGACACACCTCTTTGCCTCGACCCTTTTTTGGAGATGCCAGGGATTGAACCTGGGACCTTCTGCTTACCACTGAGCCACCGTCCCTCCCTAATGTGAGGAGGGATGTGGGGAGGTGGGTCAGGAACAGCTGAGGGAGTTTCCAACAACCAAACTATTTGCAGGTATTGTGGGGGGGGGGATACATTATCTTATTCCATACATAATATTTACACCAGTCTTGGAAAGTAACTTTCAATCAGCTGCATTCTTCTGGATAACTGCAGAACTGACAATTTTGTATTATCAAAGGAATAAGTTCTCATCACTATAGCCATAAAAAACTACCTTCAGTTGCTTTCTTTAAAGTATCCAGAGCTTGAATATTCTAACACTCCAAGTTAACCCCCCCCCCAAAAAAAAACTACAAATCTAAAATAATTAAGAGCACAATCCTATGGTGAGGGGCCCAAAGTGCTTTGGGAGCAGACGATACACTACGTTGGCACAAGTAGCATTTGTGCCTGCTTAAGTGCAGCTCCGCCATGGCAGAAGGGAATTAAGTGGGCATGGGGCCACCGGAGCACCACCCCACCCGAGAGCAGCAGCGCCTGAGGGCTGTGCCCAAGTGTTGGCAGAAGTGTGGTGGAGCGAGGTGCTCCTGCGCAGGAGGGGGTGGAGTGGGGGGCGCAGCCAGACTTAGGCAGCTCCCTAAGGAGTTCGGGCCATGACACGCTCCCCCAAGAGGCGTAAAGTTATGTCTGCAAAAACAGCAACATATCCCATAGGCACTCATTGAAACAAAAAACAAAGGTTGCTCCCGTCGCTGTGGGAGCTCGCAAACCCCTTAGGGAGCGGTGCAATTGCCTCATCAATCCCCTCACACCCCGGGCTGACGAGCGCCCTCACCAACAGCCGATTGCCGTTCTGCCCTCCTAGAAATACTTCTACTCTGGCCTCACACAATTCAGTTGTTAGGGACAGGCACGCGCGGTGAGAGGCTCTGCCAGAGAGCTCTCTGACACACAGACTTAGAGCGATGGACAGGCACGTTGGTGACGGATGATTGCTTTGACAGTATCTTTGACTTGCGAGGGAGAGAGCAAGGTCTCTCCCCTGGAACTAACTACTCTAACCACCCGTGTAAGTGCAGCTCTGCCATGGCAGAGGGGACTTATGTGGGCATGGGGCCGCCGGAGCACTGCCTTGCCCGAGATCAGCGGTGCCTGAGGGCTGTGCCTGAGCATTGGTGGAAGTGCGGTGGAGCGAGGTGCTCTTGTTTCCAGATCTCCACAGGTTCTCAGCTCCTGGAGGCTCAGTGTGTGAGGACTATCGCCCATGGCTGGGTAAGTGCAACTGTGCACCCGCACTGTCCTCCCCCTCCCCTTGCTCAAGACTGGGTGGTGTGTGAGTGTCTCCGGCACTTGACCCAGGCAGCAGACTCAGGCAGTGGGCATTTGCTAGCCCCATTCCCCTGTGCTGCTGCCTGCTCCCTTCCCTTGGTCTGTCCTCTGCTGCGGTCCCACCCCAGCAAGGCATGAGGGGGGGCATTCTGGCAGCTGCCCTAATGTGGGGAGGTGGGTCAGAGACTGTTCCTTTAAGAGAGCCCCCAGCTGAAACATAGCCTGCTCCTCCAGCTGCCATCCCTGCAAGTGCTCTTGATCTCTGTCTCTGTTTTGCAGGTGGGAATCAGGACAGAAGCTTCCGTGTGTGGTGCCCCACCCTCAACTCCCTCAGCTGATCCTGCCCACCACTCTGAATGGAGCCCCGCCCCCAGTGAGACTGCCTAATGTGCACCGGGGAAACCATTGCACTTTGTTCCAGAAAAATAAAGTCTGAGCTGTGCCCTCTGTTGTCTCTCCTGCTTGGCATCTGCTGCACATTCCCTGGGAGCCTCCTCCCTGCCACTCTGTCAGTGGCCTCTCCAAGGGAATGCCTGTGAGGATTAGCACACTTGGTTCTTGGGGGTGGGTGGGGAGAGGGCTATGAGCTGCCATGCTGCCCCTGCATGGCTGGACAGGGGAGGAGGGGTTGCTGCCCCTCAGCCTGGCCGGGCTGATGGCCTACTTAACTCCAAAGAGCTGTTGTGCACAGGGCACAAAGGGGGAGGTGATGAAGTGGATGTATGCCCAGCGGCTCGCACTCTGAGTTCTGCAGCTCCCGGGGGAGGTGTTCCATGCACATAGCAGGGGGTGTTAGGGCAACACAGGGGGGTCTCTGGATGGGAGGGTGTTTGTTGGACTTGGTGGTCTGCTCACTCCTAGACACACATTCCAGCCACTGTCTATGGCAGCGAACTCCTGCTCTACCCGGCTGCCTGCCATTGGCAGAGTCTCTGACAGCAGGAGGGTGTGAGGGGATTGCTGGCCTCTCAGGCACAGGCTTTCCACCCCCTCTCTTGGTCACATGCTACGGACTGGCCAATCCCGTGTTTCTGTGAGACCCTGTTCTTTCCCCACCCCCACCTTGACAGCAGGTCAATGGCATGGCCATGGGGGGAATCACCATGGTGACATCTTCTCTCTCAATAATCCGCCCGCGCTCTCCCTCCCCGCCTGGCATAATGTCTCTCCTTTGGGAGCCAACTGTGGCCACCTACACTAGTTCTACACTCGAGTGCAGCTACACGACGGCTCTTAGGATTGGGCTGCCTGTTAATAAAGTTTCTCTTTTTTTGCTGACACAAGAAGTTAAGTACTAACTCCTTATGATAATGTGCTATTTTCTTTGATGTGCAGCTAATAAGAAGATTCTTAGATTAGGCTATTATATGTCTTTAAATTGAAATTGACATGCAAATGAAAGTCAAAGGAGAGTACAACTATTTAGGGTAATAGAAAAGGAACTGAAGATATGTAATATGCTGGGCAATCCTAAGGAGAGACATACTGTTTCAAGTTCGTTAAAGTCAGTTGGCTTAAATAGGGATGCATATTTGGATATTCCCAATCCTAATATATATCTGAAAATACATTATTGGTACTTTTTGTATATATTTGGGTATCTATAGCAATATTCAAGTTTTATAAAATTCTGATAATTCTGGAAATACTCAGTGCTGGCTTTTAAAGGCTCTCAGGCATGGTGTCTCACCCCACCCCACCCCCCATTTTACGGGATTCCTGGGCAACAGGAAGGAGGGGGGAGGATATGAGATCAAACATTAGCAGGAGGATTAGAACTGTCTGTCCAATTATAACTATTGGATTATCTGGTTTAACACTGGTTCTCTTGGCTTGCCTCATTGACCCTAGGTTCTGCTTGGCTCCTGTGGTTTTGACATTGGTTCTGTTGAGCTGACTATGGTGTCCTGTGCTTAAGCTGATTTGCCTTGTCAATTCTGTTTGCATTTGGAGACTTTTGGTTAGTGGTTGTATGCTCTTGTGTGTTTTCTATTGGCTTCTTTGCCCTAGAGATTCTTTTTCCCACAATAGGAAACAATAGAGACAAGTAGGATGGCTGAGGACACCATATTCAGGGGTGCATAGAATTGCACCCATTAATCCAATTTATTTGAAACATGTCAGAACTTTAGTGGGCAAGCAGGATTAAGTTCATGGCTATTCTAGCAGTATTTGCTTGAAAAACAGCGAGTTCATCCATCAACTCACTCCCAGAAAGAGTCCCCAAAGGAAATAATGGACTTTTAAAACTTCAGAAATCCAGCAAAAAAACAAAGAAAGTGCATATCCTTATATAGAAGGAGGTATGTCTTCTTATGATGGCACTGCTGGTATACCAGTTATAATGTAAAAAAATGAGAGAACGTGAATGGAGATACTGGATGGTAAAGTTTATTGAATCTACCATAAGGTGTGTTTTATAGCTATGGTTGAAGCAGCTATGGGTTCCCCAAAATTCTATTAATGAAGGACCCCAAGAAGAACACAATGAAGCCACTATGCAGTAGGAGATAAACCAATCTGACAGTCAGAAACTACTCGAACATTTGCAGTGGTGGAGGCTGCATATTGTAATGATCAGATTGCTGTATCACAGGCCTGGCATTTGATCCTTAAAGTTGTTATTTCATTCTTAAAGTTAATAATTTAATATTTAAATTGCTAAGGCTAAAATAGCAGCCCCTCTGTCTGAATTACTGGATCCAAAGGACACATCACAGCTTCCCGTGCCCTACTTCTTGTGCAGTATGCCAAGCAGATGACATTCAAAAGAACAGATCACAAATCTCCATTGTAGCATAAGAGTTCTGTGGAAATTTAAATCCTGCCATCTCATACCAGAATAGAATAATTAGACAGGCACAGTGGGAGGTGAATCATAGAAGCATAGAGTTGGAAGGGATCTCCAGAGTCATCTAGTCCAACCCCCTGCACAATGCAGGAAACTCACAAATACCTCTCCTTAAATTCATAGGATCTTCACTGCTGTCAGATGGCTATCTAGCCTCTGTTTAAAAACATCCAAGGAAGGAGAGCCCACCCTCCCCCAAGGAAGCCTGTTCCACTGAGGAACCACTCTAATGGTCAGGAAGTTCTTCCTAATGTTGAGCCGGAAACTCTTTTGACTTAATTTCAACCCATTGATTCTGGTCCTACCTTCTGGGCCCACAGAAAACAATTCCACACCCTCCTCTAGATGACAACCCTTCAAGTACTTGAAGATGGTGATCATATCACCTCTCAGTTGCCTCCTCTTCAGGCTAAACATCCCCAGCTCCTTCAACCTTTCTTTGTAGACTTGGTCTCCAGACCCCTCACCATCTTTGTCGCTCTCCTCTGGACCTGTTCCAGCTTGTCTATATCCTTCTTAAAATGTGGTGCCCAAAACTGAACACAATACTCCAGGTGAAATCTTACCAGAGCAGAGTAAAGCAATACCATCACTTTATGTGATCTGGACACTATACTTCTGTTGATACAGCCCAAAATTGCATTTGCCTTTTTAGCCACCACATCACACTGTTCACTTATGTTCAGCGTATGATCCACTAAGACTCCTAGATCCTTCTCGCACATACTACTGCTAAGACAGTATGTAAGGTGAGATGCACATTTACTCAAAGCTGGGAATATAAAAGAAATGAATGAATATATGAATGTATAAAGTATGAGAATGTATACTAGATAATTTCTACTGAAAAGATGACTAGAATAAAAACAATATTAATGTGTAGAGGTGCGGAAGTCCAAGTAAGGGATACACTAAATAAATTAGATTCAATGAACTACAAACAGAAATTCATGGCATGGAACATTCTGCACACCTTTCAGAGTTCTATGACCCACACACACACACTGCTCCTGGAATGGGATACAGCTCAAAGCACTGAAGTTTGAGGGAAGATCATCAGAAATCATTTCCTACCTTCTTGCATGAGTTATATTCCTGTCTATTCCACCTTGTATACTTGCACTTTCCAGCCACGTTCACTAGGGTTTTCCCAAAACTGCAGGAACTGCTCTTCAGAGGTATAAGATGCTACAGGGTAAAAGAAGTTTTGTGATTCCTCTCCCCCATTATGATTAATTGAATACACTCATTTTGCTGTGCAGATGTGGAAGGAAGCACAGATTATTTTTTTAAAAAATCATTATCATCATCATCACCATCATCATCACATAGTTATTATCCAATCAGAATTCAGGTATCTGCTGAAGTTTTATATTTATAAAAAGGTCAGGTTTAGTTCATAAAAAGCTGCTCAGGTCAGGGAATACTATTTATACTGCATCACAAAGGAAACAGTCTGCATAAATTATTTAGGTCTGCCTGCAACAAAGAAGGTGAACAATTTGTCCATGTTCTCTTTTGAACTCTTTTGCTACAAAATTTTGCTGGGTGAGGTTTTTTTAGAAGTCTTTTTAATTGAATAGTAATGTTGTTTTACTGATTTTATTACGTAGTTCAAGTACTGCATATTGTGTTGATCTCTTGGGGAAATCAAGAGAATATTTGTTCATTTTATACAACAAGAACATAAGAAAATACAAAAAAAGAAATACCAGAAAGAGGGTGGAAGAGAAAAAGAGTGCTGTGAGAGAACTGTGTTTTATTTCTTGGGAGTCAGTTATCTCTTGCAGAACCAAGAGGAGAAAAGAGAAATGTCTTATATGGCCAATGATATAAGCTTCTGATACAGTTGCCAATCTCCATCCATTCAAGATCTATTTTTGAAGTTTTATGAACTGCTGTCATTATTGCACAAGCACTTTATTGGACTGAGAGTATTGGAATTGAACAGATATTTGCACTTTATAAGAACATAACATAAGAAAAGCCATGTTGGATCAGGCCAATGGCCCATCCAATCCAACACTCTGTGTCACACAAAAAACCCAAGTGCCATCAGAAGGTCCACCAGTGGGAGCAAGACACTAGAAGCCCTCATACTGTGCCTCCCAAGCACCAAGAATACAGAGCATCACTGCCCCAGACAGAGCGTTACAACAACTTGCTCAACATATTGGTTGCTCTTGGAATGTATTTAAACTATTGCTTCATTATGTATGAAGATTATTGATATCATTACATCTTAAAATTCAGTATAAATGGTGTTGTTAGTAATTTATTCATGGTAGATATTTTGTTGCTATATACCTCTTTTCCATGGGTCTCTTTATAGTCAGTCTCCAGGTGGAGCCTGTTGTTCTCTCACACAATTATAACTGATCTCTAGACTACAGATATCAGTTTACCTGGAGGAAATGGCAGGATAAGAGAATGATGTGTTCACCATCACTTCCTTGCTCAGCCGTCTCCCCTTCTCTCCATGCACCAGCCAAAATCTTCAGAAATGTTCCAAGCTTGAGTTGGCAACCCTAACTATAGCATACATTTTGTAGGTGGAGAGAAGTGATGGAGCACTTTCTTTTATAGCCAAAATCAGCAATATTTTCAGAATTTAAAATAGGAATGCTTAATAAAAGGAATGCTAAAATTTCTCCATGCAAATTCAGAATTGAGACAGAGCTACAAAAATTGAAAGTGATAATGATTGATCCATCAAGTCTAGCACTTTGTGACCTGAAATGAAAGCAAATACTGATCACCATAAAATTAATATTGTTGCCCACTTCTGCTAATAGTATGAGGCAACATATAGTTTGTTGCTAACCAACTGACCTTACTAAGTATAGCATATACATATGGATCAGAACTTTAAGGTTACCATGACAACTGGTTAAGATCAGACTTGAAGATGTGCTGTGTTTTGCTCAACACAGGAGCAGTGTGACCTGGATAGAGAAGTCATGGTCATACCACTCATTGGTCGTTTTCGCACTTAGCGTTTGCTCCCCTTATTCCGCGGCGCAATTATGTCCGGATCATTTTTCTCGTTTTCCCACTAGTGACTCTTTGCGGAGTCGCCTTCCCTGAAGCCCCGGCTCAAATCGTTTTCCCACTGGCATCGACTTGAGTTCGATGCCCTGTCAATCATTTTTTTTTTAAGCGCAAGTCTGGTTGCGTAATGACGTACTAACGTAACATCGAGCTGTTCCCTCCCCTTCTTTTCGTGGACAAACCGCATCACGTGTGCTGCTGCTTATGGATTGGCTGCAGCTGTAGAATCCTCCACAGCCCTTTATGTATTAACAGAAGCATTCACAGTGGAGAATCCTAGCACTATATTCCCCCCCCAAATTCTGAAGTTGCGAAATATCGCAATAACGAAGAGAGAGAAATCGAGGGGTTTGTGTGTGTGTGTGTGTGGCAGCTTCTTCCCTTCACTCCCTCCCGGGTGGCAAAGCTGGGATTTCCTCCGCTCTCTTTCCCCTCCCCGGCTGGCGCTTGCAACGGGGACCTGACTGATTCCTGCTGCCAGAGCTCCCCCCCCCCGCCCCATTCTCTCCTTCCCCTTCTGTGGCACGTGTGAAGAGCGAGCTCCATCTATTTTCTAACCGAGCGGAATGTAGCCAGGGAGAAGAATGCAGGACTCCAACTTCCCATTTTATACATGGCGATTTTGTGCAGGTCCAGAAATCCTGGTGGCACAGCTGAGGGAGGCATTCCCTTTTTAAAACACACACACATGAACGCTTTGGCCCGCACCGGCACTAGATTCCCCCCCCCAACAATGGTCGTTTTCGCATTATCGAGATAACGCAACAGCGAAATAACGCAACTAAAGTCAATAATAATAAAAAAAAATTCTAACGAAACCAATTGAAGTGGCAATTGAGGCTATTCCAGGAGGGTTTTTTTTTTCTTTGTTAATTTCGAAATATCGCTATTACGCAAAACTGTGAAGTTTTAAAAAAAAATGGCCGTGCCGGCACTTTGGGGAAGCGCCGCGAAAGGCTGATGATTGGCCAAGGGGGTGGATGGGGTGGGAGGACGGAAAGGGAGAGGGTGCCGCCCACACAGCAGTCGATCCGGCGTGGATGGATTTCCCACAGAAAACTCCGCGGAGTGGATCCGGAGTGGATCCGGAGGTTTTCAAAAACTCCGGAAGGAGGTGGATCTAGATACTCCGGCGTGAAACCCCTGCAGCGCCGGAGCAAACCGCAGCGCCGGAGCAACAGGTGGGAAAACCAGGAAAAGATCCGGAGGTAAATGGGGTGCTACGCCGGAGTAAACGCTAGTGCGAAAACGGCCTGGCTTTTTGGGACTCCAGAACCTCTCAGTAGGAATTGTGGTGTATTACTATGGTATTACAAAGGAAATTGATTCATTATTGGATATGATTGCTCCAAAGAACTATTTCTGGGGAGTGCTCACTTGGAGCCTTTGTTTTTGAATACCTGCTCTTGATAAAATGGTACAGAAAATGGCAATGGAGTTCATACCAAAGCTGATAGACAATAAGTTAGAGATCCTACCACTTGGGAATGATGGCAGCAATGAATGATGTCATCTTACTTTTCTACCACCATTGTGTCATCCATTGTTATTGTTTGGAATGGAATGGTGGACTCTGCAATACGGCAACCAAAAGAAGAGGAACATTTGGCATTTTGATTCCATACAAGCTGCAGTCGCACTGGAAGTTTCTGAGCAGGGTTTTTTTGTGCTGGTTCTGCTTGGTATTAAGCACCAGCACCTTTTGAGGAACTCTGATCCTCATACACTGGCCAGCCCCACTAAGCCAGAGAAAGAGAGAGTGAACCCTTAGGAACAGCCTAGTGGGGATCAAAAGAGGAAGAATGGGATTCGTGGAAACTGGCACAACTTCATATATTAAAACTGGAACTTTTTTAAAATGAAAAAGCACTGTTCCTGAAGCATCTGTGGTCCAGTTTCTATGAATATTTTTCAATGTGGATGAAAACAAATTCTGGATGTGAACAAATTCTTTGTGCTACCTCTTGTATTCTTGCAACTTGTGCTTTATTGCTAATGAAGTCTTTCAAGGAAGGGCTGGCTCAGTGGACAGGAGAGATAATCTATATCCTCAGTGTAAGACAAATCAATTCTCAAGAGTCCTGGGGAAAAAAGGTAATTGGATGCATCTTTGGGTCCCTCCAATATGAATAACCTGGTGTTAAATTTGCCTTTTGTGAGCTAGGTACTTGAGAAATTGGTACAGCTCTAGATATTTTTGTAGGAAATAGGTTTTCAGTCCATTCAATCTGTTTTTTAACCTAACTCTGAGACAGAAATAGCCTTGGTTATCTTTTTTGATAACCTTTACTTGGCAGCTACGTAAGAATCAAATCTTTTCTGGTTTCTTGGAATTTTCCTTGACTTTTGATAGCATAATTTAACAAGCATGTGCCTGAAGACCTCAGTTCTACAAGGGATTAAGTCTTTCCTGTCAGATAGATCATTTAAAAATGGTAGTAGGAGACTAACAGTGCAATCCTGAGAGCACTTTCCAGGGAGTAAGTCCCATTGAAAACACCTTAGTAGAATTCAGAGTAGACCTGCTTAGGATTGCTCTCTAAAATGCCATAGATCATAAACCATTGACTTATTGTCTATAGGATATCACAGGTTCTTGTTTCCCGTTCTATTCCACATGAACATGAAACTACATGGGAGAGGTTATCCAGTAGTTTAAATACTATATCAATACATAAACCATGCTCTATATGCCGTTTCTAGTGTTCTGTATGTCCTTTCCCAACTAAGTCCAGGTTGGTAGTAAATACCTTTAACTGGTGTCAGGATACAAAGAGGGCAGTGTATGAGAAAATAAAGGCTGAAACTTAATCCAGATAAAGTAGATATTCTATCTGTTCTGGATGGCTTTGTATCCTTTAAGAAAGAATAAGTTCGCCTTCTTGGAGAGCCAGTTTGGTGTAGGAAGAGCCAGTTTGGTGTAGCGGTTAAGTGTGCAGACTCTTATCTGGGAGAACCAGGTTTGATTCCCCACTCCTCCACTTGCACCTGCTGGAATGGCCTTGGGTCAGCCATAGCTCTGGCAGAGGTTGTCCTTGAAAGGGCAGCTGCTGTGAGAGCCCTCTCAGCCCCACCCACCTCACAGGGTGTCTGTTGTGGGGGAGTGTAATGTACTCAGTGACGAGATGTGTTAAAGGCAACATACTTTATTACTGGGTACATCACAAGAGGGAGAATGGCGGTGCGGGTCCCAATTATATACATGCCCCGGAACAACCCTCCATGAGGCCAGGTCCAATCCTGGTCAGTTAAACTTCCCGCCACAGATCTTGATTGGCGGTGCGTATTAGGGAGCTACATCCGGGAACCAGTGGGGTTCCACTGGTCGCCTCTGTAGCGTGCGCTGTGCTGTACATAGGAATTCGAATGCAGGACATAACACTCCTCCCCCCCTAGTTCAGGACACATAGTCTTTCAAGTACGCCAGTGCCCGGCGTTCCCTGGTCGACCTCCTCGGGGTTGCTTGGTGAGTCGATGCGGCCACTGCAGCTGGCAGGGCGGTGGTTTCCCTTTGTTGAGGTGTTGCCGGATACTGACTGGCCATCGCTTGTTGCTCGTCCGGAGTCTCTTCTCTGGTGGGGTCGCTTCCGATGCTGTGGTGCTCTTCCGCCCGTGAAGTCGGTGCGGCTGGCATGGGCAGGGTATTTTCCAGGGGTGTTGCTGTCAGTTCTTCCCCACTTTCCCCGCCCCCCGTGGCGGTCAGTTCCTCTGGCAAAGTGCGGTGGCACAACTGATCGATATGCCTCCTGAGAACCTGGCCCCCCTCTGTCGAGACCTTGTATGAGTGGGACCCGGTCACGCGCAGCACCCGGGCGGCTAACCACTCCGGGCCGCTTGCGAAGTTCTTAGCGTACACCGGGTCCCCTGGGAAGAACCCCTGGCGGCTTCCCTGGTTTCAGGGGAACTGTGGAGGTCAGTGGCCCAGTCGGGATGTAGCCTATATAACCTCATGATCAATTTCCTCCCCATTAGTAATTCGGCAGGGCTTGACCCGGTGACGGGGTTGGGGGTGATTCGGTTGTCAAATAGGAAGGCTGCCAGGCGGTAGTCCCAGTCGCCCTGTACAATACGGCCCAGGGCCTCTTTGGTGGTGCGCACTATGTGCTCAGCCTGGCTGTTGGTGGCCAGATGGAAGGGGGCGGACCTAATGTGTTGAATGAGATATCTATTCAAGAAATCCCGGAATTCCTGGGAGCTAAAAGTGGTGCCATTGTCCGTGACCAGGGTATCAGGGATTCCATGTGTGCAAAAGACCCTTCGCAAGGCTCGGACCGCTGCTGCTGTGGAGGTGGAAGCTACGGGGATCACCTCTAACCACTTGGTGTATGCATCGACCAAGATGAAGAATATCTGGCCCTGGTATGGCCCCACAAAATCTAAGTGAATGTCACGGCTGGGGCCGGTTCAGGCAAAGTCCAGGGGCAATCCGAGGTCTGTAGCCAGTAAGCAGGAGGGTCCGAGGTGCCAAATCCAAATCACTGTACAAGTATCGCAGGTCCAAGGTCCAGAAGCCAAGGTCAGGGAGTCCAGAAGTCACAAGCCAAAGTCAGGGAGTCCAGAAACCAAAGTCAAGCCGGAGTGGATGCTAGAACATCAGGGAACTGACTAGTTGCTTCCACAAAGCCTCCTCCCAAAGCCTACAGCTATATAGCCCTCTGCTGGCTGTTGCCCATTTGGGCTAATTGCTGGCTCAGAGAGGCAGCCAGGATCCTGTTGCAACTCAAGCATCCTTGCTCTTAGAAGGGCCAGAATCCTCTCAAAACTCAGGGCTCAGGGAGCGTCTTGCTTGTGAGCGTGCTACCCTCCTCCGATCCCTGAGGTCCTGACGGAGGCGGTCACGCACACGTGCCAACCGAGAGGGCGAGGCAGGGGGGCTGGGATCTTCTCCAGCAGGAGGCAGGGGCACCGGTGCAGGTGGCAGGGGCACAGTTTCTTCTGCAGGCTCAACTTCCTCTGCAGGGTCCCCAGCACCCATGACAGTGAAGCCGGGACCACGGCCTCCTGTTGGACTCGCAGCGGTGGATGGAGGCGCCAGGCAGATTGGGCCGGGACTCTTGGCAGGGTTGGCACCTTCTCACCCACCCCTCTATCTCATCATCCATCCTTCCCACCCAGTCCAAAACACATGCGTGTATACAGTCCCTCCCCGTGGCCCAAGCCACCTCAGCGGCATGGAGGGGCCACTTGGGCAGAGTCTCCATAAGCATCACATGGTGGGCAGGGGCAGGATCTGGGTCCATCGAGGGTAATGTCAGGTGGCTGAGGACGTCAGTGTGTCCCATGGCCTTGCCCGGGTGGTGAACCAGGGCATATGTATACAAGTTTAGGAACAGGTTCCACCTCAGGACTCGCTGTGATACAATTTGTGGGGTCTGGCAGTCTGGGGCGAGGAGGCCCAAAAGCGGCTTGTGATCCGTGGCGATCGTGAAGCGCCCACCGTACAGGTAGTCGTTGAATTTATGCACACCCACCACAATCGCCAAGGCCTCCTTGTCAATCTGAGCGTAGTTGCGCTCTGCGGGGGTCAGGGTCCTCAAATAATATGCCACAGGAACCTCCCTCCCATCTGGAAGTTGGTGCCCCAGGACTGCACCCACCCCGTACGGGGAAGCATTGCACGCCAAAATCAATGGAAGGGCTTCATCAAAATGGTGGAGCACCGCATTGGAAACAAGGAGGTCTTTGACTGCCTGAAAAGTGGCGGCCTGCTGCTTCCCCCAGACCCACGGGGAGTGTTTATCGAGCAGCCTGTGGAGGGGTTCTGCGATGGCCGCTTTGTGGGGCAAAAACGAATTGTAAAAATTTAATAATCCCAAGAAACTTTGTAGCTCCGCCTTGCACGTGGGGGACGGGGCGTGGACTATTGCCCTGGTCTTGTCCTCTGTTGGGTGGATTCCCTCGGCGTCTACTGCAAACCCCAAGAACTCCACCCTTGGCACCCCTAGTGAACACTTTTCCTTTTTTACTTTCAGGCCCACCGTCTGGAAGCGGCGGAGCACCTCTCTCAGGTGGCTGCTGAACTCCTCTGCATCCGGGGCTGCGATCAGAACGTCGTCAAAGAACGGTTGCACTCCGGGGATCCCTTTGAGAAGAGAGTCCATTATGCTCTGAAAGATCCCCGGAGCTACACTAACTCCAAAGTTCCCCGGAGCTACACTAACCACACCCGAAAAGCTCCCCTGTGGGTCACAATAGTTTGAGCCTCTGCTGTCTTGGCATCTACCAGGAGTTGCTGGTATGCGTGGGCCAGGTCTAGTTTTCCAAAAACCTTGGAACCCGCTAGGGCCGCCAGGACATGGCTGACCACTGGGACGGAGTATGGGTTGCCCTGTAGCGCTTTATTGATAGTGCACTTGTAGTCAGCGCATATTCGCACATCCCCATTCGGCTTCACTGGGGTGACTATGGGTGTTTCCCAGGCAGCATAGGATACCAGTTCCAGCACTCCCTGGGCCATGAGTCGGTCCAGCTCCGCTTCTATTTTAGGTTTTAGAGCGAACAGAACTCGCCTGGCCTTCAGTCTTATCGGTCTAACGAGGGGATCGAGAGGTAAGATGATGGGCGGCCCCTTGTAACTTCCCAGGGTCCCATCAAAAACTTTAGGGAATTCCCGGCACACGTTCTCGAAGTTATTCGTTTGCATCTGCTGCACCCCCACTAATTGAATACCTAGCGGTCTAAACCAGGCCAGCCCCAGTAATGTGGTGAGCTGGCACTTAACCACTAGAATGTCCAGTGCCCCCCTGAAGTTCTTCCACTCTACCTGTACCATGGCCCAGCCCAAAATGTGCACGGGGTTTTTCTGAAAGTCCCGCAGTATAAAATCAGCCGGTCTCAATTGGAGCTGGCAACGGGGGCACAGTTTTCTTAGGGTCTCCTCCGAAATTATAGATATGGAGGAGCCCGAGTCCACCTCCATTTTGCATGGAGCACCCTCGATTAGGACCGACAGTCTAACTTTGTCGTGGGCGGTGAGGGGCAAGTTCATTACCTGCAGGCTGGTCGATGCTGTTGTGTGAGCATCGGTCGAGTCATGGTGAGCGGCCTGGCGTCTGAGAGTTGCCTTGGCCCGGCAAGCCCGCGCTATGTGGCCCACCTTCCCACAGTTCCTGCAGTCCATGTTGCGATAGGGGCAGTCCCGTCTCTCGTGGAGGTTGCCACAGCTGGCACACTTGCTGTTGGTTGGTCTATCTGTGGCTTATTGCCGCATGGGGGGTCTCAGGCCCATTCCTTGTTTGTGGCGGAGCTGGAAGGCCTCTTCGTTCTCTGGGTCGCTGGGCGCCATCTCTTCCTGGTGGACTTCTCCTCGCGGTTTTTTGTATGATTTGGTGGTTCTTTCAAACGCAGTTGCTTCGTTGAAAGCTTGTTGAAGGGTGAGCTCCTCCTTTGCAAAGAGCTTTTGCTGCAGCCTTTCGTCTCAGAGGCCCCATACGAATCGGTCTCTCAAGGCTTCCTCCCGCTTGTCGAAACCGCAGTTCCCTGCGATCTGGCGGAGAGTGGCCAGGTAGACGGCAGCCGTTTCTCCGGGCCCTTGATCTCTCTTGTGGAAGAGGAATCGGCGAGCGATGATGGAAGGCTGGGGCAAGAAATGCCCGGTGAGGAGTCTGACAATCTCCCCGTACGTTCTCTCGGTGAGCTTCGCAGGGGCCAAGAGACCTCTGGCGATCTTGAAGGTGGCCTCCCCGCAGACGCTCAGGAGTATGTCCCTCATGCGACTGTCGTCAGTAATCATGTTTGCGCGTAGGTAGCATTCGACCCGCTCCGTGTAGGTCTCCCACCTCTCGTGGTTGGCGGGGTCAAACTCAGCAAGATGGCCCATCGTTACACTTGGGTTCACCATGGCGGCGGCGGGCGTTTCTGTCTCTTGTGGCTCCGTGCCTTCCTCGTCTCCAGCCAGGTCAGCAACTTCCCGCTTGGGGAGTCCTCCTAGCTAGATCCCATCCTCGTCGCCAGTGTAATGTACTCAGTGACAAGACGTGCTGAAGGCAACATGCTTTATTAGAGAGCACATCACAAGAGGGAGAATGGCGGGCCGGGTCCCAATTATATACATGCCCTGGAACAACCCTCCGAGAGGCCAGGTCCAATCCTGGTCAGTTAAACTTCCCGCCACAGATCTTGATTGGCGGTGCGTATTAGTGAGCTACATCTGGGGACCAGTGGGGTTCCACTGGTCGCCTCTGTAGTGTGCGCTGTGCTGTACATAGGGATTAGAATGCAGGACATAACAGGGAGGAAGGTAAAGGAGATTGTGAGCCGCTCTGAGGCTCTTCGGAGTGGAGGGCGAGATATAAATCCAATATCTTCTTCTTCTTCTGGAAGTGCTACTAAACCCAGCTCTGCTGCTTAAAAACATGACTGTTCTTGCCTTCACTTTATCACTCCTCAAAGTAGTCCTACTTTCCTCTACTCTCAGCAGCTGTGTCCAGTCTTTCTTGACGTTGTTCTTGGGCTCCCCTGCTTCATACCCTGACTTGGCACACTGCATCATGTGACACCTTTTTGTTGACCATTCAGCCGATTAGAAAAGGTCCATCTGTTCTTCTCAGCATGCTTGAATTTCCCTGTCCATAATAACTTGGTATAATCCATAAATTTATCTTCCAGCAGTCCAACCACAGATAATCGGGGAAACCTCATTGTTCTCCAGTTTGGAAACTCCGCATTTTTATATTCTGCAGTTCCTTTATATAGTTACTAACCCACAAGAAGATCTATCTCACTATTCTATGACAGCTAAATTCACTCAATTGGTTTCTGGCTTGGTGTCTATGTTTTCTCTGATGGATCAGTAATTAGTATTAATAGCTTTCATGTGGGACTTAGAAGTTCTCCAGGAGATACAATTGATCTCCAGACTACAGAGATTAGTTCTCCTAGAATAATGGCAGCTTCCTAAGACTTCTTGGTATATCATAGAATCTAGGAGAAGCAAAAGTCTTACCCTGCTGAGTTCCCATTCCAAACTCTGTTGTCAGTTTCTAGGAATTTCCCAAGCTGGTATTAAAAGCCCTATCAGCAGTAGAAACTGGAAGGTGGCAGGAGGGAACCTTATCTGGAACTCGATGATCAAAAATATTGTTGTGCACTAAGATAAGAACATAAGAACATAAGAGAAGCCATGTTAGATCAGGCCAATGGCCCATCCAGTCCAACACTCTGTGTCACACAGTGGCCAAAAAAAATTATATATATATATACACACATATACACACTGTGGCTAATAGCCACTGATGGACCTCTGCTCCATATTTTTATCTAACCCCCTCTTGAAGGTGGCTATGCTTCAAAATGCTATCCTATGCAGTGTTACTCTAGTATAAACTATTGAAATCAATGGGCTTAGAGTGGATTGCACTGTAAAACACTCTTTTAAAAATACTCCTATGCTCTCATATGCATAATCATCAGGTTTTACTCATGACCTGGAATTGAAAGAAAGAAACTCTCTTTTGAAAAATCTATTGCCTTTTGAGTGCCTAGGGTGCTTTTCTAAAGGAGCACCCTTCCCCAGTCATTTTCTTGGGGTTTATTGTATGTATGGTTTTAATTTGGAACTCCCAAGTCCTACAGGACATATAACACTCCATTTCTCTCTCCTTTTTATTATCAGGATATAAAAGAAGCTGATTTCTATAGCAACAAGACACTTGATTCTTTTATTTATATTCACACGTCTATTTAGCTATGGTCAGGATGCCTCCAGTTTGTAATGTCTTGTGGAAATGCTTTGATATGTCTGAGATAGGATGTGATACATATTCATGCTCCTGTTAGAAGACATAATACAAGTAATGACATATAGGTTAGCAAGCATCAGCACCAACAATGCTTAGTGTACACAGTTTCTTCTGCTCACTCAGTGCACCAAAAAGACTGATACTCCAAATGCTCTGATATACACAAATCATATGAGAAGTATTTTGCTGTAAACACCTTTAAAGAAACACATCAGAGATTTGTGATAATGCAGTACAATCCAATGACTGCATTCTTGCAAGTTAGCCCCACAGGATAGACCTCAGTAGGATTCTGAGTAGATCTGGTTAAGGTACTCTCTATGGGCCAAATTAGATCTGACCCATGGACACCAATACCATTTTAAAGCTGAACACTTTGCATTCCCATATGTGCATTCCCATACAGTTTTCTCATGACTTCTTCTTTCTCCAGCATCACAGCTTTCCCTCTCCATGTGCTGCTTGCCATATAATACACAATATTAGAAATGAGACATTGCATGAACCAAACTTAATGTGTATTGAGTAAGTGAAAATGATCTCTTTCACCTGTAGGTGGAGGTATAACTTATTGTGTTAGTTAAAAAATTATTTCATTACCCATTTTTAAGCAACTCTCTCAATGACTTTGGGTTGCTGAAAACAAAGACTTTCTCATCTGCTTTCTTGTGTTTTGTCTTTGTGGGCTTTAATTTAGCTTGAGCAGCACTCTGCCTACACATAAAACATTTATAGGCATAAGCTGTCGTCTTCTGTCCTTTACAGCTCCTGATTCAGTGTTTGTTAATGACAACGGCAAGTAAACTGTCCAGATTTGGAACAAGTCGTGCATGAACATTCTCACACTGCCCTCTGGGAATTGTAGTTTTTTTAAAAAATCTCCCTTGTCTAACAAATTATTGCTATTTTAAACTTGTATGACTAATAAAAGTGGTGTTTTGTGGCTATGTGGTTTGTGTTATTTCTGCATTCTTAGCCCATTATGGCAAGTAGGTCACTTTAATGGCCTTATCAAAACATTGGAGATATATTCCTTCACTAGGAATTCAGAAAGGTGTACTTAACAACTCTGCAAAGCTACAAGAAGCTACAGTTCTTGAGTAACAACTGTAGCCTATTTATCAAAGCATAATAGGCCCACCAGGTTATATAGGAAAGCCTGCAGAATCAGTAGTTACCTAGTCAGCTGCCAGATAGAGTTGCCAGTGTCCAAGTGATGGTAAAGCTCTCCCAAAATTAAAACTAATTTCCAGACTACTGAGTTTATTCCCCCTGGAGAAAATGATAGCTTTGGAAAGTGGACTATATGACATCTCTGAGTTGAGCTCCTACCCCTCTGCAAGTTCTGCATTCCTGCTGAGCCACCTCCCCTCTCCAAGATCCGCTCTCCACAGCCTCTGCCCCCAAGCCAATGGATTCAAATGTAATTATTCAGTTGAGAGTGTCAGTTAGGAGTTGGGAGTCAACAGCTAATGGTGAGAGTGAAGCAGACCATGAGATGTTCAAGAAGGACCCTGAGTTATGGAAATGGGGTGCATAGCCCAACCCTATCAAGTCCAAGGGAAATGGCACCTAGAAGATGGGAGTGGATCCCTAGTCAGTGGATAAGGTAGTAGTAGTAGTTCTTTATTCATGGTCATCCGACCAGCTTAATACAACCCCCCCCCCCCAAATCATAAAAACAAACCCATCACCTCTTACACAAAATTCCTGACTCCTACTATTACACATATTGTTAAAACTCATAACCAAGATTTACACTCTCAATTTCCCTCCTTTCCAACTGAGCAGCATAACAGAAACGGGCAATCTTAGATGAAACATCAGAATGAGGAAGGAAGAATAAGGAAGGAAACTGGAATTTATGTGAATGTTCCTGCCTTCACAAATTTTAGTGTCTGTGAGATCTAGTAGCTTATGCTTGCTTATATAAGTAGAGACAATGTTGCTATTGTGGAGGGGGTTGTAAGAAAGGGGCAGGAAGAACATCAGTAGATGGTGCCTCTTGAGGCAGGAAGAACAGTGTGGTTTGTGAGGAAAAATGCCTTGATGGTGATAGCAGCAAATAAGTAGGTTGGAGGACCCCATAGAGCTTGGGGCCACAGGTTGGGGACCCCACCTGTATGAGTTTTGTGCTAGACATGAGGTTGTCATGCCCTTGAGAGGAATAACAGCCACTCATGCACAATACAAAATTTACATCATAGCAGTGACCCAAAGGAGTGACACTAGCTATCCTAAGAACATATTATAATTGAGGGAAAGGCATACACACACCCCAACCAGGTCCCTTACATTCATCAGAGAGGCAATGTTGGTCCCTTCGGTTTCAAGAAAGATGCTGTCAGAGGTTCATATCTGTAATACAAATCGATACTCACTGGAAAATGCTTTGAATGTTCTAACAGAATGAACATGAGCTGCTATATTTATGTATTATTTATTAACATATTTTATTCATTATAGTGTATTTATAAAATGCTGGAATAGTTTATTATAGTAGTTTATCTTTTCTGAAACTAGATATCTCAAAATTTAGAAATTTCCTCCAGAATTTGGATTTGGGATACTCTGGAATAGACAGGGACTCTAGCTAACTCCATGTCATACAGCTGCACATTCTACTTCATTTTGCAACATGCGCAGAGAATGAGATAACCCAGCTCAGGGAGCTACTCAGAGGATATGGGTATTTTTGGAAACTGTGCAGCTCAGACCCAGGTTAAGTATAAATAGTGTGGCCTTGGGCCAGAAGGATGTGGAGTATTTTTCTTATAAAGTCATAGGCAATTATACCTTTTGTTCAATACACATCTGCATCAAAAAGCAAAAAGGCTCAGGCCAGTTAAAATGTTATATGGAACAAACAGTTGTCAGAGTAGGGGAATAAGACATATTGTCTAGAGCTCCCAGAGGATAGTGAAAGCACATTCTCTTACACAGTGGTTGATGAATAAAAAGCATAGTCAGAGTTCCTTGTAGGTCTTGTCTGCATTGAGTGATTCCTTGGAACTTCATTAAAATAATTTTTTTAACTCTTAGTCCAGTAATCTATTAGGAAATATTACTTTGGTTATTGTTCATAATAATAATTGATTGGTACAGTACCTGGTTCTTTACGGAAGATTTTTTTAAAAAGACCTGCCCTCTCTCTGTGTGGTAGATATAATTATACTAGCAACAAATTTAATTTAAACATTCATTGTACTATTTAAAATTTGATTGAAGGGTAACAAGAAATTAATACAAGCAAGTGCAGTTGTGCATATCTTAACTTTGTTGTAGTTGAGATGAAATCAGGGGACAGCTGGTGAATTAAAATTGTAAATATTCACTTTTATCCAATCTCACTTCAGAAAAGCATCTTATGCCCACTGTTTCAATTACTGCCAGAAAGCAGGGCTTTTTTTGTAGCTGGAACTCGTTTGCATATTAGGCCACACACCCCTGATGTAGCCAATCTTCCAAGAGCTTACAGAGCTCTTAGTACAGGGCCTACTGTAAGTTCCAGGAGGATAGGCTACATCAGGGATGTGTGGCCTAATATGCAAAGGCGTTCTGGCTACAAAAAAGGCCCTGGCAGAAAGGATAACCAAATCAAGTGTAGATTCATAAGGTCCCCCTCCCCACAAAAGCTGGTTTGGTTACCTGAATTTTGATGGCTTTTGAGCTGCTTAAAAACTCTGCATTTTTGAAGACTCTTAATTTCTTGAACTGAATTTCTGCAAATGTGTGCTTATCTGGACAAGGCCTGACTGAAGGGGATGTTCCAGAAATTCCCTATCATGGTTCTAAAGCATAGCAGCTTTTCATATTAAACCTGCACTTCTCATCCATTTGGGTTGTAGAAATACTTCTCAAGTTTTAAGTAGTATTCAGGTGTCCTGAAGAATTTATAATAGGATATAAATAACATTACTTCTTTGTGGGTTCTCATAAATACTATAGATACTTATTAGTAGACCAGCCTTATACATATGATTACAATAAAAAATGCAAGATATACAAAATTTAAAAAATATTAAATTGTAACCTAATTAAAATACAATTTCTGTAACCTGAGTATTAGTACACAAAATCTAGAAAGTTGATGTTATCTTGGGATTCTTATCAGATAAAAATACTACTTAAAGATCTCAGATCTAGAGCTGATGTTTACCATGAATTCAGCATAATAGCCTATAAAAAGGGACATCATACTTCCTGCCTTTTAATTGCATAAATTAGGTTGGGATGCTGCACTCTACCATCCTTATCCACTTTCTATTTGTTAGATTCAACACCAAAATAGCTGCCTTCTATATGTTGTTATGGAAACAGCAGGATATAAATATTTTACATGAAGGAAGTGAAGAAGGTATATAGATTAAAATGGTGATCGTTTCAGTTTAAGTGCAAGATATATAACATGTGGAGAATCTTCCTATCAGTCACAGAATTTGCTATGAATGTTAGATATGACAGGTACTTGGCATGGGGCAAAGGGTAGTTCCAAATTGCTCCAATAAAGTTGGGAAAGTGGTGCAAGAGAAAAGGGCTAAACCACTGTGCCCAACCCCTTGATGTGTCTTGGGGGGAATCATGTAGCTGCTTTTTATTCTGCTAAAAATACAAGATTTATTGACGGAATTCCTGACACCTCTAGAATGATGGTTATCAACAGATAGAAATTACCACAAAAACATAAATATGAAATGATCTTTCAAGATATTTCCAAACATATCATTAGTCAGAAGAATAGAAATTAGACATCTTGTGAAAGTAAGGGCACCTAGAGAATCAGATCTCACTTAATGCACACTCTTTTTACAGTGCAATACTAAGCACAGTAACACCCTTCCAAGCCATTGACTTAGAACTGCACTGTTACAAACCTGAAGTCTAGTATTGCTACATCCTTTACATATTTTAACACTTTTTGTATCTCCATTTTTCTCTCTGCAAAACTGACATTAGCTTACATAATAAAGAAAACAGGACCCCCAACATTATTTGATCTCTGTTATCCAAAGTTTAATGTTATTCAAATTGATACTAGGTTGCATAGCACTGTAACTTACATGATAATATGTTCTGTTTATCCAACCATATGACTGTCCAAGCATGTCAGACATTTTCCCTTTTACTCACACCCCTGTTCTTTTAAATAAACAATATTATACTGAGCAATTATGAAGGTATATTTATATTTAATCAGATACAGAACACGTGTACTGAAGATGTCGTTTCTGAAGGGGCAATCCTTACTACTACTGACATCTTTGAAAAATAAAATGTCAATCATGGGATGCTTTCCAACAGCAACCTTTTTTCTGCTAACACAGTTTGCATGGGGGAAAGTGGGATGGAGAGCAGTGTTGCCAGCCTCCCTGGGCTTCCTGCCAATATGAGAGACTAACTAGGGACTATTTCCACAGCTTTCCAATCCCAAGAAACAAAAGGGGATTTTTTGGGGGGAGGGGTAAATTGTCACTTAAAAACAACTCTTCTGGGGGCTCCCGATCCTGACAAAGTGTTGGTTGCAGAAACATGCAAATGGTGAGTCAAACCCCTGAAGATCTATTTATGAACACATCGCTACTTTTTTTTTTTAAGCAGCTGAACAGAAGGTTCACACTAGGGGTGTGCATTCAGTTCGGCCGAACCGAATCAGCTGCCGAATCACCACTGATTTGGCTGTATATGTAATTGCCTGCAGCCAATTCCAATTGGGGCCCATTATGCGGGAGCCGAGTACGGCTCCCCGTATACTTCCATATATATATTCGGAAGTATACGGAATTCAATGCAAAAGGCAGGAAAGGGGCTTCTGCAGCCTCAGGGAAGCTGCTTGCCTCCTCTTCTGCCTTTGGTAGCCTTTTCCCGCCTCTCCCATAGCCTCGCTGGGAACAGGGAGAGGGGGCGGGGGAAGAGGAGCCTCAGCAGCCAATCCAAAGCACGCATTTGCAAAATGCATTGCAAATGCATGCTTTGAAGGGCTTTTGTGTAGCTGATCCTCCAGCCATCAGCAACAATGCTGTTCTTTTGTCTGGCCAATCACAGAACAGTGCTGCTGTGTTGGTGTGAGAGATTGTGTTCTGCTGCTGGCTGGCTCTTGGCTTCAGCTGCTGCTGCTCCCTCTCTCAGCCTTACCAGACTTGTCTGGAGTAGAGAAGACAAGGTAAGACAGTCTTGGGTTTCTTGTTTTTATTTTATTTGGTAAAAGGACTTTTTAAGACTCAGAGTCCCTTTACTTATCCAGATTTGGGTGGTGGTGGTGGATAGCTTATTTGGGGTTAGGGGGTTAGGGGTTTCTGCTTAGGGAGGGGGCCTGGGGTGGGGGTTTTTTTTGCCAATTTGCCCATATCTTACTTTAGTGAGAGGAGTTTTAAAAGTGCAGTGTCCTTTTACTTTTCCTGATTTGGGTGACTTGGATTTCTTGGGGATAGGGTGAAGGGTTTTTTTGGGGGGAGGGGTTGGTAAAGTTCTGGTATTGTTAAAAGTTAAGGTTTTTTACTGTTTTAAAAGGATTCTGTGTTTGCTTTGTTGCTGCTGTGTTCTGTTGCTGTTGCTCCTATTCTCTTCTGGTTCCTGGGGGGGTGCTGTTTGGCCTAATTTTCATTGTTTAAAAGGCGACTTTTTAACAGTTGAGTTTCTTGGCCTTCTTCTGTTGTCCCTTTTCCTGGTTCTGTTTTTTTTTTGGGGGGGGGGAAGCTGGCACCTGGGTGAGAAACCCAGAACCAGCAGGCTTGTTGTGCTTGGCCAGCTCCCCCCGTGTTGTTTGGGGCACGGCTGGAGAGCTGGCATCTGTAGATTGTGTGTTCTGTGGCAGGGAAGCTGGCACCTGGGTGAGAGACCCAGAACCAGCAGGCTTGTTGTGCTTGGCCAGCTCTCCCCATGTTGTTTGGGGCAGGACTGGAGAGCTGGCATCTGGGTTTGCTGCAGCCTTGAGCAGATTGTGTTTTGTGTGGCAGTGACATTGGCAACTGGGTTTATATTGGTTCCAGGCCTGCAGGGTTCATAGAGTAAATAGAAGGATGTAGTGCATTTGGGTCCTATAGAGATTATCTGGTGTGAAGTTAGGTTTGGCTTTGGTGCCCCAGGAATTGGACCCCCTGGTCCAATTTTTTTTACCTTGTGGGTTTTGTGTGGGACAGTGCCCTGAAGCTGCACAGCAGTTTGGGGGCTCTCCTCAAAACCTCCTGCTCCCCAGAGCCACTTTTCCCACGAAAATTACAGTGAGGAAGTGGCTCTAATTGGTTTTTTCTCACCATTGGGAGCAGTGTTCCTTTTGGGGTGCCCACAGGTGGGTGCTGTCTTTTTGGGCCAGGAGGGTTGCATGCTGGGGAGGCTCCTGAAGCTGCCCTGCAGTTTTGGGGCCTCTCCCTCAAACTCCCCTCTGGCCAGAGCCACTTTCCCCACAGCAATTGTAGTGGAGGAAGTGGCTAATTGGGCTTTCCCCATCATTGTTGGCAATGGGCCTTTTGGGAAGCCCAAAGACAGGAACCCCCTGGCCCAATCTTTTTGGGACTTGGAGGTTTTGTAGGGGAGAGTCCCCTGCGGGTTCCCTGCAGTTTTTGGGGCTCTCTCTCAAACCCCCTGCCCCCCAGTAACCTCTAATTATGCCCTATGTTGCCATTGATTTCAATGGCCCGTAGGGTATATTGGTGGAATAGGTGAGGGAGGGAATATTAAAATCAGTTTGGTGTAGTGGCTAAGTGCAGTTTGGTGTAGTGGTTAAGTCCGCAGATTCTTCCCCACTCTTCCACTTGCAGCTGCTGGAATGGCCTTGGGCTAGCCATAGCTCTAGTAGGAGTTGTCCTCGAAAGAGCAGCTTCTGGGAGAGCTCTCTCAGCCCACTCACCTTACAGGGTGTCTGTTGTGGGGAAAGGCGATAAGGGAGATTGTAAACTGCTCTGAGACTCTGATTTCAGAGAGAAGGGTGGGGTATAAATCTGTGTTCTTCTTCTAAAAATGATGGGAATGAAGTAAAAATAAAGGTTAAATAGGGAAAATTGAATTTAAAGTTTTAGAAAAATAGGGTGAAAGAAAGATTATATTAAATAATATAAAATTAGTATTGGCAAAAGAAAAAAGAAAAGAAAAAAGATATTTCTTTAATATATTGGCTTTTGTAAGTCTATATTGGTCTCCTATAATTTTCCCAAAGGAGGCAATAAAGAGATCAGTGAAGGGGAGAGGAAGGCCACCAAGCCTCTGTCTTTTGTTTTCCAGTACACTGATTTCTCCATTGCCTTTGATACCATTAAGAAAAATATTATAAAATTAATCCAAAGTCTTCTCATTGATTTTATGTACTGGAGAGTATCAAAGGAAGTGCTGGAGTAGAGAATTGCAAACTAAAGATGAAAAAACCTTATCTTTCCATTGAACAGTCTTTTTGTCAAATCTTCCAGTCTCTGGCTGATTCTACAATGGGCAGAAGATTCTCTCTCAGTGCGCATTTAAAAGTCTCCATTTACATTTCAGACTACTGTCACTTCTGTCTTGCTTTGCATTTTACGAAGTCATTTACATTCACTTTCTTGAATTGACAATGAAAAAGGTTTCACCCAGGAGTTGCTCCTCACTTTGCAAGAGTACTTTTGAACTGGGGTTTTCCTGAACATCTGGATCTAAGTTCGCAATTGTAGAACTTTCCCTCTGAGTTTTCAAGCTCCTCTCCAAAGCCCCGTCCATCATTCGTTTGCAAAAGCACTGATTTAGGAAGTTGTTAGGTCTGTTGCTCAGAGGCATGTCAGTGTGTGCTCTCTTCTCAGCTGGGCAAGAACACACCCCTCCTGGCTGCTCTTGCCTTCAAGGTGAAAGCAGCCAGGCAGGGCATCGGTGCGACTTCTCAGAGCATGACTTGGAGGAAAATGCCTCTGTACTGCACTCTTGAAGCCTGCTCTCCCCACAGACAGAAGTGTGGTGGTGGGGCAGGTGCCAGCCTGGGGTACCCAAAGCCCTAGCACTGGGCCTGCCTAGGTCCTGGGCAGGCAAAAGAGACAGTGGCAATGTGTGCACCTCTCAGAGGTTGCCTTCCTTTGCAAAGGAAGGTAGCCTTCAAGTGGCAGAGAGGTGCCCCACTGCCTCCTTCACCTGCCTGGGTCCTGGGCACGTGAAAGAAGTGGTGCACAGCAACAATGTATGCACTGCCATGAGGGATGGAGGTCTTGCCTGGGGTTGCAGGACCCATTGTCAGTGTGTGGGGTGTGGGAATAGGCAAGGTAGGTGGCAGCCTGGGGTGCAACCTTGCCTATGGGGCACGCCCTCCCCACCACTCTCAGCTGAGAACAGCTCATGCATCGGTGGCACTCTCCACCAAGCCCGACTTCCCTCACAAGGGAAGCTGGGCTCAGAGGAGAACACACTCTACCCAGCTGCTCTTGCCTTGAAAGTGAGGGCAGCCGAGCAGCGCACATTCTTCTCCTTCAAGCTCAAAGGAGAAGAGTGCACACGGCCCCGCCTGGATGCTCTTGCCTTGAAAATGAGAGCAGCCAAGCAGGGCACCTTCTTCTCCTCTGAGCTTGGCTTCCCTTGCAAAGAGAAAGAGGCAGTGTGCATCAGCAATGTGTGCACTGCTGCACAGGGGGGCAGAGGTTCTTGCCAGGGGTAGCATCTCTCCCCTGCTCAGGTTGTTGACGGCTCTGCCCACTTCTCCTCCTCCCTTCTGGAATAAAAACCCAGTTCTAACCAGAGCCAAAGCAAAGCCTTTTGGGGGTGGTTGAAACTGTGTGTGCGACTGGGGTTTCAACCAGCCCCACCTACGACTGGGCAATCTTGAGAGACAGCTGAATTTTACCTCCAGCCTCTAGAAGGGACAAGGGCCTGCAGACTTTCTTCCTTCTTTTGCAAATGTAGATGTAATACTCCACAAAACAAAAGGTGTGGAAGCATTTTGAATGATGTGAATTTGTAGCAGGCATATTCAGTGCGGATTCATTGCTCATCAAACCTGAGTGTAGAAACAGCCTATGTGCTGTTTCCTTTTTACTGCATCGCACTAGAGCTGAAACACTGAAACTTTTAATTAAACAGTTTTCATCAAAGGGGGGGAAAGAAAAGAAAAGTAGCAGATTGTGTAATCCAAACTTATATAAAATAAAATTCATTAAAAAGAAGTGGGAGGGGGAGCTTGATTTGGCTTGATTTGATTCAGTTAATATTTCCGGTCTTATGTTAAAACTTCCTTAAAAGGAGCAATTAGAAGCAGTTCAGTTATTTATCTTTACACTGCTCACATAACTCTTTTGCTGATTATCTGTGATTTGTAGACCATAAATTTTCAGAAGGTCTCCTCTTACCAGTAAAGTCCAATGCTGCTGGCAGCTTGCCAATCTTCCAAGTTAAAATGAAGGTGGTAAAATGAAGTCTTTAGAAATGAGCTAAGATGAAAAGAAATCACAGATTTATGAAAGGAAGGAAGGAAGGAAGGAAGGAAGGAAGGAAGGAAGGAAGGAAGGAAGGAAGGAAGGAAGGAAGGAAGGAAGGAAGGAAGGAAGGAAGGAAGGAAGGAAGGAAGGAAGGAAGGAAGGAAGGAAAATGAAACAAAGACAGGGCAAGGCCAACCTTACAGGCAAGAACCTACTTTTCTGCTGTCCTTGATGGTATCAGAACCCAGTGGGGCTTGATAAATCAGGTCCCTTGGTGGAGTCACCTTTCAGTTAGGTCTCCTCCTTGAGGGAGAAGTGAAGATAGAAAAACAAATTCTCCTCTCCTGGCATAGCAAATCCAATAGCAAGATGGTCCAGAGCCTTTAAAAACTCTCTCGTTCAAGTCACTATTTCCCCTGGAAATCACTCCTAATTATTCAATGGAACTGTCTAAGGAAATTAACCTAGCAACATCAGGTTCAGAATTAATTGGAGACCATCCTGATCCTGCTGATAAGCATCACTCTCCTTCATTGCAAGAAAGCTATGATTTTTGAGTTACCTATGGAAAAAGTTTATTTTGCTGAGGCTGCAGCTGAATCAAGCAAAAATATCTAGCCTGGATGACTGAATATTCTACCTAGGGGGAAGGTGTGTTGTGTACTACCTCTTTAAGAGGCAGTCACAGTAGGCCACAGAGCAAGCAGAAGGGGAGGAGGGATTCAGTGCTCCTCTCCTCAATGTCCCTGCTAGCAGCCTGAAGGAGTGCAGGGCTTACTAAGAATCTGTAGGACCAGGCCAGGACAGTCCTGTCTTAGAACTCTAGAAACAACTTAAATATTGTTATTCCTCATTCTAACAGCCAAGTTACCCAGCCTACCGTTACTGTTAATAAAGACTTCAGCCAAACAGAACTGAGTGTTTGTTGCTGCTCCACTACTCAAAAGTATTATTAATTCACAGGTTTCTTTTTAGGCTCCAATTATATATTACATGTAATTTATTGAATTGTGTTAAAAACACAATTCAAAGAAATAGAGCATGGGGTGTCAGTTCAGTGTCAGCAAAAGCGGGAAGCAAAATCAAAACTGGGATCTTCAAGTAAAATGAGCAGAGGTATATGCATCCTGGATCACAGCTCAATCTCATAGCTGGTATTCAATATAAGTTCCTATTATCAAGGGCTTTCGGGAACGTGCAGTTGCCCCATTTGGACTAACTGAAAGGTGACAGGGAGAGTGGAGGGCACTCCTTACTCATACATTCCCTAATTGTGCAATCAATGAAATTAGATCCGAATCTCTTTGTATAGGATTGGTCTGCCAGCATCCTAGCAATTATATTCTATATCAATAAGTACTTAGATAGAAAAAAATGACATCTTCTATTCTTAAACCATTGCTGAATAGGAGGCAAAAACACAGAATTTCAACTACAAAAACTCTTTTATAAAACAGATTGTCAAAGCTTACCTAGCAACAAACAGGGTTCTAACCAAACTGGTATTACTGCCTGTTGTGATTCTAATAAGTAATTGCCAATGTAGCACTTTTCTCTTGCTGAAACAGTCTGCAAAAACACTCTGAGTCTTCAAAGCCAGATTACTGGAAAAATACATTGGCTTTCTTTATTAAAGAAAGCATGCTGGAGTGAGAAATGATTAAATATTGCAACTGGTAGAACATTCCAGAAAGTGGCTGTACTGAATGAAACTCTATATGAAATGGGGTGGGAAGTAAAAGGCTGATTTGCATTGTTACAGATTTTAAAGATATTTCCCGCCCTTTAGGATTGCAAGCCTTGATGAATTTGATTACTACAGTGCAACTTGACTGATTGTTGGGGTTGAGAGTAGGGGTGTGCATTCGGTTCGGCTGAACCATATAAGCCGCCGAATCACCACTGATTCGGCTATATACGGAATTGGCTGCAGCCGATTCCAATTGGGACCCATTATGCGGCAGCCGAGTACGGCTCCCCGTATACTTCCGTATATATATTCGGAAGTATACGGATGTCAATGCAAAAGGTGGGAAAGTGGCTTCTGCAGCCTCAGGGGAGCTGCTTGCCTACTTTCCCGCCTTTGGTAGCCTTTTTCCGCCTCTCCCATAGCCTCCCTGGGATCAGGGAGGGGGGAAGGGGGAAGAGGAGCCCCAGCAGCCAATCCAAAGCATGCATTTGCAAAATGTTGTGTAGCTGATGGCCCAGCCATCAGCAACATTGTTGTTCTTTGGATCTTTTGCTTACTTGGGTATCCAAGTAAGCACTGTTGTCTGGCCAATCAGAGAGCAGTGCTATTTTTTAAAACTGTTCTCTGTAGGACCCTCCATTGCTGCTGTGTTGTTGCTGTGTGTTGGTTGGTGTGAGAGATTGTGCTGCTGCTGGCTGGCCCTTGGCTTCAGCTGCTGCCTGCTGCTCTCTCACTCAGCCTTACCAGACTTCCCTGGAGTACTAGAGAAGACAAGGTGAGACAGTCTTGGGGTTCTTGTTTTTATTTTTGTTGGTAAAAGGACTTTTTAAGACTCAGAGTCCCTTTACTTATCCAGATTTGGGTTGTGGTGGTGGGGTAGCTTATTTGGGGTTAGGGGTTTCTGCTTGGGGAGGGGGCCTGGGGTGGGGGGTTTTGCCAATTTGCTCATATCTTAATTTAGTGAGAGGACTTTTAAAAGTGCAGTGTCCTTTTACTTCTCCTGATTTGGGTGGCTTGGATTTCATGGGGTTAGGGTGAAGGGGTTTTTTTGGGGGGAGGGGTTGGCAAAGTTCCTGTATTGTTTGGTGTAGCCAGTTGTTTGGTAGGAGCCAGTTTGGTGTAGTGGTTAAGTGTGCGGACTCCTATCTGGGAGAACCGGGTTTGATTCCCCACTCCTCCACTTGCACCTGCTGGAATGGCCTTGGGTCAGCCATAGCTCTGGCAGAAGTTGTCCTTGAAAGGGCAGCTGCTGTGAGAGCCCTCTCCAGCCTCACCCACCTCACAGGGTGTCTGTTGTGGGGGAGGAAGGTAAAGGAGATTGTGAGCCTCTCTGAGACTCTTCGGAGTGGAGGGCGGGATATAAATCCAATATCATCTTCTTCTTCTTCTTCTTCTTCTTCTTCTTCTTCTTCTTCTTCTTCTTCTTCTTCTTCTTCTTCTTCTTCTTCTTCTTCTTCTTCTTCTTCTTCTGTATTGTTAAAAGTTAAGTTTTTTACTGTTTTAAAAGTATTCAGTGTTTGATTGGTTGTTGCTGTGTTGTGCTGCTGCTGTTACTTTTCTCTTCTGGTTCTTGGGGGGGGTGCTGTGTTTGGTCTAATTTTCATTGTTTAAAAGGCCACTTTTGTCCCCCTTTTCCTGGTTCTGGTTTTAGGTGGGGGGGGTGTGTGTTGTTGACTGATTTGGCCTGAGCGTTCTTATTGGTGAAAAGGCCACTTTTTAACACTTGAGTTGCTTGGCGTTCTTTCCTGTTGTCTCTTTTCCTGGTTTGGGGGTGGGCGGTGGGGGTGTTGTTGACTGATTTGGCCTGAGCTTTCTTATTGGTGAAAAGGCCACTTTTTAAACACTTGAGTTGCTTGGCCTTTTGTGATTCTGTTGGTTTTGTTTTGTTTTGTTTTTAATTACCGCTGGTTGGTGTGGGGGTTGGCGAGAGTGTGTGTGAGCTGTGTGGACTGGGTCACTTTCTTGTTTTTATAGAGTGATTTTTGGAATCTGAGTGTGCTCTCGGTTTGGCTAGGGCCACTAAATAGGCTGCCCCACTAATAAGGGTGTTTTTAGGGATTGTTTTTTTTTTTTAATTTAAAACAAAATTAATCTAGTTTAGGGCTTTATCTCCTTTCAAAATTCAAGTAGGCCAGATAGGGGTGATTTAAAAAGATTTTAGGTTTCTCATAAAAGGCAGCGTGACTACTAGGCCACATCAGGCTCCCTTTTAAAGAGACTAGGGTTGCAGCAGTGCATCTGGCTTTCAGCCACTGAAAGCCGATGCGTCTTTAGATTTCCATAGGGTAAACCACAGCTTCTCTCAAGTTATAGGGGACACCTGATTTCTAATTTGCAAGGAAATCAGGTTTGTCCCAGGATCTAGCTAGGAGAAGTTTAACTAGGAGGATATAACAAGGATTGCCTTCATCTCAAGGTAGCCTTTTAAAAACTGTAGCCAGGTAGAGGCAGGATCACCTAGTCTCCTAAACTTTACCAGACAACTACTACCCCAACCCAAAGAGGGACAGGTTAGGGTAGGGACCAAAAAAAACAAACAAGTTTTGGTGGGAGGTTTCTTAAAAAGAAGTCAGGGCAGCTGTTGGTTCAGGGTACAGTGCAGTGAGTTAGGTTTGTAAAAAAAACCCCACTCTCTCAGTTCAGGTTCTGTGAGACTGGCCAAGGGTGCCATGAGTGACAGGCAGCAGAAGAGGGGCCCTGGGGGCAAGGCCAAGGAGAAGACTAAAGGGGTGGAAAGGAGGGAGAGGGGGAGGACCCAGGTCTCCCCCCCCCACCTGTGCGTGGGGCCACTCCACAGCCGCCTACCAGCACTCCGACCTCTGGCCGGAGGAGTGTGATGAAGAAGAAGGCCCGCCTTGGGCCCTTCATCAAAGCTGCTGCTGGGGCGCCCCCAGCAGAGGTGCCATTCGGTGCTGCCACTGCGCAGAGGTTTACTGCTCGGGTAGTCTCTCCTCCAGCTGATGTCGCTCAGCCTCAGCAGCCAGAGGAGGGGCAGCAAGAGCAGCCCTCCTTGGAGATGAGCTTTGGGGACAGTTTTCTGTCCAAAACAATCGCCCCAAGGAGGGTGCAGAGTGTCGTGCAGGAGCTGGAGGAGAAGCTGGTTGAGGAGGACCAGCCCCCTTCTTCGGTTTCTTCGAGCACCAGCAGTCCTTCAGGGGATGGCCAGGAGGGGAGGCCGCATGGGGTGGAGGGGGAAGAGATGGAGACACATGAGGTGCCTCCTTCTCCATCCACTTTCCCCCAGTGGCCAGCCCCTCCTGCCACCCCGAGACACGATGTGTCTGCCCTGAGCACCTCAAAGGAGGTGGCTCCGAACACCCAGCCTGCCAGTCAGTTTGGGCATCCGTTTACCTCCGAAGTATGGAAGCATTTCCAACTTATGGAGGATCCACACTATGTGCAGTGCAAGCTGTGCAGGGCCCGGATCAGTCGTGGGCGGGACCCTGCCCACCTGACTTCGGGGGGGATGCGGAATCACCTGTGGAAGCACCACCCAGGAGTGCTTCTTAAGGGGGAGAATCAGACTGGTGTTGTGTTGTCCAAGCGGCCAACAACAACACCCAGCCAGGAGGTCCGTCCCATTGCGACTACCTTCGCTCTCCAGGAGCGTTCCGTGGGAGAACAGGGACACCAGGCATCTCTGCCTGAGATGTTTGGTAGGGTTGGCACCTCTGTGTCAAGAGGGGGAATCAGGCACGACAGGAGGGTGATCGCCTGGAACCTTGCCAGGTAGGTCACCCATGGGCTTCCATTTTCAGTGGTCAAGAATCCTGAGGTGCGAGGGTTGCTCAAGTACCTGGCGCCCTGGTACAAAGTTCCTGCTAGAACCACCCTTAGCAGGACCATTGTGCCAGCTGTTTTCAGGGTGACCAGATCTGTGGTGAAGGAGCATTTGTCCCGTGCTGCCAGGGGGGCTGTTCATTTCACCTCAGATATCTGGAGCTCCCAACATGCGTTTGAGGGGTATCTCTCCCTGACTGTGCATTGGTGGCAACCCAGAGAGCTGCAGGGTGGGGGTGGCAGTAGCGACAGGCAGGGTCAGGGCTGCTGGGCCAGCTATCGCTGGGCCTTGCTGCACGCTGAAGCAGTTGATGCGCTGCACACGGTGGACACTCTCAGAGCCATCCTCTCATGGCAGTTAGAGGGCTGGGTAGGCAGCGGGGACATTGCCATGGGCTTCGTGGTGACTGATGGTGGCTCCAACATCAAGGCGGCTGTCCAGCGTCAGGGCCTAAAACGCCTTCCTTGTGTGGCCCACCTTCTCCACCTCGTGGTTAAGGACACATTGGGACAGATGAAAAACCAGGATCGTCTGTATCTAGCCGCGACCATGAGTACCGACTTCTGCTCTAGAAATGTCGGCACATCACGGGTCACTTCTCACGCAGCAATACGGACTCGTATCGGTTGCGTGAGAAACAGACACTGACAGGCTTGCCAGGGCACCGCCTGATTGGTGATATCAGCACATGCTGGAACTCCACCTGTGCCATGCTGGAGCGCATGGTGGAGCAGAGAGCAGCCCTGGATGCCTTTGTCTCTGAGACGAGGGTCTTTCGGGATGAGAACCGTCTCACCCAAGAGGATTGGGTGGTCATTTCTCAGACTGTGGAGGTTCTTGGGCCCTTCAAGACCTACACAGAAATGCTCTCGTCTGACATGGCGAGCATCGCACTGGTCGTCCCCATGGTCCAGATGGCCCGTGAGGACTGGCCGCATTTCTAGTGCCAGCTCAAGGCCGTGCAGACGTTCTTCCAGTGCTGTGCGCCCTGGTTGTTAGGCTGCAGGAAGGGCTTGAGGCCCACTTTCAGACTTTCACCCAGGATAAGGTCTACATGATGGCGAGCATGTTAGACCCGCACCTTAAGAGCACAGTCGCCGAGCGGGCCAACAAGCTTGATTGCTGGCGAGACGAGCTCTTCCAGAAGGTCGAGCGTTCCAGAGTCAGGGGGGGGGGGGGCCCAGTGCCAATAGTTGAGTAGGAGGGGGGGTGGAAGCAGCTCATCTGCCACTTCCACTGCTGTTGTTCATCCCCAACCTCCCCAGCTAGGCAGTGTTTCCCACCAGACTCACGCCACGAAGAGTGCTGAGGGCAGGTCATTGGCTCCTCTAGGAGCGATAGGGCACCGAGAGCGAAGACGGGTGCTGCAATGGTGAGGGACTATCTTTTTGAGCCCCTCGAGCCGCAGGAAGCATCTCCTTTGGACTACTGGGCCATGAAGGAGGGGGTCTGGCCGGCCCTCTCCTCCGTGGCCAAGGTGTTCCTCTCATGCCCACCGACGAGCGTGCAGAGCGAGCGTGTCTCTTCACATATGGGCGACATTGTCTGCCCACATTGCAATCGCCTGCAACTCTGGACAGTTGAGCAGTTGGTCTTCCTGAAGGTCAACTTGCCGATCTTCGGCTCCCCGAACGTAGACTTTGATAGTGAATGAATTGAGCACCTACTTGTGCCTGCATCCTCCCTTGGCCCATGCTTGGAAGGTGGTTGTAAAATGCTCCTCCACTTGCAACCAAATAGACTTAAGGAATTGCAAACGGTGACGGGTTGTGAAGTCACGACTAAAGTCAAGTATCTTGGAGTGGAAATAACTATGAAGAATATTGACATTCAAAAATAATTATGAAAAATTATGGTGTAAGATGGACAAAGATTTGATGAAATGGAATAGACTTAACTTGTCCTTATTGGGCAGGATAGCTGCAATTAAGATGAATATTTTGCCAAGAATAATGGATTTGTTCCAAACTATCCCGATTGTGAAGGATACCAAACAATTTAACAAATGGCAAAGGAAATTTCTGGTTTTGTATGGGCTGGAAAGAAACCAAGGGTTAAGATGAAGATTTTAATAGATGCTAAAGAGAGAGGTGGTTTTCAGCTCCCGGACTTAAGATTGTATCATGATGTGGTTTGTTTGACATGGATCAAAGATTGGATAATGCTGTTAGATAAAAAACCTTTATGGTTAGAAGCTCATGGGAATAAATTCGGCTGGCACGCATATCTGTGTTATGGGAAGAATAAGATGGACGGTTTTTTCTCTCACCACTATATCAGAAATAGTTTATTAAACACTTGGATAAAATATAAGAAATATGGCGATGAGAGAAAACCGCTTTGGATAGTGCCAGCAGAAGTAATAAAAATAACAGCTGAATCTGATGAAGAAAGAGCGATGTCATATAATCAACTGCTCAAGATTCAAGGAGACAAAATTGAATTAAAATCTGCAGAAGAGTTAAATAATAAATATGACTGGTTTCAAATGCAACAAATTAAAAGCTTGATGGAAAATGATATTAAAATGGATGGAATTAGACGCGAGCAAACAGAATTGAAAAGGGTCCTGCTTGGAGATAATGGGTGTTTTCGCACTCACGTTTTACTGGCGCCACGACCCTCCTCACGCCGGCGAATCTGCATGGATTTCGCACCAGAAGCGCCGGCGCACCCAGAAGCGCCGGCTACTTCCGTCGCTAAGCCAGCGCAAACTTTTTCCTGCATCTTTGCGATTTCCGTTTGCGCTGGCTTAGCGACGGAAGTAGCCGGCGCTTCTGGGTGCGCCGGCGCTTCTGGTGCGAAATCCATGCAGATTCGCCGGCGTGAGGAGGGTCGTGGCGCCAGTAAAACGTGAGTGCGAAAACGGCCAATGAAAAATTAATATCGAAAGTATATAAATTATTATTGAAATGGTCTACAGAAGAAGTAGTAAAATCTCAAATGGTAAAATGGGCAATTAATGTGAATAGAGAAATACAAATGGATACATGGGAGCACTTTTGGAAGAACTCGATGAAGATCTCAACTTGTCAGAGTATTAAGGAGAATTGTTTTAAGGAGTATTAAGGAGAAATGTATAGGTGGTACATGACTCCGAAAAAGCTGGCTAGGATGAGTAAAAAGATGTCGGATAGGTGTTGGAAATGTAAAAAACATGAAGGTTCTTTCTTTCATATGTGGTGGACTTGTGAAAAAGCGAAGGAATACTTGAAGATGATACAAGAAATCTCCAAAATTTTGGGTTATGACTTCAAGAAAACTGCATAGACTTTTTTGCTTGGATTACAATTAGAAAAATTTCCAAAGGAAGACAGGACTTTAATTTGGTACTTGCTCTCAGCTGCTAGGACATTGTATGCGCAGCTTTGGAAACAAGGAACAATACCAGAGAAATGGGATTGGATTGTGAAAGTTTTATCGTGGAGTGAGATGGACAAATTAACTAAAACTTTAAGAGACTATGACTTAGACTTATTCAAAAAGGAGTGGAAGAAATTCAAAGGATATATGGAGAAAGAGTGGAACGTAAAAAGACATTGGACAATTTTTTAGTATTAATCAAAAGTGTTATATTTTGATAGATTAGTGGTACCTTTAGAATTAAATTCAAATCTATAACTTCGGGGAAGTCAATATTGGAGGGAGGGGGGGTGAAATATCATATGGTTTAGTATAAGAAAAAGATAATTAAATATTGTAACCATGTGTTATTAATAAATTGTTAAAACGTAAAACGCTCCTCCACTAAAAATTGACTGGAGTCCAAAGACAGCCCAAAAACTCACTCACAAATTGATTGGCAGTGCATCTCCCCCCCCCCATCCCTTCCCAAACCAAAAGTGAATGCTGGTTTAAAAACTGCAAAGCGATCCAAATTTCTCCAGTCCTCCATCCACACATGCCTAATAATACTGAAAGGGCCATTGCAGCCCCCAACTGTAACCGACAGCACCCAGAGACTCAGCCAGGATAACCCAGGTTTTTTTTCAAGGGAAGGAGGAAGAAAGAGGGAGGTGCCAGTGATGATGACAGGCAGCCAGCAGCCATACCAATGCTGAGGTCCCTCTAATGGGGACAGTGATGCTGGTGTGTTACTGCTGAGCTGAGAGAGAAGGAATGGTTGCCTTCCTCTCGCACAATCTGAGGCCCTCCCAGTGATCTTCCTCATCTTCCTTCTCTTGTTTGAGAGTTGTGTTGTTTGGGGCAGTGCTGGAGAGCTGGCATCTGTAGATTGTGTGTTCTGTGGCAGGGAAGCTGGCACCTGGGTGAGAGACCCAAAGCCAGCATGCTTGTTGTGCTTGGCCAGCTCTCCCCGTCTTGTTTGGGGCAGGGCTGGAGAGCTGGCATCTGTAGATTGTGTGTTCTGTGGCGGGGAAGCTGGCACCTGGGTGAGAGACCCAGAGCCAGCATGCTTGTTATGGTTGGCCAGCTCTCCCCGTGTTGTTTGGGGCAGGGTTGGAGAGCTGGCATCTGTAGATTGTGTGTTCTGTGGCAGGGAAGCTGGCACCTGGGTGAGAGACCCAGAGCCAGCATGCTTGTTGTGCTTGGCCAGCTTTCCCCGTGTTGTTTGGGGCAGGGCTGGAAAGCTGGCATCTGGGTTTGCTGCAGACAGGTCTGCAGAGCAGACCTTGAGCAGATTGTGTTTTGTGTTGCGGTGATGTTGGCAACTGGGTTTATATTGGTTCCAGGCCTGCACTGCAGGGTTCGTAGAGTAGAGGGATGTAGTGCATTTGGGTCCTGTAGAGATTTCCTGGTGCGAAGTTAGGTTTGGCTTTGGGTGCCCCAGGAATTGGACCCCCTGGTCCAATTTTTTTTTGACCTTGTGGGTTTTGTGTGGGACAGTGCCCTGAAGCTGCACAGCAGTTTGGGGGCTCTCCTCAAAACCTCCTGCTCCCCACAGCCACTTTTCCCACGACAATTACAGTGAGGAAGTTGCTCTAATTGTTTTTTTTTTTTCACCATTGGGAGCAGTGTTCCTTTTGGGGTGCCCACAGATGGGTGCTGTCTTTTTGGGCCAGGGGGGTTGCATGCTGGAAAGTCCCCTGAAGCTGCCCTGTAGTTTTGGGGCCTCTCTCTCAAACCCCCCTCTGTCCAGAGCCACTTTCCCCACAGCAATTGTAGTGGAGGAAGTGGCTAATTGGGCTTTCCCCATCATTGTTGGGGAGCCCAAAGACAGGGACCCCCTGGCCCAATCTTTTTGGGACTTGTGGGTTTTGTAGGGGAGAGTCCCCTGCGGGTTCCCTGCAGTTTTTGGGGCTCTCCCTTAAACCCCCTGCCCCGCAGTAGCCTCTAATTATGCCCTATGTTCCCATTGATTTCAATGGCCCATAGGGTATAATGGTGGAATAGGGGCACCCTCTTTGGGTGCCCCTGGAATGGGATTCCCTGGCCCAATTTTTTGGGAGTTGGGGGGGGTTGTAGGGGAGAGTCCCCTGCAGGTCCCCTGCAAATTTGGGGGCTCTCCCTTAAACTGCCTCCCCTCCAGGCGGCTTCAAATATACCCTATTTGCCATTGATTTCAATGGCCCATAGGGTATAATGGGGCCATATATTCGGAAATAGCCGCGCATCTACCATATATGCGGCTATTCCGACTCCGGTATTCAGCAGTATATGAGATTCCGAATTTTTTCCCCGTATACTTCCGAATCTGTGTAATTCCGATTTTTTTTTTTTTTTTTGCACATCCCTAGTTGAGAGTTCAGAGCAATTTTTTTTTAATTTTTGGAGTAGTTTTGTTCTACTGTGTTATTGTTTTTGGTAATGACAAATGAAAAATGGCCTCTTATGACAATGAGTCAAGTCAACCATCATGTTAAGCCATGGTTGAGAATGTTTTATTCTGGCATGTGCTAGCCCAAATTCTCTATGGTATCCTTATATGGATCTCAGCATTTACTAGGAAAATGGAGGACATTCAAGCCTCATTCTTCAAACAAATTCTTGGTATTGACATTACACAGCCCTTCAGGAGGCATTGGAAAGAGTGTAGGGCCTACTTGATTGCCAAGAGTTCCAGTAGATTTAAGTGACTGGTTTGGAGGTGGGGTTCCCAAGGAGCTTCCACACAAATGCCCTGCAGGTGTGCTCCCCATTCCTAAATGGAAGTGTCTGTTGTCGTCATTCAAGATGGAGAGGGGATCTGAAACTGTGACCACTGTGTTAGATTCTCGATCGCCTCCCACCATGAAAGGGAGGCTAGTACGTTCAATGGTAATGTGAGTCTCCAGCTCTGAGCATGTAGGGTTGTTGCCATCATCCCTAATATCTGTTGAATTTGGTAGGCCGATGCATCCCCTTGATGATGAATCGTCTCGATAAGGGGCACAATGGCCTGTGCTCTGTTTATGGGGAGGAACTTTGTGGAGTCTAAAATTGTCCCTACAATTGTACCCTCGTGGAGGGAGTTAGGCAGGACTTCTTGAAGTTGTTCTGCAGACCTAGATCTTGCAGGAGGGTCATTGTTGCATTCAGATGATGGTGCAGGGAGGTGGGGGAGTCTACTACCACCAGCAAATTGTCTATGCATGGGGAACAGGAAGAGGCCTTTGTGACAAAGGTGGGTCGCCATCACCACCAATATTTTTGTGAATACCCATGGGGCTGTAGAGATGCCAAAGGGGAGAGGCCTTGTACCGGAATTGTTGTTTTCCAATGGCAAAACGGAGGTAGGACTGGAAAAATGGATGGATAGTTAGGTAGAAATAGGCATCTTTCAGATACAGTGTTGCCATCCAGGCTGCTTCCCACAGGAGAGGGAGAATGTGCTGTAAAGAGACCATGCGGAACTTCTTGCAGGTTATGAATTTGTTCAGTTCTCTGAGATCTATGAAGGCCACAATCCTTCTTAGGAATAAACCCAGGATGGTAGGTATCCCAAGGAACTGGTTCTATGGCTTGTTTTGAAAACAGATTTTTGACCTCTTGTAGAAGAAGAAGATATTGGATTTATATCCCATCCTCCACTCCGAAGAGTCTCAGAGCGGCTCACAATCTCCTTTACCTTCCTCCCCCACAACAGACACCCTGTGAGGTGGTTGGGGCTGGAGAGGGCTCTCACAGCAGCTGCCCTTTCGAGGACAACCTCTGCCAGAGCTATGGCTGACCCAAGGCCATCTCAGCAGGTGCAAGTGGAGGAGTGGGGAATCAAACCCGGTTCTCCCAGATAAGAGTCTGCACACTTAACCACTACACCAAACTGGCTCTGTAGAAGTTTGTCTGATGGAGAAGTTATGACAATGCCAGATGGAGGTGGAAGTTGGAAGAATTCAATTTTGTAGCCCTCTGCAATGATGGACAGGACCCAGCGGTCTGAGGTGATAATCTCCCAGGCAAGTAAGTAGGGTTGGAGATGGGTGGGAGAGGATAGGGTTGTTGGCTGCAGGTGAAAGGGAAGTCAAAGTCCCTGTTTGGGTGCCTTGCTCCTTTTCTGTTGTTGTTGCTGGAGAGAAAACTTAGATTTAGAGCCATAGGAAGGTTTGGCACGGCTCTCTTGGGGTCTGGATGTCCAGAATTACTCTGGTGGTGATTTAATGAAAGACTTTCAAGCCCAAGGTTTGTTTCAAGTTTTGATGAAGAGGAAATCCCAAATTTTTGGAAGTTTTGATGCTCTTGTCTATCTCCTGGAGCACTGAATCCATTGTGGAGCTGAAGAGACATTCACCTTCAAAAGGTAGGTCTTCCACCCAGGCTCTAGTGTATTGAGGTAAGGCCATGATCCTGAACCAAGCGTGCAACGCAGTGTAACGGCAGTGGTGAGTGTCTATGCAAAGACATCCAGGGACTGCTTGGCAACATTAACTTGCTGTTTGGCTACCAGCATACCTTCCTTTTGGAGGCATTTGAGTTCTTGTATTTTGTCATCTGGTAATGAAGGTAGGGCATCATAGATTTTCTCCCACAACGCCAGCTGCTTGAAAGAGTACAGAAGTCATTGGCAGGGCCACCACAGTCGATGCATCTCATTGCACTATGTTGAATACTGTGTTGGTAGCAACAGGTTGAGGTTGTGTGACTGGTAAAGATAGTGCTTTGGCCATGCACTTGACGAAATCCCCATAGGCTCAGAGATCTTCTGAGGGGGATATGTTGTGCAGAAGAGGGTTCGGTATTGGAGTCTGGAGCCTCCTATTGGTCATTGTTGGAGTCAGCATCCAAGTGGTTCGAGGAGGTTTCACCCTTGGAGGGCTCAGTGGGTTGGGTGGAGTTTTTGGCTTTGGTGGTGGGGTTGGAGCCTTTTCTGATTCAGGTGGTGTTTGCTCCTTGGTGGGAGCTTTTGGTGCTGAAGCCTCCAGGGTTCAGTGAGGGTCCCAGTGACAGGAGTGGCATGAGACTATAGATTGAGTATTCCAGTCTGATGGTGGGTGTGGAAGCCATGGGAATGTGGACAGCATCAAGTTAGCCCTGTATAGATACTGCCACTGTCTTCTTACCAGCTAGGGGGTGGGGGTGGCGGAGGAGGTGGTGGAAGAGGACGCTCCTCTGCTGGTTTCAGTGTCAAGGGCTCCTGTGGCTTCTCAGGCTGTCGAGGTGGAGTCTTTTTAGGAGTATATTGAGGTGGAGTCTTCGGTTTGGTCTGCGGGTTGCTCTCCACTCCTGATGAGACGGAGTTAGAGGTCTGCTAAATCAGGTCAATCTCCAAGTCAGAGATACTAGTGTCTTGGGGCTGAAGCTCCAATTGCATTAACTGCCCAACTGGGAAGTCTAGGAGCCTGAGAGGAGGAAGGGTGCCTGACGTTACTACTTGGAACAAGGTGGATTGATCAGTTAGCTGGCCATAAGGGCTCTTAGTGGAATCCTTTTTGTGGCTTTTGCTGTTGTGCTGTTTGTGCTCCTTACCTTCTCTGTGTTTTTTGGCAGGAGTGGAGGTATCCAAATCAATGGCCGAGATGGGGCGTTTTGGCACCGATCAGTCGGCGTTGGATCAAGCTGGCACCGAGGCTTGACGTGGAGGGAGTTGATGTGGAGGTGAGGCCCGAGTCCGACAGGAACACCATAGTGGGAGTGGTAAGTGCAGTTTCTAGTAAGGCAGTGTGAAGTCTTGCCACCCAATTTTTTGGGGTCTGTCAGGAGAACTTCGCACAGTGAGTGCAAGTCTCCATTTTATGCACTTCCCCAAGACAGAGGAGGCAGAAGTCATGGCCATCAGGTGGCAGGAGCTTGCTGCTGCATCTCTTGCAGTGTTTGAAACACCCCCAGAGTTTTTCCATGTGACAATGGAAGAGTTGGGTGCAGTTCCCTCCCCATGAGGGGGGATTTTTAATGATGAGTACAACACACTAAGTCCAATTTCTTTTCCAGAAAAACGAAGTGAAGAGACAGGTAAAGAGAAGAAAACAGGCGATCAAGTACTGACGAGAGAAGGAGAGGTAAGCTCCTATCCGTGCAGTGGTGAGAAAGGAACTGGCAGGATCCTTGCGCCCATTCCAGTTGGCATGCACCATTCATGGCGATTGGGAAGGGCGTGAAAATCCTTTTTTCTAGGCTTTAGAAGTACCAATCGGGATCAGCCCAGGTGCATTATATCCCATCTGCTTGCAACCTGAGTTCAATCCCAGTAAAAGCTGGATTCAGGTTGCTGGCTCAAGGTTGACTCAGCCTTCCATCATTCCAAGATTGGTAAAATGAGTACTCAGCTTGCTGGGGGTAAAGTGCAGATGGCTGGGGAAGGCAATGGCAAACGGACATGTACAAAAAGTCTGCCAAGAAAATGTCATGATGTGATGTCACCCCATGGCTCAGTAATGACTTGGTGTTTGCACAGGGGACTGACTACCTTTACCTTTTTACCTTGCTGCTCAAGATTCCAGAATCAATGAAATTCTCAGGGTACAAAAGGAAAAGAAAAGGAAATTATAAGGCACCAATACTGGTGGAAAACACAAATGTATATTAAAAAAAAATGAAACCCAATAGGAGAAATTTTTTTTCTAAAGCAGTTATTTGAATATTTGAAATTGTTTTCAAAGGCTGAATACCAATAGGAAGCTCACTCAGTAAATAAAGGGGTACCTGAAGGAGATAGCTAAATATAACATTTAAAAAGTGAGAATATCCAGAAGCAGACTACAAACCATCCACATAGTTGTTCAGCTCTCCCCTCCACAAAGCAAAAGAAAGAAATATAGAGTAATGACTGTGTCAAAGGTGGAAATAACCACATTCAATTCAAATGAAGTCACCCCAGGTATTAAGATCCATTTAAAGCAGAGTGACAAAGGTCTGTGAAAAGAATTCTGAAGAGGGAATACAATAATAATACTAATAATATAAAAAAAGAAATAATATAGAAGAAACTTCTGAGGATAGCTCAAGGAATTCAGACACACACACATACACACAGAAAGCAGTCAAATAAACACAGCACGCATACACTTCTGTGATCTCACTGGAACAATTTACTTAGGAGAGTCGTTGAATGTGACCAAGTTTCAACCAAGTTTTCAGACAAACATAGGGAAATGCAAGGTCCTATCTTAGTCTTTACCAGGCCTCATTTGGGGCAGGAGCTCACAGGAGTGGAGCACAAGAATCTCTAAATTTTATTGTGTTTTCTTTCTTATCCCACCCCAAAAAAACTTGCTTCTGGGCTACATTGTTCAAATCCCCTGTGAGAATTTTGCTGAGCTCTAAGATTTGACAAACTTTTTAATATTTTCCCCACAAAAAATGGGAAACTAACCAAAACATATAAAGCTGACAGATGGAAATCTTCCTCATGCCACTGTGACCACATAGGAGAAAGTAATTTTATAAGTATGATGGGAGAAAGGTTTTATTATGATGATTATAATTCAAGAAGCATTTTAAGGTAGGTGCTGAGCTGATATAATTTAGTACACCTTCCGGTGATGACAGCGGTGTGTGGCATATGCAAATGAGTTATGTAAATGAGTTGCACTAATGAGCTCTGGCACCTTTTTCTACAAAATGAGCCCTGCTCTATACTATCCATTTTACTGTGCAAATGACTTCTAAAATGAACGTAAAACAAATGGAGGCTCTCTTGCTTTCCTACAGCTTCACTATTTAAGTGTGCAAATGACTTCTAATAGAAATGCAAAACAAACAGAGACTCACAGAGACTTACTTTCTTACAGCTTCACTATCTATTTTACTGTGCAAAGGATTTCTAAAATGAATGCAAAACAACAGAGGCTCTCTTAATTTTTCACAACTTCGCAGACTCTGCAGAAAGACCCACATGGCTCTGCTGGCTCGCCCTGCCCCCAGGGCCCTGCCCCCAGCGCCCTGCTATAAAAATTTAAAGGTGCACACACTTTCCAAAAAGCAAGCCATTCCCAAGCTTCTTCTAGCCTTTCAAGGTGGAAAGACACATGGTTGCTGTTGGGGCTGGGGCTTCCCCCCACTGGCCAGCTGGCTGGCAGAGGGGAGGAGCTTGCAAAACTGGGACTTGGACGCAGGCACTTAGCAGTCTTTCTAAGTGTCTGCTTTCTCCAAGCCACACAATTGGAGAAAGCATGCTTGGAGAGGGCAGGCACTTCAAGAGACAGTCCCCTAGGTACCTGCCTTCTCTTTAAGTCAGCTGGAACACACTCCAGGCCAGCCAGAATGCCATTCCTGGGCTCAAAACAGCAACAACAAAAGCCCTGATTATTTTGAAAGTGTTTGGAAAAGAAGAAATACCAAAATAATAATTATAGGAATGCATTGTGAGATGATACATATGGGGCTGCCAGTTCCAGCTTGGGAAATTCCTGGAGATTTAGAGGCAGTGTGCTGGTACAGAGTTTGGGGAAAGAAGGGAGATCAGCAAGGATGTGATTCTTCTGTCTACTCCCCATAGCTACCATTTTCACCAGGGGAACTAATCTCTGTAGTCTGGAGTTTCATTGTAATCCCAAAACTCCAATTCTCACAGCCCTAGATATACATCCCATGAATTGTCAATTGCCCCCTCCAGTCAGAATGATGAGGCTCACACAAGTTTTGGGTAACAAACGGGCCATTTTTATTAAACATAATTAAATGTCCAAGGGGCTTTCTAAGGAGCAGGACAAGCCTAAGGGTCACCCCCGGACCCTACTTTGTCCTGTATGGGCGAGCCACCCTGCCCCCAGCACCACCCATCCTAAAGATGGCCAAAACCAGGCCAGTTAGGCCAGTCGAGTCCCTCTCCTGCCAGGCCCCAATCCTCCAAATGGAGCCCTACAGGGGAGGGTCCCCTGTTATCTGCCCTCCTAGTAAGGAGTTGTACAGCCCCTCTCCCAGTCTGGTCAACCACTTGCCCCTCAAACTGGGGCTGTCTCGGGTGCTAGCCTTTACAACCTAAAACCTCACGACACCCTTCTGCCACCTCTAGTGCCAAGTCTCTGCTTAGGTGCTTGCCCCCACCAGGAGACCTAAAGCCCACCTAAGCCCCTGCCTTATATCATCAAGAAAGGCCCTGTTACCCTTTTCGGATAGGTGAACGCCATTCAGTCTATACAGGTCCTCGCTTTCTACCCATATGTTAGGATGTGGCAAGAACCAACCCAACCCATGGCCTTCTGGAGGCCCAGTTGGCCTTCCTTCTGGCACGCTCCATCCCTGCTGGGTTCCAGGCGGCCCGCCATACTCTGCGCAGCAGCATTGCAGACAACAAAATAAGGATGCCTGGCCACCTACGATGGATGTACCAGAGATCCTCTTGTGCCTGTAATGAAAGGGCCTTCCCTTTCATAAACCCAAGTCATTCCCCCCCAAGGTGAATGACCACGATGTCAGGTGGAGGACCCGTCCTCTCCCGAAACAGCAATGGCAGGAGTCCAGGCCACCGTAGGCCACGCCGTCCCTGCCATTCCACCATGGCCCACTCACACAGCCCCAACTAGGAATCTATGGCCGTCCTTCTGGCTTGATGGGCCGCCCATGCTGCACCCGTAGATGAGGATCTTCTGCCTCCCCTGGCAAGACACTGCATCTAAAAGAGAATAAACTTAGCAAACGAACTGGCCCAACAGTGGCCCAATTGGGGTTAAAACCTAGTCACCTGTCATCAGGGGAAAACCAATGGCTGTACATATGACTGATAAGCAGCCAACTGCCATTGGCCAACCCGTTGAATTGCTGGGCTTGGGTAACCCATCACTGCTGTGGTGGAGGCAGCCCCAATTCGGAATCAATGGGTGTCAAATTTGACTCCTCCCAGCCCCAACTTGTTCAAGGCCTTTGTTGTTATTACCCAGAATTGGTATTTCATAAGTGGGGTGACATTGCTGTGGAGAAAAAGGAGGCCTTCGTCATCTTCATGGAGTGCAAAGTATTGCCTAAGGGCCCGAATGGGACACAACTCCCTCTGCTCGTAGGAGCCCAATGTAATCACTGTGCCACTCTGCCACTGGTCTGTCTTAGAGCGCTTTATTGTTACTGCAACATGGCCAACGGTAAATTTAATATTCCTAGCTTGCAAAGTCATGTCTGTGGGAGGCTGCCACGATTCGACCACCAACTCGCTAATTTGTAGGGGCCCAAAAAAGACTATTAGCAAAGCCGCATGGTGGAAAAGAGCTACCTCAAAGTGGGACTGGCACACCTGGTCCAAGCTGCATGCAACCCCTGAAGCACTGCTGGGGAAATTGGCTGCCTGTAATCTGCTCTGGGGCCCTGTTCCTGAGACCACCCCTCCAACATCTTCCTGATTCGGAAGTCGATAGATAGATAGATAGATAGATAGATAGATAGATAGATAGATAGATAGATAGATAGATAGATAGACAGACAGACAGACAGACAGACAGACAGACAGACAGACAGACAGACAGATAAATTTATTGTCATTGTTCTCAAAAAAGAAAATGAGAGCAACGAAATGAGGTGCTCTTCCACAAACATACCAACACATCAACACCCACAAAAGGACATATACATAGACCATTTAAATACATCTAAAAACACATAACCATTCATAACCCTGCATTTATCTTAACCATGGCACTTGGATAGAAGCTGCCCTTGAATCTATTTGTCTTTGCCTTCAACACTCAACACTAGTTACCTCTGTGAGTTCCTGCGCCTTTCTGATAAAGGCCAATACCACGAGCTGGCCCCTAATGGATTTCACCACCAGGCCATTACCCCTTTGGTGGACACAAAATTGCATCAGGTGTGCCACAGGTATTGGCCAAGTCTCACACAATCCTACCTGGCATCATTACTTATGGAACTGTCGTGCTACCCGATCATATGCTCTCCTGGTGCTAGGGGCTAAAGCTAAATGTATTGCCCAGCTAGCTTCAGCCCTCCAAGTTGCCACAGATCCTCTGGCATCTAAACGAGTTGGGGGTCTGCCTCCGGGATGAGTTGGTGAAACTGCTTCATCTGTTGGTGAGACAGAGCATCTGCCACCCCATTGCACACTCCAGGGACATGTTTTGCCAAAAATAGCAGGTTCAGCTGAAGACAACACAAGGTGAAAGTTCTAACCAGGTTCATGATCTGCTCTGATCTGGATGATGAGGAGTTGATAACCTGTACAATCGCCAGGTTGTCACACCACAAGTGGACTACGTGGTTGGCCAGCTCATCTCCCCATAGGCGAACCGCTACAACTATGGTGGAAAACTCCAAAAAGGTGAGATCACGGCACAGGCCTTCAGCAGCCCTTTCTTTGGGCAACTCTTCTGCTCACCAGTAGACACCAGAGCTAGTGGACCCTACAGCGTCCAAAGTGACCTGGAGGTCTGACTCAATCCACAAGTCCTCCCTCCAAAAGGAAATCCCATTAAAGGACCCGAGGAACTCCTCCCAGAACTCCAGATCACTCCGCATGCCCCTAGTCATCTGGATCCTGTGATGAGGGAGCCAGAGCGAACCCATGGCATCACACAGATGCCGCAAAAAGACCCACTCTGGGGCCACTACTTTGCACACAAAGTTAAGGTGCCCCATAAGCTGCTGGAGCTCTCGGAGGGAGAATTTTTCTTGCCCTTAACTGTAGCCAGTTTGGCCCTTATGCCCTCAACCTTGTCCACAGGCAGCTGTGAAGCTTGCTGTGTAGTATCCAATTCAATTCCCAGAAATGACTACAGCAGGGCCCTCCATCTTCTCGTGTGCCAATGCACCCCGAGGTCCTTGGTCAAATTCAAAAATGCTTCAAGCAACCAGGCACATTGCCCAGACCCCACTGGGCCCACAAATAAAAAATCATCCAGGTAGTGTATTGTATCCACTACCCCAGCCCTGTTCCTAAGAGCCCATTCCAGGAATGAGCTGAAATGCTCAAATGCCACACACGACACTGAGCATCCCATTGATAGGGCTCTGTCCATATAATATTTTCCCTCAAAAGCAAAATCCAGCAGCTCAAAATCCCGGGGGTGTACTGGTAGAAGGCAAAATGCCGACTTAATGTCACATTTTGCCATTTCCGCTTCCACCCCACAGTGCTGTACCACTTTGACCGACTAAGCAAAGGAGGTGTGCTTCAATGAACATAGGTGATCAGGAATGGTGTTATTCACTGACCCACCATCAGGATAAGAAAGATGGTGGATGAGTCTAAACTCACTCTCCGCCTTTTTGGGCACCACTCTCAATGGGGAGACATGCAGGTTAGGAACCGGGGGCCTAGTGAAAGGGCCGACAACTCAACCCTCCGCACATTCCTTAGCTAACTTTGCCCTAACCACTTGCTCCATGCCCAAAATTGAACACAGATTAGGAGACATAAAGGGAGCCCGATGTCCTTGGCAGGGGATCCTGAAACCGTAGGTAAAACCCTCCAATAGGTAAATCTTGTCTACCTGATTGGAGTAACCCTGCAGCAACTCCCTAAATACTTTCAGCTTGACGGGGCTGGGCCTCTTTACCAGGTGGTTGAGGGGTGCTCCCGCCTCCTAAATGCTTGGGAGCTCCCTTCGGCTTTGCCCTGTTGTAGGCTGAGAGTGCATGTGATCCGCCACACAGCAGGCATTCATGTTTGTACTTGCAGATCTTTCTGTTACAGACTCCCTGCAAAGTATAATCCCAGCACAGCAGCCAGGGTTGAACTGATTGTCCCGCAGAAGTGCGAGGGGCAGGAACTGTCATTTGCTTCTGTATCAGGTGGCTGCTATTCAATCTGTCCCCGGCATTGGGTTTAGCTGGGGACATTAACTGCAGCCACAGTTGCTGGTTTATTTGATCCCAGGGGAGGTTGGGATTAAGGGCTAATCTCATTCGAAATTCTTCATCGTACTGCAGCCGTGCTGCTCCAACTAAGTCTGTATAAGCCTTATAAACGGCAGTGCTGCCCAGAACAGCTGATTCCATGCTATAACCCCCGCATAGATAAAAAAACCTGGAAGCCAATTGGCCCAGGTCCCATCGACCTTCCTGCGTTTTAGCTTTTCTTTGTTCTTCTCATCCAATTCTTCTTTGTCTTTCTTCTCCAATTCCCTATAGAGAAGACTAAAAACATTTACATACTCTCCCCTCAAAATTTTTTCCCTAGTTGCCACCATGAGATGGTCACTAAGGGGCATAGCTGTATCCCCAAAAGGAATAGCCTGAAAGGAGACACTTGCATATGATACCGGAGGGAATCCCCACGCCCCCAATTAGGGAGCTGACCAGCCCGGGTGTTGAGGTGCCTGGGGGTGCCACCCCCAGGACAACACCCCAGGTACTACTTGGGACACTGTGCTGCCCTGTAGGTGCCTGACTACCCACCGTTGTGGGCTTCTGTAAAGAGTGCCCCAAGAGGGGAAGGTCCCCTGAAATTGCAGAGTGGATGCTGAGACCACCCATGGAAGACCCCACTGGCAGGGGAGTGCCCAATACCCCTGTTGGCCCAACACTGTCACTGTTGACCAGAGGCAACTGAGGGGCTGAGACCCCACAGCCCCCATGGCCACAACATGTTGGTGTTTGGTGTGACTGCCTTACCTTCCCTCTCTGGCAGAGTCACCACCACTGCTGCCTTAGCCATCATCACGGGTGCCACGTCATCCTCCCCCTCATCTTGCCTTTGGTTCAGTCCGCTGGGTCCTTGGTCAGTCACACCCTGCAAGGCAGAAAGACACAACAGCACCTCCTTTTTGACAGCCAGCTTAGAGCCCCTACCTGTGGGCCGACAGCCACCTAACCTCCTAGGGGGTGCTGCTGCCATTCCCATCTCCTGCTCCAAGGTCTCCAGCTGTGCCATAATGGCAAGCCTGGTCTGGCATTCCTCCTCCTCCTGGGCCGTGTCATCCCCTGGGTGCCCCCTCTTCCCGGAGGGTCTTGCAGGCTGTTTTCCCTTGGGAGGGCCCTGTCCCTTCTTAGGAGACATGCTCTGATGCTAATACCCCCGGGCAGCCAAAAGTGGTGTCCCCACCATTTAAAGCCCTTCCCCTGCTGCCAAGTAGTTAACAGCTGCCTATGCAGCCACCCAACCCACTGCACAATTCAAAGGAAGGTGGGGTGGGTGGGTGCCCAATGGCCCGTACGCGTGTTTTTTTAAGAAAAATCTCACAGCAGCTCCAAGCCCCCCACATCAACTACCCAGTTGCATGTGACCCCCAGCTTCACGCTGAGAGATAGGGGTTGGGCATCACCCAGTTTGCCCAGGCAGGGGGAGATAACCAGCTGCTCTGTGCCGCATGACCATGTGGCCCGCCGAAGCACTGTGCCATTTCTTCACCCCAGCTGGGGCCCATCTCCACCACTCATCTCCTCCACGGGGCAGCCGCCACCACATCCAGGCCAGAACCGGGGCAGCCGCCACCGCATCTGGGCCGCTGCTGCTGTTCTCGGACTGCCACCGGACCACCGCACTCAGACCTGAGTTGGTCCGCCACTGCTGCTTCCAAGCCGCGCCTTTTGGGCCACTCAGCCCACTTGTCTCCTGCTCTTGAGTCGTACAACAGGAGTGATGCTCCCTTCCCGGCCAAGAGCATACAAACTGCATGGAGCTGGGGCAGGGCTGGGGCTAATATAGCCCCAGTGCTCCACCCCCTTGCCGATCCCCCTATGCCCAGGAAAGACCATTAGCCTTTCCCTCCTTCCAGGGTGGCAATTGCAGCCCCCAGCCTCAGCCACCATAAGCAGCTCAGCTGGGAAGGGGCCGTATATAATTTATAAATATTTTAAGTGGGTGCTGCTTGCAATTTGTGATCAAACTGTAATTTGAACAGAAGAGTGTTTCTCCCTTTGCTTACTCTAATTAGTTACCCTATGGCTTCCAGTGGCAGGCTTAGTTTTTTTTTATGTACCATATGCTTCAACATAATATTTTTCCTATTCTACTCACTTTGAAAGCCAAAGGAAATTCATATCACTTTTGTTAGGAGTTAGTGTGTGTTTATATGCATATGAATGGTATGTTTGTTTTTTGGACTTTCCTTTTGCTAGCTGGTACAGATTATGCTTATTCTCTTTTCTAAAACAGTACATGTTGTTGGGTTAGAATTAGTTAGGGAAATCTTAAATCCTCTAATCAAAAGTTGAAATATGTTAGGCTGAAATATCTCATCACTGATGTATTTACAAATGTGCAGAATGCTAGTGCCAGTCTAAGGCTTAAATTGGAATGGTACCCCGTCCGCATACTGCAGCATATCCAGCAAAATGCTGGAAGACATAACTCCAGCTTGGAGATGTAGCTAGACAGGTGTCAAATGTCAGTGTAGCCTGAACTTTGCCAGAGAAAAAATATCCCATCATTATTGTGCTGTTGCTTAAGGCCATTTTATGCTGGCTGTTAGGAGAGTTTTAAGGTATCTAGAACCATTCTTGAAACAGCATATTTCCCCCTTTAAGAATTAGGATTTAAAAAAAAAATCAGCTGGGCTTTCTGCACCTGAAAGAAATGCAGGATTTGTTTTTCCCCAGCAAAGATTCTGGTTCAAAGATGGACTTGCATGAATTAAGTTGGTTTTATCCTCTTCCTTCTCCCACAATTATGTGTCTCTACTCAGATGTTTGAAGGTTTGAAAATGTGCTGTAGCAGAAAAAGATACATATTCAGGTGAAACATGCCAAGAGGACCTGCTGGGAAACATAATAAGTGGAGAAAGCTGAAGGAGTCACACTGGACACAAATCACAGTGGCTGTCTCCAAAAGAAATCTGCAGGAAACTATATATTCCTTAGCAAGGGAACTCCATAATTCTGGACAGCAGAATTATGAGACTGGGAGTGAAATGCTGAGGCAGCAGATTTATTTATTTATTCAGGCTAAAATAGTGACATAAGGAAAAAAAACTGAATTAAGTGGGTTTCTTGTCTGCTTAAACATCATCTCATCCTCTAACATCTCCCTTTGCTTCTTGGTTTAAATGAGCTTCATTGGCTCATTTGAGGGACAGAACCCTATTTTTCCTTTCCTTGAAATGTATTGCATTTTGCAACAATGAGAAAATAATCCAAAATAATGTACTCAAGAGGTTCGGCTTTAAATTATATTTGCATTTCACTATGACTAATCCAAGTACTTTGTGCCAGCTATTATTATTTTATTAATTTTTTTTTAAAAAAAACCCTTTTAAATTCATTCTCCTAGCTGCTTTCTGTCTACTGTTTGAGCATTGCCAGAACGTTTCTTCCTTCAACTGATATAATGAATTTGTATTTTCAAATTAACCTATATGATAGATGCCAAATCTCTAACATTTTGGTTGTTTATTGTAGAGATAGCCAATTGCGATGTCGCAACTAGATTAGGTTTGGTGAAACCTGGGCTCCCAGAATAATGATCAGAATAACAACTACGATGAATAAGAAATCTTGCATGTAGTTGTCATAAATCCACCCTGGGTTTATAAATGTGCTTAAATGTATGTTGCGTAGCACCTTTAAGACCAACAAAAGTCTATTGAGAATGTAAGCTTTTGTGTGCTAAAACACACTTCATCAGACAATAGTGTGCTTTTAGCACATGAAAGCTTACATTCTCAAGAAAACTTTGTTGGTCTTAAAGGTGCTACTGGACTCCAACTTCGTTCTATTGCTTCAGATAAACATGAATGCCCACCTGGATCTATGTATGTTGTGTGTTGGTGTGCATGTAATCCGGCCCTTTCCCGCCCGTGCCTGCGTCAGCCGGCTTTAGGGCGGGGGCCGAGTTTGCCTCCCCGGATGGAGCGAGGCAAACGGCTCCTTTCATCCGGGGAAGCTTGGGGGCGTGGTCGTGGGGCTTTTTAGCCAGACCGCGCCTCCGGCCACGCACTTCGCTGGCCGTTTTCGGGTGAGGAGCATCGTGCAGCTTGCCTTCGGTTCAGGCGCGGCTGGGCCTTGCGGCGGCGTCGGCGTTTGTGCGGCTCCGGGCCGCGGTAGCGGACAGGGGCTCCTCAGTGACGGCTGGCTTGCTATTCAAGCGGCGCGAGCGGAGTGCCGCAGCCGCGGTTCGCGTTTCCTCCGAACAGCTGACTGGCGGCTTTTGTTACACGCGGCTATCGGCCGCGCCAGGTTTCGTTTCTTCCCCTCCCTCTCTTTTATCGTCGCCTGTGAGCCTGGTATCTAGCGTCTGGGTGTGGCCCGCATAGCAGCTTGAGCTGCAGGGGGAGGTTTGAGTCCAGGCCCTTCCTAGATAGTCGCTTCTTGGGGTTTACGGGGTGGCTTTGGTTCTTCCCTCCCCCCCACCTCTTGCAACTTCCGGCTTGTCTATCTGGGCCTGGGCACATTATGCCTAAAGGGCAAGGGAAATCAAAGGGCAAGCAGCCCTTACAGGCTGGCCAGAAAAGGCCCATTCCCAGTGGGCCTCCGGGAGCTGAGCAGGAGGCCCAAACCAGGCAGGCTATAGTAGCCAGCCTGGAGGCGCTGGAAAGACACCATGGAGTGGATGTTCAATCCTCCCTCCCAGCGCGGGGGCGTAAGGCAGCCAGGACATCCACCAGGGCCTTCGAGCAGGAGGTCCTGGCTCGTCTCTCATCTTTGCAGGAGATGGCTGCCCTGCCGGGGCCATCTGGTGGATCAGGGCCAGAGCCTCAGGACGACAGTTCAGATGCAGACGAAGGTAATCTTCCAGAGGTGCTTGCTCACCCGGACGATGTTGGCGGTGCCATTCCAGCCGGGGTGCCTGCAGGCGTGGTGCCAGACGATAAGCAAGGCCTCTCGGGCTTTCCCGGCTCGTGGCCGTGGGGGGGGGGGGGTTAACCCCTGGGGTCCTACAAATTCGGCTGTCCCGCTGGCCAACTTTGGTCAAGGGTCTCCAGTTGGCCCGGTGTTTGCCCTCAACGCAGCAGCTTTAGCTGCCTCATCGGGTCAAGGACAGATTTTGCCTTGCCCCCCCCCCCAGGGAGCCGGTTCCCCGTCCACTCCTTCAGCCCCTTCGGGGGCCGGGGGGCAACAGCCCCCTTCGGGTTCTTTGTCATGGGGGCTACAATGGGGCAGCCTCCCGTCATCGGGTTGGACAGTCCCTCAGTGGGGGGGCTGGTGCTGCCCATCGAGTTTGGTGGGATCAGTGCCTTTTCACTGTCGCCCTTTTGGTGACACTGCCATGCCTTTGGGCGATCACCTCACGACAGCTACCCGGGAAAAAATTCTTCGGGGTGAATATGTGGATGTCTTTGGCCTTCTTTATCAGGAGTTAGAAAAGAAAGAGAAGGATGATTTAGATGAGAAGGACAAAGAAAAGATCAAACGTCGTAAGGTGGAGCGGAACTGGGCCAATTGGTTGCCCGGCTTCCTAATCTATGCTGGGGTTATCGCTCGGGCGCAGCCCTTGCGGGCCGCACCTCTTTTTCAATACCTGGATATAATCTTTAAGGCCTACACGGACTTCTCCGGCGCTGCATGGTTGCAGTATGACGAGGAGTTCCGGATGAGGGCGGCATTGAACCCCACCATCCCATGGGACCACATTCATCAGCAGTTGTGGCTCCAGCTCATGTCACCAGCTAAGCCCAACTCCGGTGACAGGTCTGATAGTGGCCACCTCGTCAATAGGCATGCATCAGCATCTGGTACCCGCGCGTCGGCGGGGCAGCCGGTTCAACCCCGGCTGGTGTGCTGGGATTTTTCGTCCCAAGGCGGTTGCAGCAGGAAGCCGTGCAAATACAGACATGAGTGTCCCCTGTGTGGCAGGTCCCATTCCCTGGCCTCATGCAACAAAACGAAGCCTCGAGCCGGGGCTAAGCGGTCTGGAAGCAGTAGCAACCCCCAGGCAGTTGGAAAAGGGCCCCAGCCCCATCAAGGTGACGGTTCTTAGAAAGTTGCTAGTTGATTATCCGCGCCCCCGCGACCGAGTTTACTTGTTGGAAGGTTTTTGCCACGGTTTTCGCATCCCTTTTCAAGGCCCCAGGGGCCCTTGCATGGCCAGGAATTTGCAGTCTGTTAGAGGATTGGAAATGGTGGTTCGTGAAAAGATCCTTAAGGAATGCAGAGAGGGCCGAGTCTTGGGCCCTTTCGATGCCCCCCCAGTTCCCAATTTAAGGGTATCCCCGTTGGGGGTAGTGCCTAAGAAGGCGCCTGGGGAGTTCCGTTTGATCCACCACCTTTCCTACCCTAAGGGCGGTGCAGTTTATGACGCCATACCGGATTCCCTCTGTACAGTGAGATACACCTCTTGATCAGGCGGTTAGGATTGTACGGAGCTGCGGACCGGGGGCAGAAATGGCGAAATGCGACATTAAGTCAGCATTTCGCCTTTTGCCGGTCCACCCGCAAGACTTTGAGCTCCTGGGTTTCACCTTTGAAGGGAAGTTTTATATGGATCGAGCCCTTCCAATGGGTTGTGCTATCTCATGCTCAGCTTTTGAGCGTTTTAGCACTTTCCTGGAATGGGCCTTGCGAGCGAGGTCTGGTTCCGCCTCTACGGTCCATTATCTTGACGATTTTTTGTTTGTAGGCCGCCGGGGGATGGGCCAATGCGCCCACTTGCTCCAGGCCTTTCTGGGTTTAGCGGCGGAGTTGGGAGTGCCGCTTGCCCATGAGAAGACTGAAGGCCAGGTGTCTAGGTTAACTTTCTTGGGCATTGAGTTGGATGCAGTTGATCAGGCTTCTAGGTTACCTGCTGACAAAATTAACAGGCTGAGGCAGATGTTGGCGGATGCCAGGGGCCAGCGCAAGCTGTCGCTCCTTGAGCTCCAGACACTTGTGGGCCACCTTAACTTCGCCTGCAAGGTGGTTGCCCCTGGGAGAGCCTTTTTGCGGCGCCAGGCAACCTTTTTCCCCTGCGGTTTTGAAGGGGCTCAAGTCAGTTTGGCCTGCAGTTTGTTTTTCCACTTATGAGGCGGTCCTTTTTCAGGCAGCGTCCATGATTGCATTTTTTGGAGCGCTCAGAGTGAGCGAGCTGGTGGTCAGCTCCCGGCAGGACCGCTCCCAACGGGCCCTACAGTCGGGCGATGTAAAAATACAGGGCGACTGCGTGGTCATTTCAATACGCAGATCTAAGACGGATCAAAAACAGCGAGGCACGTGCATCACCTTGGCTGTATGTGATGATACGGATATCTGTCCGGTTGCTGCCTTTAGGGATTACATCACTGCTCGGGGCAATGATGTTGGGCCGCTATTCCGGCATAAGGATGGGTCCCCATTGACCAAATTTCAGTTTTGGTCCATAACCAGCCGGGCCTTGGATAAGCTTGGCCTCGGTGGGGTCCATTTCGGGACTCATTCTTTTCGCATAGGGGCGGCGACAACGGCCGCAGCCATGGGCTATCCTGGGCCTGTCATTCAGAAAGTAGGACGGTGGAGGTCCATGGCTTATAAGGGTTATGTTCGCCCCATTACCCATTGAGGGGTCGGTTCTTTTTCTCACATTGTTACTTTTCTTGTTTCAGGTGCTGTGGCGCGGGGCGAGAGGACAAGGATCTTGATCGCTGGCCACAGCATGATATTTTGGGCTGCCCATTTTGCTCGGCGGTCGCCCTTTGGTTCACAGTTGGGCCTCAGCGAGTGGGCAGTATTGGAATGGCAGGGGCACCGGGGCCTACATTGGGACGGCCTCTTGCCGCTTTTGTTCCGGGGGAGGGATGGCCCCCCGCCCCGGATACTGTTGATTCACCTTGGGGGTAACGATCTGGGCCTGGTGCAGGGGAGGGCCCTGTCACGTCAGGCGATCGAGGACCTCCATGTGGTGCGGAGCAGGTGGCCCGAGGTGGTGATATGGTGGTCTGCCATCCTCCCGCGCCGGGTGTGGAGGTCGGCTTTTAACCCGGCCGGCGTCGAGAGGGCTCGGCGCAAGGCTAACAGGGCAATGCGGAGGGCGCTCGCCGGGGGCCTTGGTTTTTACATTCCCCACCCGGGCATTAGGTCGTATATGGTGGACTTGTACAGACCAGACGGGGTCCACCTGTCCGCTGCTGGCAACAGGGCCTTTCTTCGGGACCTACAGCTGGGGCTTCGGCTGGCTTTAGGCCTGCCGGTGGGCCCAAGTGCCTAAGCTGAGGCTTGGCATTGTGGTGGCGGGATTTGAAGGCAGGTTTGTTTTGGTGACCACCCATGGTTTTCCCCGTTGGGGAAGTGGCGGGTGATGGACGGCAGCTGGGTTAAAACGGCCCTCTGCTGTCCTTCTCGCCACAGGGTTACCTCGTTTAGCGAGCCGTTCCGGTAAGGGCGGCTGCGCCATCTGGAGGTTACACCCGACCATGCCGGCCTGGCAGCAGCTAGTTCGTCAGGCTGCTGCTGGGGGCTGGGTGGCTCGCCCCACCGGTCCGGGAAGGGTTTTGGAGTTCCCTTCGCCGGTCCGGTTAGTTCAGGTTGCCCCATGCTGTTGGTTTAATAAAGTTGCCCTGTTTTAAACCCACATACCGTGTTGACTCGTTCTTCCGACTGGGGGGGCAAACCATGTTCCTTTTCATTGTGCCACCAACCCAAGTCATAAATCCAGTCTCCCATGTTACCAGTGACTTGGGGAACATTGGGAAAAGCTGCCTCTGAACAAAGGGCGGAGCTTCCCAGCTACTCCAGCTCTCTTCCTGTGTGTGCATCGTGTGTGTGCATATATGTGTAAGCATGAGTGAGTGATCTAAGGCACACAGGGAAAAATAGAATCACAGCAAACAGCAAAACTCTTAAACAGGAAAATACTTCATCGCTATAGAATATGCTAGTGCACAAGGCAGAGAAGATGCTATCATGCCTACTAGTTACAGATCTATTGAAAAGAATAACACTAAGCTAAACGTAACAATATAGAAGGCATTCAGTATTCCTCCTGGATGTCTGTGGGACAAATGCACATCCTGATCCTGCACCTGTTCCATGCCAGGAGAATCAGACCTCCAGCGTTTGAACAAAGACCAATGGATGTTTCAGCCTTTTAACCCTTCCTACCTTCATTGATGGAAAGCCTCTCCCAACTTCATTTTAGGGAACTTGCCCCACATGGCTAGCTGAAGCCCAGTCTCCAATCAACTTAGACTGAATATCCCACACATATCAATACCCTGATTGTGTTTTATGACAGCTATCCATCTTGCCCTCTCGGGCAGATAGGCAAATAATTATCTCTCTGTAGAAATACAGCTCTGCTCTCTGACCTCTTGGTGTAGTTTATGGCTCTCTTCCATAGGAAAATAAACAGCTGTCAGGATCCCAAGAACTCCCTAATGCCTGCCCAAGCATCTTCAATCTCCAGATCACTACAATACTTTCCTCCAAGAAAAAATATGAATGTTAATTCTGCTTAAAACTCTCTGTTTGATAGTCTGTCACAAATGAACATATTGTATTAATTATGAATAACTCATTAAATCAAGTACAAAAACCCCTTCAAATCAGAATACTTTCCCAAAGCTGTTCTGGAACAGAAATTGTATGACTCAGCTACAATAAATATTTGTTACAGGCATTTTAATGGATTTCATTAATTCTTGGAGGGGGCATTATATCGAGACAGAATGTTGAAAATGTTATGTGAGTTATCCACAGTTTATGTGGATGCTGGCAGCATTATATAAAGCTCCTGTGTCATTGCATTCCCAATGGATGAACATTGTTATAAGAGCTACCTATACAGTATTCTTTTTTGTTGTGGTTCAGTCACACAGTCGAGTCCAATTCTCTGCAACCCCATGGACAAAGTCATGCCAGGCCCTCCTGTCTTCCACCATCCTCTGAAGTCTGCTCAAATTCGTGTTAGTTACATCAGTAATGCTGTCCAGATATCTCATGTTTTGCTGTCCCCTTCTTCTTTTGCCTTCTGCCTTTCGCAGCATCAGGGTCTTCTCCAGTGAATGCTCCCTTCTCATTTGGTGGCCAAAGTATTTCAGCTTCAGCTTCAGCTTCAGCATCTGACCTTCCAGGGAACAGTCTGAGTTGATTTCCCTTAGGACTGACTGATTTGACCTTCTTGCAGTCCAAGGGACTTTCAAGATTCTTCTCCAGCACCACAGCTCAAAAGCATCTATTCTTCTGTGCTCGGCCTTCCTTATGGTCCAGCTTTCACGGCCATACATTACTACTGGGAATACCATCACTTTGACTATATGGACTTTTGTTGGCAGGGTGATGTCTCTACTTTTTATTATACTGCCCAGGTTTGCCATAGCTGCCCTCTCAAGGAGCAAACATCTTTTAATTTCATGGCTACAGACACCATTTGCAGTGATCTTGGATCCCAGAAATGTGAAGTCTGTCACTACGTCCATGTCTTCCTTTTCTATTTGCCAAGGTGTGATGGGGCCGGATGCCATGATCTTAGTTTTTTTGATGTTGCATTTCAAGCCTACTTTTGCGCTCTCCTCTTTCACCCTCAACAAGAGGTTCTTTAGGCCCTCCTCACTTTCTGCCATTAGAGTGGTATCATCTGCATATCTGAGGTTGTTGATGTTTTTCTCGGCCATCTTAATTCTGACTTGTGCTTTATCCAGGCCAGCATTCAGCATGATGTACTCTGCATATAAATTAAATAAGCAGGGTGACAATATACACCCTTGTCGAACTCCTTTTCCTATTCTAAACCAATCAGTTGTTCCATATCCCGTTCTGACCGTTGCTTCTTGACCCTTATACAGGTTTCTCAGAAGACATGTGGAGTGGTCTGGTACTCCCATCTCTTTAAGGAATTGCCACAGTTTGTTGTGCTCCACACAATTAAAGGCTTTAGCATAGTCAATGAAACAGAAATAGACCTTTTTGTGATGCTCCCATACTTTCTCCATAATTCAGTGAATGTTGGCAATTTGATCTCTAGTTCCTCTACCTCTCTGAAACCCAACTTGAACTTCTGGTAGTTCCAGATCTACATACTCCTGAAGCCTAGCTTGTAGGATCTTTAACATGACCTTGCTGGCATGTGAAATGAGTGCAATGGTGCAATAGTTTGAACATTCCTTGGCATTACCCTTCTTTGGGATTGGAATATAAACTGACCTTTTCCAATCCTGTGACCATTGTTGCATTTTCCAAATTTGTTGACATAATGTGTGCATCACTTTAAGAGCATAATTTTTTAGGACTTTGAATAGCTCAACTGGGATACCGTCATCTCCGCTCACTTTGTTGTCAGCAATGCTTTCTAAGGCTCATTTGACTTCATATTCCAGGATGCCCTTCTCAAGGTCAGCGATTCCACTGTCATGACTGTCAAGGACATTGAGATCCTTCTTGTAGAATTCTTCTGTGTATTCTTGCCACCTCTTTCTGATCTCTTCTGCTTCTGTTAGGTCCTTACCGTTTTTGTCCTTTATCATGGCCATCTTTGCATGAAATGTTCTCTAGATTTCTCCAGTTTTCTTGAAGAGATCTCTTGTCCTTCCCATTCTATTATTTTCCTCTATTGCTTTGCATTGTTCCTTCGGGAAGGCCTCCTTATCTCTTCTTGCTGTTCTCTGGAAATCTGCATTCAGTTGAGTGAATCTTTCTTTTTCATCTTTGCCTTTTGCTTTCTTTCTTTCCTCAGCTATTTGTAAAGCCTCATCAGACAGCCACTTTGCTTTCTTGCATTTCTTTTTCTTTGGGATGGTGCTGATTGCTGCCTTCTAACAATGTCACGAACCTCCATCCATAGTTCTTCAGGCACTCTATCAACTCTAGTTCCTTAAACCTATTCTTCACCTCCACTGTATATTCATAAAGAATGTGATTAAGGTCAAACATGAATGGCCTAATGGCTTCCCCAGTTTTCTTTAGTTTAAGCCTGAATTTTGACAAAACTCTATTAGCCTTTGCCTGGCTTCATTTTGTTCTCCAAGGCCAAACCTGTCAGTTTTTCCAGTTACCTTTTGACTTCCTACTTTGGCATGCCAGTCCCCTATGATGAGGAGGATATCTTTTTGTGTGTTAATTCTAGAAGGTGTTGTAGATCTTCATAGAACTGGTCCACTTCAACCTCTTCTGCATCAGTGGTTGGGGCATAGACTTGGATTACTGTGATATTGAAATGATTTGCCTTGGATATGGACTGAGATCATTCTGTCATTTTTGAGATTGTATTCCATTACTGCCTTTCTCACTCTCTTGTTAACTATAAAGGCCACACCATTTCTTCTGTGGAACTCTTGCCCACAATAATAGATGTAATGATCCTCGGAGTTAAATTCACCCATTCCCGTCCATTTTAGTTCACTGATTCCCAAGATGTCGATGTTCAGTCTTGCCATCTCTTGTTTGACTACATCCAGCTTACCTTGATTCATAGATCTTACATTCTACGTTCCAATGTAGTATTGTTCTTTGCAGCATCGGACTTTCCTTTCACCATCAACACATCCACAGCTGAGCATCCACAGCTGAGCATCCTTTTGGCTATGGCCCAGCCACTTCACTCTTTCTGTGGTTACTTGTACTTGCCCTCCGCTCTTCCCCAGTAGCACCTTCTGACCTGAGGGGCTCATCTTCCAGTGCCATATCTTTTAGCCTTTTGTTGCTGTTCATGGGGTTTTCTTGGCAAGGATACTAGAGTGGTTTGCCATTTCCTTCTCCAGTGGATCATATTTTGTCTGGGTTCTCAGCTGTGACCTGTTCATCTTGGGTGGCCCTGCATGGCATAGCCCACAGCCTCACTGAACTGTGCAAGCCCTCTCGCCACGTCAAGGCAGCAATCCATGAGAGGATTCTTAGAGCTACCTAATATGGTTGCTATTAGAGCTACTGATATGGGAGCATATTCAACCTGTGCTGAAAGCACACTGGCTGCATACTGGCATACTGGATTTGTTTCAAGGTGCTGGTACTGAGCTTTAAAGCCCTATATTGCCTGGGTCCTGCCTACCTTCAGAATTGCCTTTCCCCACATGTGCCCCAGAGAGTGTTGCACTCAGGGACCCAAAATATCTGGTGATCCCTGGGCCAAAAAAGGCCTAGCTGAGTACTACAGAGCCAGAGCCTTCTCCGTGGCAGCTCCCACATGGTGAAGTGCACTACCAGACAACATCAGAGCCCTGCAAGACCTCCCACAGTTCCACAGAGCTTGCAAGACTGAATCATTCTGCCTTGTGTTCAACGATAATATAGGAGACAGCTGTCAAGTTGCCGCAGAACTGACAAGCCTGACCAACATTACTGTTTTAATACTATTAAAGACTATACTTGGATACCTCTTTATCTATAGAGGCCCAGGTTGCCACCACTGCAAGGGCTGCCTTATTCCTCCTGAGGTGAGCCCTACCTTACTCCCTGTGATCTAGCCACAGTGATTCATGCAACGGTCACCTCTAGATTGGAATATTGTAACTCTCTTTACATGGGGCTACCTTTGATTCTGCTCCGGAAACTCCAAGTTATTAGCATTGAGGCCTATATGGGTGCAGATGCATCTGGTGCTGCGCGAACTGTACTGGCTACCCCTGGAGTACTGGATCCATTTCAACATGTTGGTCCTTGCCTTTAAGGCCCTTTATGGCCTGGGGCCTGCATATGTCCAGGACTGCCTCTCCCCATATGAGCCCCCTGGGCTCTGAGGTCAGCTGCACAACATCTTCTTGTGATCCCTGGTCCTAAGGATGCCCAACTGGTTTCAAAAAGGTCCAGGGCCTTTTCAGTCTGGGCCCCCACCTGTTGGAATGAGCTCCCAATGGAGTTCTGGGCCCTGAGTGACTTATCCAAGTTTCGCAGGGCCTGTAAGATGGAGCTCTTCCACCAGGCTTTCAATTGATCTAGCACGTATCCCCTGAAGTCTTTGCTTCCCCCAGCACCTTATTAGCACCTTACCATCTAGGTGCTTAAGTTATGCTGAATACTACTTTGATAATTCTGTAATTTTACAGATTCTGTAATCATGATATTGTTTAGTCTGGATGTGATTTGTTTAATGTTTCTGTAAGGTTTTAATGTTGTAAGCCACCCAGAGCCCACTTGCGAGATAGGATGGGGTATAAATAAAAAAATTAAATTAAATTAAATTATTTGTGCCATATCTGTTGAGATTTCTGAATAGTATTGGTGATGTTATTGCTTATTGATTATGTAATTTTAACTGATTATTTATTGTGTAGAAATCATGTTGATTGTTTTATGTTTTGCTGATCTTATAGTTTGAATGGTTGTTAGCCACCCTGAGCCCACTCACAGGGAGGGTGGGATACAAATCCGATAAATGAAATGAAAATGAAAATGAACGTTGAACACTCACTCATGATTACACTTGCCTCCTCTATCAAAGTAATTTTATACAGAATAAACTATCCTTTGAGCAACATCTGTCATTGTTGAGAAAGACAGACAGATGATAGGTAGATGGATAGATAGACAGACAAAAGGTACAAATATCCTGCACATTTTATCCTAAACAATTAAGCTGATTACAACAGTCAACATCCAATGTTAGAAATGAAAACTGAAATAGAGACAAATATCCCTGGACATCTCTCTTACTTCCTTGAAATACTGATCTGTTTTCTAAATCCCTATACTTGTTTTGCCAACCATGGAAGCATCAGCTAAAGAGATAATAGGGATGTCTTGGCTACTCCTTAGTGAGCCATCCAGCTGATTAAGGAATGATGACAATTCTGCAGGGAGTTGCCATTCACTCTTCCTCCAACTAATCTTTCCTACTTAGCAGGTCATGATGTAGAACTGAAACATGTCATTTAGCAAGAACATGCTGAGATGTACCTATTAGGGGTCCCACAAGACCAAAATTACTGCCCATTGAAATTGACATGGGAAAGTGCTCCTCTTTGACAAAGCATACTTGCCTATGGAAAACTTTCTAACAGTGTACTGGGTAAAGGCACACCAAATATAATTAGTAGCAATTATATATTATTATCACATGTTTTGCCTATTAAACAAAAAAATGATCAGAGCAATAAACAACAGCAAGGCCTTGGTTGCAATTGTTTTGTTTCCATACAAGTGAACATGTATGATAAGACATGAATCATTCTTGTTGCTATAAACCTTTTTATAAGTGAAATGTAGTGCTATAGGATTCATGATATGTCTGTGCCTTTTTGTTTATATAGCATTATATAAATGAACTATCATTAGTAGGGCTGTGGGTCTGTCATGGGGTTTCCTGTGGTTTAATGTGAGGTGGTGTTGCTCAAGTTATGAAGCCTTGTTTTCAAAGACTGAACTCGATCTTAGAAAATGTGAAACAGGAGAGAGAGAGAGAGAGAGAGTTTTAAACATGTGGGGAGTGCATTTCATCTTGGTCATACACAGGGGTCTTTTTGTAGAAAAACAGGTGGTGGAGCTCATCCAACTCACAGACAGTTAAACTAAGAAGTCGTTTTATAGAAAAACAGGTGGTGGAGCTCAATAGCATAATTTATTAGCATATGCCGCCCCCAGCCAAAATCACATAAGAAATGGAGAAAGGGTAGCATGGGCTTCTCCAGGGGTTAATGAGGGCTGCTGGGGGCATGGCAAAGCTCCTGGTGGCTGGCTGGCTGGCTGCTTGCTCTCCTAATCCAGCAGTTGTTATGCAGCTGCACCTACTATTCAATGGACAAGGTAGGTGGGGAGGAAGAGGGGGAACTTTCAGAAAGGTTCAAGAGCTGTACTCCTGTGAGCTCCTGCTGAATCTGAGGCCTAATCATACATTTCACCTAACTTGTAGGGCTGATGTAAGGATTACTGAGATAATGGATCTGAAGCAGGTTCAGCATATATATTGTTGCCTTCTTGGTGCTCCACAACATCAAACTACCAGGCCAAGTGGGACTACAAATATACCCTGTAAAGAATCATCTGCTAGTCAGCTGATCAATGACAGCTGGCCCTTTAACAACCTGACAATCAGCTATCTGGATGCTCTACCCCTTGAGGTAGAAATGTGAATATCAGGAGAAAGATTATTCTATGGCCACTATACATCCCTCATGGGCTTCGCCATGTTCTCATAGGGTTTTTTATATAGATCGATGGAGCCTACAGGGCATGCTCCAGATCTGGCTAGGACCTTTAAAATGCTTGATAAAAAAGGCCAATGAAAACATTCAAGCTCTGGCTCACAGCTCAGAAAAGGAGAAGATCTAGAGGAGAGATTATGGGATAGGGTGGTGCTCATTCTTCACCCCTGTCTGTCTGAGGCCAATGGAAAATTCTTCAGTAAAGCTAGACTCTGGCAAATGACAGCCATGGCCTGGAACCCAACAATTGTCTTGGGGGGAAAGGCTTTCAAGCAAGCTTAAACCCCAGCACCTTTCTGTTTTGATTCACATGTATTTTTAACATCATATGAGTTGTCCCTCTCTTCCTCCAGTATAGAAACACTTGTCAAAAAGTCTTTTTAAAAAAATGCCCTGCAGAGATACCTTATTGGAAAACAGCCCAGCAACTAACTTGTGATGCTTTGGTATCCCTATGTAGAGAGGTGTGTGCAAAATTTTGTAGGCAGTGAAATTTTCATTGAAAATCCATTCCTGACTTCTGCAGTGGGCCAAATGCCAGTCATTAATTCATAAAGTATCAATAGCTACCGGGCATCCCTAAACCTATGCATATTACACATTTATAAAGTGTTTTGCATGAAAAAAGGCATAATGCTTGTGAACAAATTGGAGTTTAACATGTAAATTATATGTTTACTGTGTTAAAGATGTGAATATATGTATACAATCAAAATGCTGAGCAAAACTGTTGAAAGAGACAAAGAGTAACAGTTAAACCTATAAGTGTATATGTATTCGGAGTCTTACTAACGGTGGGCTTTGGGCATTTATGTCTAAATATACATGATGCCTACTTTTAAGTTTTTATTTCTCATTGCTTCCAAAGTCATTTTCCAGTTTTTAAATGGTACTGAAGAGATGTTTTGCCCCTTTCAGCCTGCACTTTCACACATGCTGCCTGTGTTTCTGTGGAGAAAAAATAATTAAGTGCAAGCCAAAATCATTAAGAAATATTCCATGCAACTGGGGCAATGTCAGGCTATTTTGACAATGGGGAAATTAAATCCATTTACCTTTGTGCAGGGGAATGGTTATGAGAGATATTTAAGGTGGCTTAAATCACCCAGCTTTTTCAGTAGCTGTCAACAACAAAGGCATTAAGACTTCATTTGCAAGCTTTATCTTTAATGTAAAATGGCAGAAATTGACATTTAAGAATTGCTTGGTAGAATGCCTTACCATTATACAGGCAAAATCCAGGAAAAGCTGATGCTGAATGAATAGATTGCATATTTCTTTTATTGGTCTCTACCCAGCAATTAGTTCTTGTTGATAAAATGGCTGGAGTCTTCTAACCTTACCTCCTGGAGTGCAGATGCAGTTTTACAGTTTTCTTTCAAATAGGGAGGGGTGAATTCACAGTTTTAGACTGCAGGCTGGTTTTGTGTGTAACATGTCAGTAAACTTTTCCTTCCATTATTACTATATCAATAAAAGATAAAATGGATGCATAGAGAATTTTCAGATTATTTGAGTTTGGATGAGGGGAATTATAAGCAGATAGTGTCCTGAGAGCATGTTAGCATGCTGTCAGTCCTACTGGAAGTGGATTGTTATAGGCTGGATATGACATAATTGGAGGCAAACTAGGATATTATGGAGGGTACATCAGAAGTAGGGTTGCCAGGTCCCCCCTGGCCACCAGTGGGGAAATGAGGGGTAAGGTATCCAGATCCAGGTTGGGAAACTCCTAGAGATTGTGGATTGAGTTCAGGGAGGGCATGGGCCTTAGACTAATCTCAGTAGTCTGAAGATGAGCTGTAATTCCAGGGGTGATTTCATTGTCAAAACAGGAGGAATGGGATACTGTTTAAATTGGGGGAATGTGTAACAAATTAACAGAAGATTTTAAATGCCTCTCTTTAAAAGTGTAACATACTTTAAAGATACAGCCCATATTCTTGTTCCCACCGAAGTATACCATGTGCAAAAATATGTTCATTATTTATATGAAAGTTAACTGCAGCTGCTCCTAGAGGACACTCCACTGCATCAATTAATGTGCCATGATAAATATGAAATTTACATCCTTCACACCAATTTAGCTACAAAATAATTAATTTGATTTCAATGTTAAATTAAGTATGGCAAGGAGGTTTTAGATTAAAGTAAAGACAGGAGGAAAGGCGGGTGGGCATAAAGGGAAGCACTGTAGCTTTGGAAAGCCTAGAGCATTTTTTGCACTGCACCTTGGAACAAACATCTTTAACTAAAGAGTGAGTTATTCTAGCTCTTTGATGACTGCATTACCAAGTCAGAGTCTTCAGGGCCTCATGAGGCTCAATGACAGAGAATATTGTAGTAGTTAGATGTAGGGCACATAGAATTCTAACTTTTTGATCACGTTGTAATAAACAGCTTTAATTAACCAGACTTCCCAAGGGGATTAAAGAGAAGGGAAGAACTCTATTTTATTTCAGATTTGAATCGTTAAGCATATTCAGTCAAAGTTTACAAACAGGGTCCTTTGAGGGTTCACTTCAGTAGAAGCTGAGCGGACAGTACAATTGATATATGTTCTTATTTGAATTCATATAGAAAGCTGCAGGCACCATCTGTGTTTGAGAGCAGTAATTAAACAGTAGTGTTCTTTCCCCCCCCTTCAGAAACACATCTGTTGAACTGCAAGCGGGGGAAGGGGAAAAAGAAAAAGGGTTTATAATGATAGACCACATCTCTATACTCACTCCTTTGCAAAAAACAGTATTCTATTAGACACCCGAAAATGACTATTTCACATCTGCAATTTGTTGAAGAAGTTAAGCAGGGGAGAAAATGTTCCCTTTCCAGTTAATCACATTGGGGGGGGGGGCAGACTAGACAATACCATGCCTCAGAGACTGCCACAGGAAGTGGCACCATTTTAGAATCTGTTCTAAAGATGATGCGAGGACCAATTATGCTGGGGACCACACTGTGGGAGGATGAGGGGCTTTTGTTTCTCCCACCACCACCACTATTTTCAACAGATGCAATGACTCTAAGTGGATTGAGGAATTAATTATAAAAATAAAGTGACCTTTTCAGAAGAACTAGAAAAGGAAGGATATTGCTTCTTATTGGTGTATTAGAAAATACAGGCTGAAATCCGTGATTTCATCCATTTTGTTTGTTGTTTGAAATCTTTTTGATTCAGCAGAAGCTTCCATGCTAGCTGGGAAGCAAAAGAACAACATGATTAGACAGGCTATATGATCATGGTGAAGCGGTTCCTGTTCTTCTGCATGTACATCAAGAGCACTGAACACAGGCAGCTTTGGTATTTCTAATAACCATGGGGATTCAGTTGGGTAGAAGAGCTGCAAGATCTGCTTTATTACATGGAAAGGCAATTTTCATGATTGCACTTGAGCACTCATAACTGGAGATTCTTTGTCTGAATAATAACCAGTAAAGATCTAAACCTGCTCTTAGACAGTCTGGTACCTGTAAAACAGTCCTCACACTTAACCACTATACCAAACTGTCTCCGGTATGTCTTGAGTTCCACTAGGCTCCACTAGCCACTATGTGTGGCTCCTATCAGAGAGACCCGGCTGACCTCTCCAGTTTTGAATAGCCCTGTGCTCTATAGGTCGCTTGAGCTCGTGCTCCAAGTTTTTTTTTAAAAAAACAAACAAAAATGAGCGCATGGTGCTGTTTACAGGCAAAGCCTTGGGAAGAGAGTTTTGCAGCAAAAGCATGAGCGATCAGAGAATGCCGACTGCAGAGACTGTTTCCACGCCGTCCAAGAAGACCGGCAGGAAAAGGCTCCCTCCCCCGTCCAAGGCTTCAGGCGGAGGAGTGGAGGGACTGCCACGGGAGTCAGAGGAAGTAGCAGCGCCAGATCCATTAACCCCCGATGCTTCGGAGGTGAAGGGGGGGAACGAGTAAGACCGCAGCTAGCGACGATAGAGGCTGAGAAGAAGCCCCTGGCAAATAACAGCAGCGGCAACAGGGAGGTTGAGCAGTCCGAGTCTGCAGGCTCCCGCTCCCCCCTGCACCCAAAGAAAATGACTAAGAAGTCGGCCGGCAGGGTGGACGGCGGGAAGGAAGCAACTAGACGCCACAGGAAGCAAAAAGGGCTGGAGAGTCCACATGCTGAGCCCGTTCCAGCCCCTGGGGGAGGGCCTGATGGAGGAGTGCCAGAACCGGACCCAAGGCCAGGCTTAGGTCCTTGGGCAGCTTTGGGGGTGCCTGGGAGTTGGGGGCAGGCTAGCCACCAACAAACCCACTGCGACTCTGCTCGGAGTGAAGGAAGAAGGATGCAGGTGACCACTGCCCAGCCAGCTCCCTCTGAAGTGGGAGAGGACTGGGCAAGGGTCTCCTGCTTCAGAGAGAGCTGGCTGGGCAATGGTCACATCCTTCTTCCTTTGCTCCAAGCAATTGGAGCAAAGAAAGAACCACACTGAGTATCAGGGTCAGTGCGAGTGGGGACAGGCAGGGACATCTGAGTATCAGGTTCGCCTGAGCTTCTTCAAGCTGCAAACAATCCTTTTAGCAATTTCTTCATACCTGGGCCCAAAAACGTCTTTTGACAAAAATGAATTGGTGTTTTTTTGGCCCACCTACCTCACCTACTCCCATGCACAGGCCCTGAGAATGCCTATTTATCAACAGGCTGTTAGGTTACTTGCAAGCAGCTCAGTCCTCTTTGGCAATTTCTTTTTTGTGTATACTATACTATAAGGTATACTATAAGGTAATCAATAATATTTCATGCATACATGTTATTAATCAGCTTGATGGAAGCCCTATTTTCCCATGGCTGTTTACTACTTTTTATTTAACAATAAATAATAATAATAATAATAATAATAATAATAATAATAATAATAATAATAATAATAATAACAACAACTTTATTAGTGATTTTTAGCTGCAACAATACAACATAACTGTATAACATCCACATTCAGGTTTAGAGAATACAACAGTCAATATTCAATATAAAAATAATATTCAAAATAATTAACATTAGGTAAGACCTTCTACTATAAAGTTCTATGTGGAACAGAAATCATGCTATAATTTAGCCTTAATTCACTTACATTAAACAGAAAAATATGTAATTTGTTGGTATAATAATCTATGTGGTAAGACTTCATTTTTTGTAGGGTAGTCAATGATGGGGAACCAAATAGTTACAAAAGGGGATTCATAGTCTTCAGGTGGTGATTGTTGAGTTTGGTTAGAAATTTTATTCATTATAAAAAGTTCCCATATATGCTGTTGCCAGGCTGTTCACTACTTGGCAGCCAGCAATGGACAAATGAATCAGAACATTAGTAATTGCAAATAACCAATATATATTTTAAAAGTTTTGATCTGTTGTTTAATCCATGCTATAATCAAGTTTATATCATACAAGAATATTTTCTTACAGCTTTATGGAGGTTATAGCATCCTCCCCCATGCCATTTTATTATCTAACTTGATGAATCATGATGAGAAGAGACTGCATTTATACCCTGCTCGTTACTCCTCCCGAAGGAGTCTCAGAGCTATTCATAATCTCCTTTCCCTTTCCCTCCCTACAATAGACACTCTGTGAGGTAGGTGGGACAGAGAGCTCTCCCAGAATTACTCTTTAGTAGAACATCTCTATGAGAACTTGTGACTGATTCAAGGTCACATCAACAGGTGCATGTAGAGGACAGGAGAATTAAACCCAGTTCTCACAGATAACAGTCTGCACAGTTAGGCCCTACCCAAACTGAGTCTCTGGGAGAGAATCAATTTCACTTACTGTTCAGGTGTAAAAGTAGCTTACAAGGTAAATGAAATGAAACTGAAACACTGCAACAACTGTGCAGCTGCAAAGTTGTTTGGCAGCTGGTCAGCAAGGTGAGATCTGAAGCTCAGCAAGCCAGTGATCATATATTACTGGATGGGCTACATTTGCCTGCTGAACCCATTCATCACCATGAAGTCTGCAGTATCCCTAAGGTGATGGGTGTAGCAACTCAACTGCCTCTTAAAAATGCCTCCAACTGTGCTGTGTAATTGCTATTGAAAGCAAATTTTATAAAACCATCACAAATCTTCATTCTCTTTCTCTCATTCCAAGGAAACCTAAAGTGGTAATATTGCCCCTGAAACTCGCAAAAGTGGGAAGTTTGTGACACTATCTTCGCTATTATTCTTATTTATAAATTAATAGTAAAAAAGTCTTCATTTAATCAGCCAATCCATTCATGCATCCTATCATTTAAATTATAGTCTCTTATTAAAGGAAAATAATTTTTTAAAAATAATTTGCTAACAAGAGGTGATCATCAGCTGTTTTAAATAGTTTGAATTAGCTTTGTAAAGATAGTTAAACCCTGCAAATTAAGTTCTCAAAATGTCTCAATTAAGGAAAATTATTAATGATTTCAATACCTTGCAAAGATTGCTGTCATATCCCTCTGGAAGAACTATATTGGATTGCTACTTTTGTGTTCACATTTTACACGTTCCTTTTAATGAAACAGGTTTTCTTTCACTTTATAATATAAATAGACATGACCATAAAAAAACCTCTTACAAACCGTTATTAAACAATTTCAGTAGTCAGGCAAAAGTGCTATAGTAATCTCAAATGTACAATCCTTCCTTGAACAAATACACCTATGTATGTACAGAAGGATCTTTATAAAACATAATGAAGCCTTCACATTTCCCTACCCCAGTTTTCTGCATACTCACATGTATTTACAACATCCTGGTCTTCATCCAGAACAGAAGACAAGACACTTCCTTTTTGTATGGCTTCTCTTATGTTCTTACAGATCAAGCCCAGAGTGGATATGTATTTGCATGAAAGGCTGCCTATATGTCACACGAAAAACATGTTTATTAGAGAACATAACTACTGTTTTTAATAACTCTTTTTTTTTAAAAAAAAGATGACTTTGATAGAGAGTAATTTGAAGCAGAAAATCAGAATGTAAAGGGAATTTTTGCTCATTTTCCTACATTGCCTTCTTCACTCCATGGAGTAGCAAATGGGACTTTGTAAATTATGCAGTGAATTGGTTCAGCAGGTGAACATGCCATGTTTAATAGCTGTGATTCCTTGTTTGCTTATCCTCTCCTTGGCTCACCCTGCTGTCATCTACCTTGAGTGGCTGTCAAACAGCTGTGTGTCAGTGCACTTGCTATAGTATTTCAGGATCATTTCTTCTCCCTTGGAAGCCTCTTCACTGCTGCACTGTAGATGAAATAGATTCTCTCCTACTGACATGGATGAATTAAATTAAATTAAAGCTGTCAAGTCACAGCTGACATATGGTGACTCCAGAAAGCGATTTCCAAGACAAGTGAGGAGAAGAGTTTGCTACTGCCCTTCTTCCAATATCAACCCTGCTTAGTTTGCAAGATTGCATAAGATTGGGCTATTCCATGTTGCCTTACTTGACATAAGCTAACAGAACACAAGGCACCATGGTCTCCAAGCTAGACAAAAACAATGAAAAGACCATGCAATTTTCAACAAATGTATATGTAAGTGTATTACAATGTAGAATAATTAAACAAATTGGATGAAGTTACAATCTATGAATGGTGAAAAACCTTTTCAGTCCAAAACAGGACATAGTCCCAGAAAAAGTGCTTTCCTCCTTTCTTCCACTAGCCAATGGGACTTCTCTTGAAAAAGAGACAAGCTTCCAAAAAGTACGGAAGGATCCATGAGCCTGACTTACTATTTGAAATAAGCAGCTTCTTGTCTTCCTCAAGTGCTCCGACCTTTCTCAATTATTGTCTCAACCAAGTTTCTTACATATGGAACACAGTAGCCTCCAGCAATCACCCAGAGCATAAGCTTCACCAGTATCCTTAGGCTGTTAGTTCTACATTGTAATATACTTTTACATATGTTTGTTGAAAATTGCATGGTCTTTTCATTGTTTTTGTTTAACTTGATATAAGGCTGTCTAAAATACACATATGTAAAATAAATCTCAGCTATATCACAGGCTTTAAAAAAATACTGTGTCTATAATCACTAATGAGGGGAGGGACGGTGGCTCAGTGGTAGAGCATCTGCTTGGGAAGCAGAAGGTCCCAGGTTCAATCCCTGGCATCTCCAAAAAAAGGGTCCAGGCAAATAGATGTGAAAAACCTCAGCTTGAGACCCTGGAGAGCCGCTGCCAGTCTGAGAAGACAATACTGACTTTGATGGACCAAAGGTCTGATTCAGTATAAGGCAGCTTCATATGTTCATATGCTAATTGACCAGTTAATTTGCTCACTATTTATACAGTTGGCTGCCAAGCAACTAGAACAAGCCTGTGAAGGACCAAGAAAACAGTTTCTTATTAGCCTGTGTGACAATGTGCATGCATGAAATACTGCTGATACCATTATACTGTACTGTTTTAATACACAAGAAGTAACCCAACTAATCTAATAAAGCCAAGCTGCTTGCAAAATGCTGAACTGGTTGATGCAAACCTGAATCCCTGCTCACAACCAGAGAACAGAACATGACCTGAATAGGAGGGTGTTTGATCATCCCTATATCTGATACACATACAAACACACAGAGATAAAGCATCAATCTAAGGTACATCATCTTACAACTTTTGTTTTTTGTATTTTTACCTTTGATCTAGGTAGCATGAGTGTGAGAAACTAATAAAACAGTTTGCTCTATTTGTTAATTTTACTATTCTGTCATTGGATTTTAAATTTGTACCATTTTGCATTCTAAACCACCGCCTACCAGCTTTATGTAGCTCTGCTCACTGTACCTGATTCCTCATCTGAAGAAATGTCCATGCACACATGAAAGCTTACATTCTGAATAAAACTTTTTTGGTCAAAAAGTCCTAGTACAGATCCCTGAGGCACTCCACTTGTCACTCCTTCTCCAAGAGGATGAGGAACCATTCACAAGCACTCTTTGGGTGTGATCTGCCAACCAGTTACAGATCCACCTAACAGTAATAGGATCCAAACCACATTTTACCAACTTGTCAAGAAGAATAGTTCCTCACTAATATCGTATGTTATTTTATGAAATCCCATGGTGAGTGGTCTATGCACTATTCTCAAATAGTAATCTATGAACAATATATAACTAATGTAAGGAATAATATTTTATAAGGGACGTCCACTTTCTAACAACTGCCTATTTTGTTGGAAACACCTGGTGCAATGCTCCTGCGTCAGAAGCAAGTGTCCACAAAGTAGGCAGGGCAATCAGGCACATACTAAGCACCTTCCTGTTTAGTCTCTATTGTCGCAGTCTACCTTTGAAGTGCAAATGAACACCCCTAGAAGCAACTACCTTCCTGCTCTGTCTCTCTCTTGCTCTGCCACTTCTTCTGCACACACAAGATGGAGCTGCAGGATTCTCCTCTCTAGATCCATCCCCATCGGCCAGGTATCTAGTATAGGGTCTTTCTAGGGTTGTCAGATCTGTGTTGGAAAATATCTGGAGGCTTTGGGAGTGGATCCAGGAGATGGTGGGTTTGGGGGAGGGAGGGGGGCTCAGCATGGTACAATGCCATAGAGTCCAGCAATTTTCTCCAGGGGAGCTGATCTCTGCTGCCTGGAGATCAGGTGTAACAGTGGGAGCTCTCCAGGCCCCACTTGGAGGCTGGCAATCCTAATTCCTATCTCTTACTTTGCACTATCAGACATATAATTTCTAGAATAAAGTAGATATTTTGTTTCAACTTGAAATGGTGGCTCTGTGTTACATAGTAATTTTGCAACCACACGATCTGTTCTGATTCAATACTAGCACCTCTATGATAAACCCTTGTGTACTCTGCTAATTAAAGAAGGATGTGGATCAGCTAGAACCAGTACCTTTCCCAGCATAATATCATCCATATCCAAATCCTTTATTATTAGTTTTTGTAGGAGCCTTTTTCCAGTTTAGTGCATTTTTTTGTGACTGCGCTTTTAAAAGCAGCTTGAAACCCAGGAATGAAGACTCCTCCTTCCATTTGTTCAACTCTATGAAAATAACATGCCTTTATGCTGGACTACTATTAAGGTTGATCTTAAAATTAGTCCATGAAAATCAGTTTTTAGAATAAACCAAGCTGTCTTCTCTATTGCCATCTTTAAGGACGGGAGGAATGAAAGGCAAACAAACTTGTATTCAGATTTTCCAACACATTCTGAACATCTTTGTTCTTTCTTTGGCAAGCTACTGAACATCTGATCAATAATAATCTTATCAATAATAGCTGAAACACCACCATCTAGTAATTCAGTCTCTAATAAAAATAACCTATTTCAGTTTTCCTATGACTATCCTAGTTAATGGAAATTGATGTCTTAAGGATTCTGGGGGTTGCTTCATTTTTTCACATGGTGTTATTCCAGACTACTGTCTTGAATAGTTAGCATTTCTTTTGTTGGGTGTATTATGTGTTCAATGATTGTGACATTATAATATTAAAATGAGTATTTCCATGGTTTTTTCATGGTTTTATAAATTGTGTTTTGAAATTGTTACCCACCTTAAGTGCCAAAGACAGTGTGAGACATAATTTGAAATAGACAAAGCAATGAACACCCAATAAATGATAAATGCTTATAGGGTAATTCACAGTATACTTTGTTCCCTGGAGACAGTATGTTCTTGATTATCTGAAAATCAGTTTCTAGCTAAGCAATCACTGGTGTGTTTCTTTCTTTCTTCCTTTCTTTTTTAAAAAAACAACTTTAAAAAAATGCTTTCATTTGTTATTCAAAATGTTATTTGTTTAAATAATTCCTAACATTCAGCTTCTGGCTCTGCCACATAATTAGTATTTACCCCTTTGGTTAACTTTGATTGTTAGGCTCTTGTGTCCTGCCAAGTTCTGTTTTCCCCTTCTTCTCCAGGAAATCAAAACTATGTTTTAATTTAATGAAAGAGGACTGAAACTTTAAAGCAAACGGCTGCTATGCATTAAGCTCATTATTTATTCAGATGCTAGAATATAATCCTTTCTTTTCATCTGGATTTTATAAAATCTATCTCTTTAGTTCACATGAAAAGGTATGCCAGCTGGAAAATACAGAAACAGAACTCATATACATAAGAAGACTGACTGTAAGGGCCATTTTCAGTGTTAAACTCTCCAACTGGTATTTTGAAAACACACAAAAAAATGCAGTCAGAACTGACCATTGAGATATGGTATAACATGGCACTGATTGGGTACAAACAGACTTGGACAAAGCATCTAAGCATCCAATGATGACGAAATGTTTATTTGCTTATTTATTTACCAGATTACATTAGATTAGATTTTTAAATTGTCCCATTCTGCAAAGCAGGGCTCAGGCAATGTACATTAATTAAAACATATATAAGTAATGGCACAATTTGACCAGCAATTATGACTGTTTAAACATTCACCACCCCCTTTACATCCTGTTCTCTCCCTGTTCTGCAGGCATGAACAGGGAGCTAATTTTCCAATAATCAGTTTGACCATTCATGTCTGTTCAACAGGGTGTTTCACTGCATTCCTGTCTAACAGTACTGTCAACTTTTCCTGTAACAACTGTCATTTCCCCTGCTGTGTTGCTGGAAGAGTTTCTGAGGATTAAACAAAAATGGTAATTGCTAGTGTGATAATTTGCTATTAAAACAAGACTGAATTCTGGATTACCCTCTAATTGTAGTGGTGATCAATGTATGGAGAGGTGAGAAGAGTTATAAATCCTTAAACTTCCACTCAGCCCCCTCACAGGGGATCTGTTGCGGGGAGAGGAAGAGAAGGAGATTGTAAACTGCTCTGAGCGAAGGGAGGGTATAAATCCAATCTCTCCTCCTCTTCCTGAAATCCTGACTTTAAAAAAAATGCAACCTTGGAAAGTATGGGTTTATAAGTATTGTGTTAGATTGATCTATAATATAATTAATGAAGACACTGTCAAACATTTCCTGAGTGTTCTGATAGAATACAAAATATGTTAACCATAATTGTACCATGAAAAAAATCCTCATGCAGAATGGATAAGGAAGTAAACCAGGTCACAGACTACAATTCACCCCATTCATTATCTGTGATTTGGTTAACTTTCACATATAAATCAAGGAATTTAACTTCTAGAAAACAAACACATTTTACAGACTGGGAAAGTTGATGGTGAGAAGAGTCCCAAAGATAATGAGGAATTGTATGACAAAAGAATCAAACACAGAAGATAGTATCACAGAATGCAGTTCAAGTAAAATCCATTACATGATAAAAATATTAAGCATATAGAAATCATTTTCCCACTTTACTGCTGAAATATCTGAAATAATAACTAACAGATCTTTATCTTTCTGTCTTCCATGCATGCATGGCTAAAATCATACAAAGAAATTATCCATTATTTCCCCCCCACACACACATAAACGCACATACATTTCTCACTCTTAAACAGAGAAGCTTTTACAGAGCTAATAAAAACATATTTCTGTCTTATGTAGAAACACATACATACACAGATAGGATATGCTAAGCAGAGAATCCAAGGGGCAGCAATTGCTCTCATTCCAGATTCTCAGCAGCCAGCAATCTACCTCTCTAGCACCTCCTGCCATCTCTACCAACCTCTGACAGCAACATGCTATGCTATCAGGTTAACTGGTAGCTGTCCCTTGCTACTTCAATCACCTGCACTACGCAACAGAAGCTCCTGATCCCCCATCCCCACTTCTTCCAGCTCTAGATCTGCAGCTGTCCCAAGTTTGGTCCAGAGATGTCTCATCATTGGGATCACTGCTTCCAACCAAACTAAAAACCAAAATTAAGTGTTTGTGAGGAGCAGCAGAAAGTGAAAATGTGAAGGTTTGTGCATAAACATGTGCAAAACAGTTGCTTCCCCTTTGCCCTTTCTGCTTCCCTAACCCATTATACTTGCCTGGGCTATGTATATACCTATGGGGGAAAATTATTCTAGCATCACCTTCCCCAACCAAAACTGGCTTAGCTCTTATTTTGATGGCAACCGTTCAGTCAAAGAAAAAGACCCACTAAACTAGGGATCCCCCCCTCCCCGTCAATTGGCAAAGCTGCCTCTATCAGAGCAGCAACAAAATACTGCAAACAATCTGTTATTTTTTTCATGTTCCACTGAAGAGGTTTCTGCCTAACAATTAGGCTTCTCCTCCTGTTTTCCTTCCTGTGAAGATGCTAATTTCATTTTGGTTTTGTTCATTATCTTGGACAACACATCATAATTCTCTTTGGTATTTTAGGTAGTCTGATAGCTTGCCCTATGTCTCTACTCAGCATAGATAAAGAATGTGGTGTCATATTGGGTTCTTAGCTGATGCCCACGATGCTTTCTATGCCTTCTGCTGCTATGTTGCCAGTGTGTACTCTAGTAGAATAGAATTATGTCTAATGAATATGGTAACAGCATGTTCTCTTCACATTTGTGGTTTGTAAGTATTTTTCTGGTACAGCTGCTCTTAATGTACCTCATAAGCTGGTGTGAAGCAATATAAAATGGCTGTTGTTATTGCCATTATAGTTATTAACAGCTCTCTTTTCAGTTTCTTTTCTCCCCCTTCATCCTCTAATGGAAAGTAAAGCTGCACATACAAAACAAACCTTGCAGCATTTAGATTTAACAACATCTCTAATTGCTTTGTAAGATACTGCTTGACAATAAGATGCTAAAATGTGTATGAACTGGAGATAAACAGTGCAAAAACCCCCCTCACCTCTAACTGCAATTTGATCTGCACCATTAGTGTTGCCAGACAATGGGAATTGGGAGTTTGGCACCAAAAGTCTTGTTCAGCATGGCAAAAGAGCCCAAATATATAGGAAACACAATTCATTGTATAGTGAGACTGGGGTGGAGGTCTGCCCCAGTGTTCAACTGAGTACCACATCTTAGTGAATACAGATTTCTTTTTCTTTTCTTTTTTTAAAAAGGGAGAGGAGTTGAATGGCATTCTCTTTACATTCCTTTTTCTCCAGCTCAGGCTAGTCCAATCTTATGAGAACTTGTAAATTAAGCAGAGTTGGCTCTGGCTAGTATTTAATTCCATTTCTAGAATGAGGCTATGGACCAAACTGGAAGCATCTTCTATAAATAGAAAATTCCTCTTACTTATTCAAGCACTTCATGACCATTCTCAGCTAAGGGTTAAATACAATGGGAGGGGCTGCCTTTCAGAGTCAATTAACACCTACAAAGGAGTCAGGCAAGGTTGTTTGCTAGCCCCTTTGCTGTTCAACTTCTATATTAATGACATCGTGGGCTACCTCAACTCAGTAGAGTTACACCAGCTGAAATTACACCACCATCATATTTTCATTTTGTTATACACGGATGATGCCATACTGCTGGCCAGGACCTCAGTAGGTCTGACGAGAGCACTCTCCAGATTTGCAACATTTCGTAATGAAAACCAACTGGAGATAAACACCAAAAAACAAAGATCATGGCTTTTGAAAATAGACAAAAAAAAAGGGATTAATGAATGATGGTTCATTAATGGGCAGCAACTTGAGCAAGTTGCTAGTTTTAAATATCTAGGTAAGGTTCTTCAGGCCACAGGGTCCGCTAGAGCCCACATTAAGTCTGCAGCTGCTCAAGGGGAAAGAACTGCAAATGCCATACTTAAGTTCTTGTACACAAAGGGAGCAACATTTGTCCTGGCAGCCCTAAAATTGTATCAGGCAAAAGTATTGCCTCAAATGATTTATGGCTTTTTTTTTTGGTCCCTCCCTAGCTACTTTTGCCCCACTTGAAAGGGTCCAGTCTAAATTTCTAAGAGCTGTGTTGCAGGTCCCTAAGTGTGTGCCTAATTCCTTCATTCAGCTGGAAACAGACATGCTGATGATGACTGCCAGTATCACCCTGAACTCGCTCAGATACTGGCTTAGGATCAACTGTCATCCACATGGTCTTGTGCATATGGTACTTGCAGACAGCTTTCAGTCATATTGGCTGAAAGCTGTTCTTAGCAAATTACATCTTCTCAGTTTTTCCCCTGAAACCATTCTGGCTCTGAATTGGAACAGATCTATCTCCCCATCCTGGAGAAAATAACTGCTTTGGAGAGTGGACTGTATGCCATTCTATTCACCTGAGGTCTCTTCATTTACTGACAGAAGAAGGTTGCCTAGCAACAGCCTCTGGCTAGGGGCAAGGCTGGGGGAGAAGAGAGACAGAGTGACAGGAAAGAGGTGGCAGCCATTGCCTGTGAGGAAACACTCCCAGCAGGGTCAAGCCTTCCCACATAGTTACATTATGATGATGGTGGCTCCCTGGCTATTTCTGTGGCCTTTGAAGGCTTCATTTGCTGGGAGGCCATTTGTGTGTGCTGTTGATGGGGTGGCAGAGGTCTGTTGCCAGTGATGCTTTTCATGAGACCAGTTGACAGAGAGGACACAGAGAAGAGTTGACTTTGTGTCTGTCTCTGAGATAAGACTGTTTTGGTGGTTTGTTCAACAGTTCTGGGCATGCTGTAGGTGGCGACAGCGGAGTCAGCCAATGGGAAGCCAGAGATGCTAAGTGAGCTGTGATGGGCCAATTACTTGTTGAGTGCATGGAATGCATCCATTAGTGAATAGGAGAGCTCTATTTATTTATTTATTTATTTATTTATTTTGTAGACTTATGTTCTGCATTTTCCTGTAACCGGAATCAAGGCGGATCACAGCATATAATAATAATAAAAACCTACAGAACAAAGTTAAAACACCACATTAAAATTAAACAGTAAAAACAATAAACAATAAATAAAATGCACCACTGGCGAAAAGGGCACAGCATATCAAGTGACATTTGACCACTGCCATAGGGGATTTATATATAATGATGATGGTTTTGTGTTGTAAACCACTTTGAGCCCATCTCTGGGGTAGATTGGAGTATAAATTAGATAATACAAAGGAAATTTATAAAAAGGGGCTTTAAAGGGGGAAAATGAAGGCAGAATGGCAGCAGGAGTTTGGGAGCTATCCAGTGTATTGCACTGAGTTTAAAATGTATGGTTATCTGCCAACTGGACATGAATCATGGGTTTGTGCTCAGTGCAAGGAGCTCCTAGTATTGAGAGAGTGAGTTTGCACCCTAGAAGCCAAAGTGGCTGACCTGGAGAAGCAGAGACAGTCAGTTAAATACATAGATAAGACTTAGGACTTGTGTCTTACTCTGAGAATGGCAGCCTCACCACTGTCAGAGAGGATTGAATCACCCACTACTTATTCACTAGTTGTCTTTTGAAGATGAGCAAGAATTTTCTAGGCTTCCTTAGCATTAGGAGGAAACCTTTTTTACAGTGAAGGCTTGCATTATTAAAAATTGGTCTTTGAATAAATTAAGCCTCAACCAGGCATTTTAGGAATAATTCATGTTGCTAGCATATATGTAGGGCTAATTGATGAGCATATCCTGAGGCATCTAATGATGAAGGGAGATTTCCACACCCAGATCCTATTGGGCTGGTACAGATCAATCAAACGCTAGTTTAGCTCCATATTGTAGGAGGCAGCAAGCCTTAATATATCTCAACACTGTTTTATGTGCAGGCCAGGATAAAGCTAATAGTACTGCTCACAGAAGTTTGGAGCCAGGATGGAGCTTTGAGAAGGGTTGGTAGACAGGAGAATTTCAGAATAATTTTATGATGATCAGTCATAGGTAAATCTAATTTAAAGCACAGTTCTGTGAGTCTTCTTCAGTATGGGGGAAATGATCATTGCTGTGTTTGTCTCAATGAAAATAGATCTCAGAAAGCTGCCTTTTTAGATTTATTTATTTAGAATTTCCCCCTGTGCTTTGTCCCCGGTGTGGTAGACATTATTCTCCTCTGTTCTATTTTATTCTCACAATAACTCTGTAGAAGAGACGGAAAGTAAATAATTTACCCAAAGTCACTGCACTCTTAAGTGGCGTTACACCCATCTAAGAGTGTTATAACTTTGCACTGTAAGTTTCATGGCAAGCAGCAGCTTGTACCTTTATCACCCCAGTCATAATCCACTACTCTACTGCGCCATGATTTTGGCTCTTATATATATATATATGAATTTTTTTGAGCCTTTAAGGATTCAAAGAAAGACAGATTTTTTTTCAAGATGGTGCCTAGATAAGAAAATAAGCAAAAAACAAAAACAAACCCTGCCTAAAGTGTTTAAGCAAAATGCTTGGAGATAACAGACAACCCACATTCTAAAAGTAAGGTTCTGGCTCCACTTTTATTTTTAATACTACTCTCAAATTTTCTTGTTTTGTCATCTACTCGGACTCTGGAGTAGTTTCATTAGTGGCATCATATTTTTAAATGTAAACAGCTGCTAGCAGGGGCGTAGACATTTCAATTTCCCGGGGGGGGGGGGGGGTCTGGGGCCCAGCCAGAGACATTTGATCCAGTGACATCACAGGGAGGGGCCTCCATTATCACTACCTATGAATTTATGGAGAAGCTCCCTCCCCATAAATTTAGGGAGCACCCCCCCCAACAATGCCCATGGACCGGGCCAAACCCAGAAAAAGGTGGGAGTTGGCCAGTGGTTATAGTGGTATCTCAGAGGTCTCTTGCTGTGTCCTGTTTTTGAAATTCACTTTTAGAATAGTCACTTTAAGATCTGAAAATATACATATCATGTGCATAGGACAAACTAATGATCACAAATTTGACAGTAAAAGGCAATACAGAAAACCTTTAGGGGAACATTTCCCTTCCCCCCACTGTTTTCTGATGACCCTGAAGTGCAATCTCCTTTACCTTCTCCCCCACCCCCCCCCAGACAGACACCCTGTGAGGTAGGTTGGGCTTAGAGAGTTCTTACAGCAGCTGCCCTTTCAAGGACAACTCCTACAAAAGTGATGATTGACGCATGGCCATTCCAGCAGCTGCAAGTGGAGGTGTGGGAAATCAAACCTGGTTATCCCAGATAAGAGTCCGCACACTTAACTACTGCACCAAACTGGCTGTCACCAACTATATATTGGGTTCAGTATATGGGACAGTTTACAGCTGCTGCTGATACCAGGGCTTGACACCTAAATCATTCAGTTTTCACTTATACTCAGAAATCAAACTTTCATTTCATTTCATGTATTCAACATATCCTGCCCTACCCACAAAATGGGCTCAGGATGGCTCACATCATAAAACCAACAGCAGCAAAACAATAAATAAGATCAATGGTTAATAGCAAATAAAAAGGGCTCATGTGAGATAAAATAAGTGTGTGTGCAATCTAAATGAAACAGTGTACATGCACACAAAAGCTGATACCCAGAATAAAACTTGGTTGGTTCTTAAAGGTGCCACTGGTCTCAAATTTTGTTCTTAAAGGCCTCTGATCTTCATGGCCACACACAATCTCACTTTCTCCCCAAATGTAAATTGGAACCAAACAAGTATTTTGAATCCACCAACAATGTTCCCTCTAAACTGCAGAGTCTTGTGAGCAAAAACTCTACTTTGTGAACTACTGGCATTAGTTGTGAGGTACTGCATAAATTATTGTGCTCTAGGGCCATTTTTATTGAGCTAAGACAAAAATGTGTGAATTGGAGGCTAAAAATCACCATGGAAAAAAGATATTTACAGTGCATCAAGGACAAAAGGAAAGATTTAACTAATTAATTTGCATTATTATTTGCATTCTATTTGAAATTCATGTATTTCCTAAACAAGCATTCAGACTAACCAATTCCTAAAACCAAACATACCTCTGTATTAGACTCCACTGTAATTTCTGGAGTTAGATAAGGCAGAGATTTTAGCCCCCCCCCCTTCACCTGCCCAATTAAGGTCATAGTTTATGTTCACCTTAAGACAGTTTTATTAATAATAAGAATTAATCATAAAGTGGTGTGTGTGTGTGTTGTTCCATCAAATCACTTCATACTTATGACAACCATATGAATTAATCCTCCAAAACCACATATTGTTAAGAGCTAGGAAGTGTCAAGCATGGAAGTTTCAAAAGAACCAAGTGATGATTGGAAACAAAGTCTTAGTTTATTGATAATCCATTGTGCTCATAGATGGAACAACTTGAAAGTGATACATTTCAGTGTATGGCATCTGGCTTTAAGGGGTACATCAAAGAGAACAGTAGAGATAACTTGGAATTCTTTCATGAGCGTGTGAATTACTACAACTATGCATTTGACTATCTTTTGCGGTTAGAAACATCCTGAGTCCCAGGCTTGAGTTTGGGAACTGTCTCGGGAGGCACTATCTTCAAAGCAGGCATTCCTGCATTTGTTACAGAAGGTGAGAACTAAGGAAGGGTTTACATAGCTTTGATATGCAGCAGTAGCAAAGTAACAACACGAATAATACAGCTTTATACTAGGAATAACTTGTATGCTTGACAGGAAGGTGTACAAGCTGGAAAAAAAATGTATTTAGGTTCATAGTTTGTGTCATGCCCATTTGTGAACCATGGACAGTTATCAACTTTTCAGCAGTAGAATGGGCCCCCAGCATGCTAGAGACACCAGAATGTGAGGCACTAGAATGGCTTCCCAGCATGCAAGAGACACCAAACTCACTGAGGATCTCCAGCTGACTCTTTGTATTAGCATTAGGAGGAAACCTTTTTCACAGTGAAGGCTTGCATTATTAAAAATTGGTCTTTTGATAAGTTGGTGAGGATTAGATTCATGACAAGCAGTCATTTCCATAGAAAGCAGTTTCCTAAGTTTCCTTATTTGGGGGACTGTAACTTAGAACCCGTAAATCCAATCCTCACCAAACTTGGGGGGCAGGTAGAGGAGAATCAGTTAAAGAACTCTTGCAACTGTGTGTTCTTTAGCTGGTACAAGATCTGTTCTATACACTCTTTAACCTCCTGAACCTGAACCTATCAAAATGCTTGCACCAAACTTGCAGGGGACCTCCACCAGATGCTCCTCTACATGCCCTCCACATTGTTACTTTGAAGATTTGTAAATATTTTGATTGAGTAGAGACAGTCTGTCTGTAAATGTATCCATTCACAAAGCAGTATGAACTTCCACCAAAAGCTTGAAAGTTCATGGAAAGTTTGTGCTAGTTGACCTGCCATGGACTTGACTTCACAAATCACAAACCGCTCAATCTTCATTACAATTTTAATTTGTGAGGGTGTTCATGTCCTTCTCTATTAACAGCCTTAGTCAGGTGTTGCAAATTGAGGACTGTGGCTTCCTTTATTAAGTCAATCTATTTTGGGTTTCCCTCTTTTCCTACCGCCTTCAACTTTCCCTTGCATTATTGGTTTTTCCCCCCAGTGACTCTTGTTTTCTCATAATGTGACAAACATAAAGTGCTGCTGCATAAACATTGTAAAGTGTGCCATACTAGGTTTCAATGATGGTGATGGTGAGGCAGAGTTGCCTCTGAAGACATTAAGATTTCTAATCCTAAGGGCAAAGGGCTAGAATGTATACCATAAAAGCAATTATCCACCCCAAAGCCAGCAATGGAATTAATATCCAAGGAAGAAAAGCTGGTAAAGTTAATACTGTATTTTTAAAGGGTAAGTTTCTTTGAAAATCTTATGGTTGAAAAGCTAAATGTGAATCCAACGAATAAATATTTTTCATATATTCAAAATTAAATTGCAAAAAAGGAGCATGTTTTCACAGCATATATTGTGGTTCGACTTTAACAACGTTATTAGAGAAAGATGATTATTTACTCTTATTCTTAAAGCAAACAGAATTTTCTGTTGGAATGCAATGCTAGTATAATTTAATTGTAATTTTTTGTTTTGGTCCATCCTGTTTATTGTCATGATTTGATCTTGGCTATTCTGTGTTCATGCCAGAAATAATGCAAACCTGTCCTTATCATAGAAAACAATTTGGTTGAATAACCTGTAACGTTAAAATCACAGCAAAGGTACAATTATGCCATAATCTTTCAGCAAAATAAATGGTGATGGGGATATAAAAATTACAAAGTATGGATGATTAAAGAGAAAATAGCTGAACCTATTGCTTATCTAATAGCTAGCTTCAAAGTCTTTCTCCCTAACTTGATAAATTCCTTAAGAAGGAAAAAAATGAAGTGTCAAATAAGAATTAAATACAGGTCTGAATTGGCAAGCTGGACATACATATTATAGAGTCAATTAGATGTGAATATCACAGACTAAGTTCAAGTTGACTTGGAAATTGACTTTTAACAGTCAACCTCTGAGAAAGTAACTGTAAACTTTTCCCTAGCTCAGTTCTGCAAAAATAGCTATGAATGACAGAAATAAATTTTCACTTGACAAAAAGTTCTCAAAGTTCCTTTCTAAAGGATCTGAAAAGAATGAAGATACTTATTAATTGCCCCCCCCCCCCAGATGGAAGGAAGAGACGGACACAAGGGTTTGGGTAACTATAGGCCACTTTCTTTCTTTATTAAATTAACACAAGGGCTATAACATAACAGGCAGCACGGCAGGGCCACGGGATGAAATACCCCTCCCCTGCTGCATGACGGGCGAGCTACCCTGCCCCTAGGTATAGCCAAAATACATGGCTCATACCTGGGCAGCCTAGCAGAGGTTATGCCCTGGAGTTCCAACACCCAGCCGCATGGCTAATGGGCAAATTAATCCATGTAAAACCAAGGCAGTCTGCTTCATCACTCAACCGTCCCGCACAGTCCAGGAATGATTTAGTGAGACCCCGTGCACCAAAACTGGGGTGCTACAGGTGCTCACTGAGCTGCATAATGAAAGTTTAGGCCAAAACCCAGCCACCGCAAGGCCAAGCCTCTGCTTAGGCAGCTGTGCCCAATAAACGTCTAACACTTCCTTAAGCCTAAGTTTCAAGTCCTCTAAAAAGGTGTCATTACCCTTATCCGATAGATGTATGCCATCACTCCTGTATAAATCTGCGCAATCAGCCCAGATCCCAGGGTGAGGAAGAAAGTGGACCAAACTCCCCTTGAGGGCTCTTTTAAGTTCTAAATTGGCTTTGCGGCGAGCTTTCCCAATCGCCCGTGGGTCACAAGCCGCAAGCCATACCCGGCGTGGGATCATGGCTGAACACACGATCAAAGCGTGCTGCCAATGTCTCTTGATGACTCTAAAGTCATCTTTGACTTGCAACACAAGGGCTTTTCTCTTGAGCAGGCCTAAATCATTACCAACCCGATGTACCACCACAACATGTGGCAGCAACATGTGCACATCTTCAAACAAGAGGGGCAACAGGCCCGACCAATGGAGACCTCGCCGTCCACGCCATTCAATGGTGACCCACTTACTAAGCCCCAGCTGTGACCTGGTTGAAGTCCTCCTGGCCCAATGGGCAGCCCAAAACACAAAGCTGTGTCCGCAAATGAGGACGCGTCATCTCTCTCCACAGACCACAGCACCTGAGAAAAAAAGAAACGATGAATAACATAGCCCCCTAATAATGTGAGCCAATTACTGCAGTGCAAGAGGGCGAAAATAGCCCTTATAGGCCAAGGAACGCCACCTACCAAGCTTCTGAATGGAAGGCGGGGAGTACCCCAGGGTAGCAGCCATAGATGCTGCTCCAATACGGAAGGAATGGGTGCCGAACTTAACTCCCAACAGGCCCAGCATAGCAAGGGCTTTGCACGTCACTGTCCAAAAGTGATGCTTTGTCAGGGGACTGCAGTTCCCATGATGGAACAACAGGCCGGCACCCAAAGCATGAGCAACCATGTATTGCATTAAAGCTGCTACAGGACAGATCTCGACATCATAAAAGGAACCCAAACTAATAGTATCCCCCTGTTGCAGTTGATCGGTCTTGGAACGACGAATTGTAACATATACAGATCCGCCAGCCAGACGAATGTCTTGGGTTATCAAGGCCCTCCCTGAAACGACCCGTTTGGATGGAGCCACCAGCTCACTCACCCGGAGAGCCCCAAAGAATGCCATGAGAGAGGCAGCATGAAAAAGCAGCGTTTCGTATTCTGACACGCACACCTGGAGCCAGACCGATCGTAAACCCCTAAGAACTGCAGGAGAAATCGGTTGCCTAGGATCCTGCCTGGGCCCAACTTCTCTAGACCAACCTTCCAACATCTTCTTAATGTGGAAGTCACCAGTATTCTCCTGGAAACCCAAAGCCTTACTAGCGAAGTCCAACGCAGACAGCCAGCCCCAAATAGATTGAACTGCTAATCCCCTGCACCTTAAAGATACACTATAGTGGAGTAATTGCTCCACCAGAAGGGGCCATCCCCTTTGGTAACCAACTTTGCTCCAAAAACTTTCAAACTGGCATACTGCCCTATTGTACGATTTTTTGGTACTAGAAGCGATGGCGAGACTTATTGCTCTGCCGGCCTCGATCCGCCAATCATCCATATCCCGGGGGGTATCATTGTCGGAAGATCTGCGTCTGGGGCCAGCTGGCGAAACCTCTGCATCTGTTTGCAGGAGAGAGCGTCAGCCACCCCATTAGCCACCCCAGGCACATGCCTGGCAAAAAATAAAATATTAGGCCTCGGGCAACGGAGAATGAAGGCCCGCACCAGACTCATCACACTGGGGGATTTGGAAGTGAGGGAAGTGATAACATGCACCACAGCTAAGTTGTTGCACCAAAAGTGGACTGTATGGTTTGCCAACTTGTCCGCCCACAACCAAACAGCTACCAAGATCGGGAAGAACTCCAAGAAAGTCAACTCTCTGTTCCACCCCACATATACCCATTCCTGGGGCCATTCCTCTGCGCACCAGTGTCTGCGAAAGTAGCCACCAAACCCAAGGGACCCCACTGCTTCTGATGTAATTTGCAGCTCAGCTTCCAGCTGTAACTCAGCCCTCCAAAAGGAGACACCATTAAAGAAGATTAAAACTCCTTCCATAGTAAAAGGTCCTCCTGCATGCTGTGTGAAATCCTGATTCGGTGATGCGGCTGGCGTAATCCAGCCATTGCATCACACAACCTCCTCAAAAAGGGGCAACCAGGAGCTACCAACTTACACACAAAATTGAAATGACCCACCAACTGCTGCAGTTCCCTCAAGGTCACCTTTCGCCGCAGCAAAAACTGAGCAACCATTTCCTGCAGACCTAGAATTTTGTCCCTTGGGAGGCATGAAGTTTGTTGGAATAAATCAAGTTCAACCCCCAGGAACATCAATCGCTCGGTAGGGCCCTCCGTTTTCTCATGAGCTAGAGGAAAGCCCAGCTCCGCCGACTGCACTGCAAAGTCCGCCATCAAATGGGTGCACTGGCCAGAGCCTAGGGGGCCCGCAAATAGGAGGGCATCCAGATAATGCACCACATTGCTCTATTGAGCCCGGCAGCACACCACCCATTCTAAAAAGGAGCTAAAGCGCTTGAAGGCCACACAAGAAATGCAGAACCCCATGGGCCGGGCCCTGTCCATATAAAACTGCCCTTCAAAATGAAAACCCAGCCATTCAAAATCCAAAGGATGAACTGGTAGGAGGCAAAAGGCAGACTTTATGTCGCACTTTACCAACTCAGCCCCTACCCCAAAATGCCTTACCATCTGCACCGCTTGGTCAAAAGATGTGTACCGCACCGCACGTACCGCACCGCACGTATGGTGTCATTCACCGATTCCCCATGGGGTTAAGATAAATGATGAATCAATCTGAACTCACCTGGGTCCTTTTTAGGCACCATGCCCAAAGGGGAGACCCTCAAGGTACTCACAGGGAGTGCGGAAAATGGGCCAATCACCCTACCCTCGGCTAATTCCTTCCCAATCTTCTGACGAACTATGTGCTCCATCCCTACAACCGACTTCAAATTATTGGCCATAAATGGTTTTCTGGGGCCCTGAAAAGGAAATCTAAACCCAAACAAAACCATTTAACAGATAAAGCTGATCTTCATCCCTTGGATAATCACGGAGCCATGCCTCAAGCACTATCGCCCTTATAGGGCAGGGACCCTATACCAAATGGCTTATCTGTGCCGCCCAGGCCCTGCTTGTGCTGTCTCCACATGAATCTATCCCTGGAACAATTCGTGAAAGAATGAGACCCCCCGCAAAGAGGGCACTCATGTTTGTATGGGCAGTTCTTTTTACCACACACCCCCTGGGACCCAAACTCCCAACAAAGCAGGCGGGGTTGAACCACCTGCCCCGCACTGCTGTGGGCACCGGAAGCAGTGGCTGTGTGGTGAACAACATGTCCCCTGTCTGATCTATCAACCAGGTTAGGTCGTGCTGGACACATAACCTGCAGCCGCAGTTGTGGCTGAATCTGATCCCAAACTGAGAGCCAGTTTGGTGTAGTGGTTAAGTGTGTGGACTCTTATCTGGGAGAACTGGGTTTGATTCCCCACTCCTCCACTTGCACCTGCTGGCATGGCCTGTGTCAGCCATAGCTCTGGCATAAATTGTCTTGAAAGGGCAGCTGCTGTGAGAGTCCTCTCAGCCCCACCCACCTCACAGGGTGTCTGTTGTGGGGGAGGGAGATAAAGAAGATTGTGAGCCGCTCTGAGACTCTTGAGTGGAGGGCAGAATATAAATCCAATGTCTTCTTTTTCTTCTTCATTGAAGGGCCGGGTTCAAAGCCGCCCTCATTCTGAACTCCTCATCATATTGAAGCCAGGCTGGGCCAGTAAAGCTAGTATAGCTTTTGTAAATGATGTCAAAATACTGAAGAAGTGATGTGGCCCTCCATGGCTGTGACCTGGCAATAATTCCGGCGTAAATAATGAACACAGGCACCTAATTCGCCCATGTCCTGTCAACTTTCTGCTTCTTGATTTTCTCCTTTCCCCTATCATCTAAATCCTCTTTATCCATTTTCTCCACCTCCCTATAGAGCAGAGAGAATAGGTCCACGAATTCCGCTTTCAGTATCTTATCCTTGGTGGACGGCAACAAGTGATCCCCAAGAGGTAAGGCCAGATTATCAAAAGGTAAAACCTTAGCTGGCACAGAAGATTATGATGGATCCCAAGGATAAGAAACACCTCAGCCACCATAGGGTGCCACGGAAGCTCCCGACAACTTGCTGGGCAGGCCTCCCCAAGAACCCCAAGGGTTAGCCAGGTTAAAACTACAAGCCCAAGGCTGGGAATTATTAAAAGCTGCAGACTGGCTATTGGCAACTGGCCTGAAGGTGGCCGAGTGCCCCCACGCCCCCCAGGGCCAAGCTGTAGTAGTGTGTTGTGCAAACTCACCCCTACCCAACTGCAAACTCTGCGAAGCATCCGCATCGGGCACCTCTGCTGGAATAGGTGATACACCCTCCATTTTGTCCATAGAAGACCTACTTTCAAGGGAAGACAAATGATTAAGAATTTCTTCCTGGAAGCACTTCTTAGCAGCCCACTTTGCTGCCTTGGAAGTCAGGCCCATTGCACCCAATACGACCAGCTGCCTACTACTCGACCCCTCCAAAGTGGCTATTCTAGCTAACACAGACTGCTCGAAAGTGCCATCCTCCTCATCAGATGATGAAGGCAAAGGTGTTGACTGCTTAGGAACAGGCTGCTGTGGTCTCGGTGCAGGGCACTTGCCCTTAGATTTGCCCTGTCCCTTAGGCATTATAATGTTCCCAATAAGAATGAGAAGCCCATCTACTGCCCTCACTGATGTGGCCCCCACCTTACTGGAGGCGGCTGATGAACATTAAAGTTATCCTCGAGATGGCCGCCCCAAGCTATCCACAAAATGGCCGCTCTTTTCCTTGGCAACAGGGAGGAAGAATCCCAATAAAAAAGCTGTCCTCGAAATGGCCGCCTCAAGCTATCCACAAAATGGCTGCTCTTCTCCCCAGCAACAGGGAAGAAGAATAAAAAGGCTGTCCTTGAAATGGCCGCCCCGAGCTATCCACAAAATGGCCACTCTTCTGCCCAGTAACAGGGAGGAAGAATCGAACAGCTCCAATAAAATGGCTACCCAATGAAACCCACAATTAGCTAAGGCCTCCTTCCAAACTGCACTGTCTGGAAGAACAGTCCCACACATTGTGAAGTAACCATGCATTCCCCCGGAATATTATATAAACGGGGTGGGGGATGGGGGGGAGTTGGTTCCTCAGCCAGCTTAACAGGAATAAAGGGGGGGGGGGCAGAACAGCACCCTCAAAAGGGGAGAGGCACCACAAGATACCCTGAAACCAAAAGGGGAAGCACAAAAATGTTGGCCGTGTGAAAACGCCACAGCCAGCGACAAACCGCCACGTCAAAGATGCTCCCAAAGATGCTCCTGACGCAATGAGACTCCTCCTGAAGACCACCGTGGCTTGCTACAAGCAGCTACGGTGAAGTCCGATGTGCCAATCACCATGGCCCAAAAAGTCGCGGTGACTGGTAACAGGCCCGTGCAGGGAAAGAGCACACAAGCTGCACTCTGCCTTCCCCGAGCATGAGGTGAAGAATGAGAGGAGGGAGTGGAGCCCGCCTCTTGGGCGTGCCTGCTCTGCCCCTCACCTCTGATGATGCCCTGCCTGCTCCTCCTCCTTGCGAGGAGGCAAAACGGCCCCCAGGCACAAGGCTGTGCAGCCTGCCTCTGGATCGGAGCTGAATTCTGTTGGATATACTTAGCAGTAAAGCAATGTAGCAGAAATGTATTTAGCTTAAAGAAAACTTTACTAGAAAAATATCAGGAAGGGTTACACTGGAAGCTAAAACAATAAATAGGCTGTCTAAGCATCATTTTGTCTGTTTGGTTGTTTTACCTCATGTCTCATGTTGTGAGCCACCCTGAGCTGCTTCGGTGGGAAGGGCAGGATATAAATTGAAATAAACTGAAACTGAAACTGAGAACAAAGGAGAGAAAATTTACTCCAATGTCCCCACCACTTCACGTACATAACTAACTGCATGCAGTATGTTCAATAAACTAATCAAGCAATGCCAGTTCCCAAACCCAACTAATTTTATTGAGTTCTAGTTTATGTTACAGAAGTAGTCCAGATTGTGAGAAATAAATTTTAAATAAAGGGGGGGGGGTGGCAATGCTGCGCTAATGGCGAACACCTGAGCTTTCTGCTCTTTCTTGAAATCCTCCTCCCTTTGACCTAATGCCAATTTTTAAAAAAACATAATTGGATTCAGGCTATGGGCAAAAGCGAGGGGCATAAAGAAAAATCATCTCCGAAAAAACAGAGATCAGTAAAACAGTTCCTTGTGCCTGAAAAGCTAGCTACCTTGGCAAACAAAATGGCAGCCGGAAAAACCAAGACAGAGATCTCCTCTGAAACACAAGTATTACATTTAAAAAGTATGGAAAAGGGCATTCTTGACAGCATTGCTTCTCTATCTGCCCAAATTGACGATATAAAAAGCTCTTGGGAAGCTGTAAATAAAAAGGTTGATATGGCATGGGACTTAAGTAAAATGCTCCAAGGAGAAACTTATGCCTTGCAAAAGGAAAATGCAGAACTAAAAGACTACTTAGCAACTCTAGAATATGATGTAAAAATGTAAATTTAAAATTCAGAAGCATAAGGGAAGGGGCAGAAGAGAATGCAGACCTGACACTGTTTATGGTCGATTGGATTGCAAAAAGTCTAAAACTAGAGGCTGAAATCCGTCAAATATCACCCAGACCTTTCGTGCCAACTTCCAGTCTCCAGCAAAAAAACAACCCCCATGGGACATTGTTGTCACCATCTTAGATGCCTGACTCCAGAAATGCATTTTAAGAGAATTGAGACAAGCTGGAACTTTTCTCTTTTTTTAAAAAACTTAAATTTTTATTATTTTCAAGTATATATCATAAGCAACATACAAATAATATAAATTAATAAAGTTAACATATATGTATAAGTACAATAATAATACACATACTATAACAAAAATATTAAAGCATAAATAAACCCCCCCAAGATCCAGTCTAGAATTGCGATGAAAATTGTCATTTCTGTACAGTCAAATTAGTACAAAACAAAGTTTTCCTTTTTTTTTTGGCATTTTACTTTGTTTAGAAGATTTTTTCATTGACATATTCAAAAAAGGTGAACCATTTTTCTACAAAATTGTCCCCTGCCTTGAGGTTTTCACTTAATAAAAGTTGGGAGGCTATTTTGTCTTGAATTACAATGTCCCAAACCTTTTGGGACCACAGAGTTAGGGATGGAATTTTTACTACTTTCCAATGTTTTGCTAGTACAATTTCCCCTGCCAACAGAAGTGCTTTGAGATGGGAAAAGTTACTGTGAGGCCAGAAGTTTAGGAGAATAGATTCTGGAGTGCATGAGATTCAGTCATTTACTATGTCATTAATCTTTTCTATAATTGCATTCCAGAAAGCTTGGATCTTTTGACAAGACCACCAACAATGTAAAATGTTCCTGTTTCACCACAACCCTTCCAACAGAGGGGATTGGGACTCAGTTTTGCTCTACAAAGAGAATGTGGTGTTAAATACCATCTGGAAAATTTTTTGTAATGTTGTAGTTTAAAAATAGCAGATTTGGATTTAAACAATAGTGAGACCCATAGTTTTGACCATTGCT